>NC_072484.1:38436500-38747500 GCF_027574615.1 Eptesicus fuscus | reverse complement strand
ATCACAATGTATATAAATATAAGTTTCCATGGTTTTTATATTTATGAATTACCAGTGATATGATTTTTATATGTTAGTTGTTGATGTTACATCTTAAATATCTTAACTCACAAAATTTTAGTTTATGTTTTGGGCATTTTAACTCCCTTTTAGCCAAAAGGAATTTTTAAAAATATGTGTTCCATTCCCACAGCTTGCCAGTTGCCTCTACCATAAGAAAATGCTGAATATGACATCATATCACTAATATGCCCTCTCAGTTGCCAAATATTTTGGTTGTTAGATTTTTTTTTTTGAGAGGATGGTACTCATAAAATCAAGATCGCTCTGTCACAGGAAATGTATTTATAGGAACTGTTTTAAGGCGTTTATTAAAAACAAATCTGGTGATGTGTATCTCTATTGATTCAAACACTAGAAAGAGGCAAATTGTACATACATTATCGTTAGAAAAAATAGCCGCTTGGAACAGGAGCAGAAAGCTTTTGAAACCACGGATGCTCACCAGTTCTTCATTTCAGCTTTCTGAAACAGACAGCAAAGTCCAGTCGCACATGTTCCTTGGATGGGGCCAGTTCTATACCATTTTTAAAAAATGCCTTCATGCATACACTGGAGAAGCAGATTTTTGTTTATTCTACAGTGTGTATTGTACTGGCTCTAATTCTGCATTCAGCGGCTTTTGATTTGGTGCCAGACATCTTGCGGAGATTGTGTATGCCATGCGTTAATTGTTCAAAATGCCTATGGAAGAAACTTTACATTTTCTGAGTCTCATTCGTTGTTTTGTGACTGAGCATCTATGTGTTTCTGTGTCTATGTGTGCTTCTGACCAATGTGTGTTTTAACCTACACTGTTGGAGTTAACTGTGATCAGCTATTTGTTACACAAGCTTTCCTCTGAAGACAACACAGTGCTGAATTCCTCCTTTTTTTCCCAGTGACAAGTCAATTACTTGTTTAAATTCAGTTTGAACTCTCTGAACTGAGAGAGGCCAGAGGAAGCAGGTTTTCCCTGGGAATAAACAAAAGAAGAAGAATGTAAAATCATTTCAAAACACTGAGATTTCAGGTTGTGGGAAGAGTACCATTAAGCATTACAACAATTATGATTTCTTCCTTTTGAACTGGCAGCTATAGGGTTCGTAAAATCAGTTTTCCTCTAACTTTTTATAGAAATAGTATAATCAGTGATATTTTATGACAAAGGGAAATGTGAATTTTCTATTACCTTAAGTTATGAAGTGTTTCCATGGCCATATCCCATGACAAATTGTTGTCTTCTTTCTGTGAAATACTGAAGTATGGACTTCGTGAAGCCTGAACCTATAAAAATCGGGACACGAGAGCTGTCAAAGACTAATTATTGAATGTAAACCAGAATGTATTTTGAAAAAAGCAGCCTTTTTTTCTGAGGTGTGAGTTTAATGAACTTGATCACATCAATTTTGTCATTTCTTTTCTCTGTGGACTGATTAGAGGTTTAAATACAAATGAATCCCATTCTCAGATAAATAAAAAAATTTGAAAGCATTGCCTCTTAACTATGAGACAGGTTTTTTTGCACAGAAACCAGTTGTTTCTTTTAAATGTTAGGAGTATAAGCTTCTATGCTGCTGTGTCTGTCCTCATTCAGGCTAGGAACAGCTCTTACCTGGCCCACAGTAAGTATGGCTCTGCCTCTAAATTTTTATTTTTATAACTGCTTACATCTTCTTATTCACTGGATAAGAATTTTAATAAGTAATTATTTGGTCAAATTTCACATTTCTAAAAATAAAGCAATTCCACAAAGATAAAATTATGGCAAATGAAATTGAAAACAAAAGTGGCGAAATTTCCTCCTAATGGTAATTTAAGATCACATCATCAGCTCTCGCCAGCATGTGCATGTGTTAAACCGTATAGAGAAACCTATAATTATTGTAATTGCTCTTTTTGCTTTATACTAACAAGCTTCAAACCATGTTTCAAACTAGTTGTTTTGAAATAGTTATTTGTCAAGTCATCAAATCTCAGAAAGTAAATGGTAATGAGCTTCCCATGTTTATATTCTGACTGTTGGTCATATTTGTGCAGCTTTTCAACTCCATGAAGTTTAGAGATGGAAAGGGATGTTTATTTCTGATATCGGGGTCAAAATAAAACATTTTCATGATTCCTGCTTAAGATGAAAAAATAGGAACTTTTTAATATTAAAATCTCTCAGCTGGGAATTAGAAGAAAGTTTTCCTATGAATAAGTGACAACTTCAGTGAGTCACCTACATTTTTTAAAGCTAAAAATTAGGGTATGAGATGTTCAGCCTTTTTTTTCATATACCACAGGAAGTGCTAACAAAAAAAGCTTAATATTTAAATAATACCAGTAATCATATTTTCTGCTACATTCTTTGCAAACCTCACAGTTAGTTCCGGGAGTCTCATGCAGGTAGCCATGGGTTTTAAAGTTTTCATTATTGTATCAACTATGCAAATTGCATTTAATATTTTAAAGTATTTCATATACATACTATTTTAAGAACCACGATTATAAATTAAAGTAGCTGATATAAATACATTACTTTTTAAAATTATTGTTTAGCTGCTCTAACAGGCAAACATTTGCTTAGGTCACAAACTAATATAATTTTTCAATTCCCCACTGATTCAAGAAAACAAAGCATATCAAAGAAAGAATATGCAGGAAAAAAGTTCCTTTAAGTGAGCTTACTTTTTGGTATCCCTGACATATAAAGCATTTTAATTTACTCATTTCAAAATAACAATGAAAGTCATATTTTTTCTCCTCTGTGCTTGCTTGCTTAAAACAAAATTATGTTGATTTTATTCTTTAGGTTAAAGCTGGTTAAAATTCACCAGATGCTTAATCTTGATATTGTGGCTACATCTTGTTCTCGGCCTCTGATTAAATTTCCAAAATCCCTGCATGAGACTCACAGATGCCAATTTGAACATTTCTCTGAGGCTGATTTCTTGTGAAGAAAATATGAATCGGTCACATATTTGGTTAATTTTATTTAATCCCTAATTTCTGGTATGTCTGAACATTTTTAATATAGTGTTGATAATTAATAAGCATCCTTATAGCGCTAGATGATGGCATTGTTTCAAGAATTAGGAAGGACTTTGGAACATGGCAAAGAGGGTTGAGAAGAAAAGTGGCCAGGAAGAGGTCTAATAGCTGGTGCAGTCTTTAAATACCTTTCCAAATGATCTACAGGAAATTGTGCTGAAGAATTGTTTGTTTCCTGTTCCATTATAAATGTGGTTTGCATTACACTCCCTATTTGTTTTGTTTTCACTAAAATTTCAGTACCACCACAGAGGCTTGAGAGTTAGTGGTTTCTTCCTTATATCTTATTTTTAAATGGCTTGTATCATAGTTGGATTTTAGACATTGTCATATTTCATTACTATGAGTGTTGTGTGAATGTGTTTCCAAGCCAACGTGAAACTTCTGTCACTGTGGTGTTACTAAGGGGGAAAATGTCTTAGTGTTATTTCTTTATAATCAGCATGCAGGCCATACCTATGGTCAGCAACCTGCCTCCTGAGATTCTTTAAGAAAAACAGTAATTTCTAATTCAGTGAAAATACAGATTTTTTTTTATGTGAATGTGGCAATTTTAAAAGTGCTTAGAATTCAGATTTAACCTTTATCTTGAGAAGAAAATGCAGTGGAGACATACTCGCTCCCCATTTCAAACCTAAATAGGCAGGTCCTGGCACTGAGGATTTCAGGTCAGACACATGGAAGGTTACCAGGCTTCCCTCCATTTTTCTCCAGTATTATTGGAGTTACAAAAAAGTTCATTGTCACAGTCCATATAATTTAAAGGTACTTTCAGATTTAAGTCTTTCAGAGTGTATATATTTGATTGGGTTTAAATCAGCCCTTATTACTTCAGATATATCTCTAAGATGGCATAAGGTAAAGTTATTGTGGTGAACAGTATTGATTAAGAAAAAAATATAGTTGGAGCCCTGTGTATTTATAAAATATTTATAATCTATTTAAGAGATCATCATAGTTCTTTAAAAAAGCAATTATCTGTATAACAGGAAACACAGTTGAATAGTGACAGATCTGAAAGAGACACTTCCATAAAGTAACTACATTTTGAAGTATGAAGTGATCTGCAAAGAAGTTTTGCATAGGATTTTCAGCAAACTTCCCTCATTGGAGGGTTAACATGTTAGAATCTGTAATAAACTATTTGGCATATTGTCATATCATCTTGTGCATATAGATATTAATTGTTCTTCCGGTTGAAGTTAATTGGTTTAGTGGTTACAAACGCAAACTTTGGGAGACTTTACTTTTTGCAATGCTAAAGATTCATGGCTTATACCACAACCTCTTATTAATAGATGTATTTATGTTCTGATTGGAAATTAAAAATTCACATTTCTGATATTTTTGTCTTTAAACTCCATGTTGCTTCAAGTCTATACCTAGTTTTCTTTAGATTCTTCTTATTTTTTAAAGAAATCTGTACATGCTAATCAGGGCATTTTATTCAATGACTTAAAAGGGACACTGCACCTATCACATTTATTTTGGGAGAGTATACTGTTTTAAAGGCAGTCCACCCCCAAATTGGGATAAAGAGAGGCTTAAAGCACCTGAAAAGTCAGGGGCGGGAGTAATGTAGATGCTGGTCTAATTTTATACTCCACCGAAAAAATGCAGGCATCCTCCAGGGACCTAGTGGGCTGTGCTTTCCTAGAGGCCAAATTACACTCTTGGAGAGAGGGCACATTGAGGTAATTGGTGGGACAGAGTGGGGAGAGTTGAATTCCAGCTGCTTCCAATGTAGCTGACCTGAAAATGAAGAGGGGATGTTAAGAGTGGAGGCTAACACTTGACTTGGCTTTTTCACCTCCACAAACCTGGGGGTGAGAATTATAGAGTACTGAATGGCTGCACCAATAATGATCCTGTTCAAGCGGGAATTGCAGTGTGGGGTAAAACTCTCACACCATTTTCCAAATAGCTGATGCATTTGCCAACCACAGTCCTATTACTGTAGCCCCAGTGAAGTTGATCCACAGACTGGAAACAGGGCCTTGTTTTGGTTTGCCCTCTAGTGAGTGTGTCCTGGATTCTCACCTCTTTCGTTACCCTTTGAGAAGGTCCAGAATGACAGACATTCTGGAGGCCCTGGCATTCCATCTCTAAGAAAGGCAGCAGAAAGTGGAAGTGTGTAGACTCCCTTTCCCCCAGGATGTGCACGCTTCTTTTTTTAAGAAGAATAATGCTGTATTACTCAATAGCTTTTCTAACGAATAAAACAAATTAAATTGATGTTTCATGCATATTTAAACCCCATCCAGTTAAGTACTGACATGATTAAAATAATCAAATGTATTACTTAAAAAATTAAAAAGGATAAATTCTGTACCCCATTATTTTATTGACTTTTAAATATAAATTGCAGAAATGTTTACATTCCTAATGGCATTATTAAGCTAAACTGACAAATCAGAGGGAAAAAGTTGATTGCCCAGCACATTATTATTTCTGCACCTGTTATTCCAATTCAGAAGTGGAGGCTCAGCATCCAGGAGCGGGGTGGGGGCTGTTTTCTTAGGCTTCCTTTGTGTGACGTGGGGGTTGGGGTAAACGTTTAACAAGTGTAGTTTCACTTTGTAGTGCCTTTTTGTGTGTTGATATGATTAAAAGACTGCGATGTTTTTCATGTAGCTTTGAAATTAATATGCAAATAATAGGGGAGGGAAGGGCTCTCCTATACCCGCTTCACTACGCTTTCCTAAGCAGGATGAGGGGGTAGCAGCCTTTTAGTAGAACTTGTTGAGGAACAAACAGCGCCAGCTTTGATTTCTACCCTGTGAATCTGTAAGGGGATAAAATAAGGGAAGTCAAGGGGCCTATCAACTTAATTTGGGTAGGTTTGCAGGTCTGGGATGAAAATACTCTAGGCTGTTAATTTCTGGTTATTTATTTTTCAGGAGGTTGGTAGACTTGCAGTAGATTTTTAAAACAATAATGTAAGTTGTGTTATGTTGACAGTGCTTTGGTTTGAGATTGTGCTTTTTTCTTTAGTTTATTTCCTCCTTGTCTTAATCAATACAATATCATTTTTTAAACATGTGAGCCCCGTTTCTTCCTGTGGCATAGAGGGCAATGATTAAGATTCTTCTAGAATTTCTTGGGTGTTCATTGTCCACAATTAATTTCACACATAGAAACCTAAACTTTTTGCAGCCAATGGAATAAATATGCCCCTTTCTTTTTTGCCTCACCATGCTGGGAATTAGTTAAGGTCCAGACATATTACTTCTATTTTAAGGATTCTTTAAGAATGTGATTAAATTCTTCAAAATGCAATGACAACAGTTTTGGATTGAGAGGGGGAGAAAAGTGTCTTTATTTCATCCCATCAAATGGATAGGTTGAGTTTGCAAAGAAGTGGTTAAAATGCCATTATTTCCTGGAAGATGCCACTTAAAACTATTCATATGAGTTTAGATTTTGTTCTGTGTAGTAACTGAAATTCCTATACTTTAATAACACTTAATGTTTAGCATGGATCCCACTTAATCTCCCCCCGAGCTTCGCAGCAAAATGTTTACATAAATGAACTCTCAATTTTGATATCAACTATTTAACTCCGTCTTTCCAGAGTTCATACTATTTCCATAATTAAACATGTTCCACAGTCAGTTCCATAGGAGGATATCTTAAAAATGATCTTTTCTGTTCTTATAAGCCATCTGTTGTCTAGGTCAGCAAAGAAACGGGGGCCTGATTTTGTTTTAAAGCAAATAAGTTATTACTCTACTATTGTATTAGACATCCAGCTTCAGAGGGAGTAAAAGATAAAATCCCATCATATTTTCATTTTGTTACATTTGCAGCAGAAATGTGTATGCTCAAATTGGTTATTTTCAACACTTGACAGCTGTGATATTTAAAATGATCACAGCTGTTGTGACTTAAAATTGATTTTCCTATTAACACCTGAGCAAAAGACCTGTGCTGTATTAAAAACTTAAATAAGGTAACTGTAAAATGAGATATGTTGATGTGAGTCTGATAATCCTACTTCCCAGAGGTTGCAAAGTGCAGCAAACCTCTTGGATTCTTTCAGGGAATGAGCTAAAATTGCTGGAAATAGATGCATGATTGTTAAATGCCTTTACCTTTTAAAGAATGCATGTAATAGGAGATGCTCTTGGCCCAGCCTTATAGTGTCAATTTTGCTAATAAAAGCTTTATGATTCAGTTTACTTGATTACCCCAAAAAGGTGACTTATGTGAATCATTGCGATATTCTAACCTAAACTTTTTTACCTTTCAGATATGACATTGAGAAATGCAAAACCATACGAGATTTGTTCCTTTCAGGGGGAGTGTTGGTTTTATGGCTCTTTTCTTCCCATCATTTTTAGATGATGAAAAAAGAAAAACAGATGAAAAAGGCAAAACAAATTATTGCCACGTAGTTTTAGGCTAGCTTTTGTCTTTGGAATCTTTAATACATTTTTAATGTTCCCTTTTCAGATCCATTTAACTCTAACCTGTTTTAGAGTTAGGTGGTAGTTCCTGCATTAGGTTGATGTATTTCCATGTTGACCTTCTCAGGATAATCAGGGTTGGGATCTTGAATGTGGCAATATATTACCTATCTAACAGTATAACTAGTCTGACAAAACTTAGTTACATTCAGATATGGAGACAGTTTTATAATCTCAAGTAGATGATGTAGTTATATAAAATATACAACTGGCCTGATGTGGAATTATTTATAGATAATAGTGCCTTCACAGATGCAATGCCAATAGGGAGCTATGTAGATTAAGCTCTTTGGCTGGTCCTAGGCTTTTTACCTGTGTAACTCAATCAGAATTGAAAGCATGACAGATTTGATGATGATAAATGTATGGCTGGATCGGAGAAAGTATGGATGAGTGGGTGGATAAATGGATAGATTACATAACTAGACAGTAATAGATAATGCCAATTATTTATTACTCAAAACTTGTTTATTCATCAAAAATTTACATAGAATGCATTATTTTGATTATTGCATATAGTTTAGAATGAGTTAATTGAAAATAAACATTTTCCATCACATAATCATAGGGTTCCAAAAGTTCCAGAATGAACAAAGATTGCCAATTTTAAAGTTGTAAGCAAAGGGTCAAAATATCATGTTACTAAGTGATCATGAGTATAAATGGATATTTTGTTTGGCTGAAGAAAGACACTGGTAGAGATGGCCATTATTTGTGTGAAGATTCCTGAAATCAAAGTGAATATTTGTCTCTAGCATACTCTCATTACATACTTACATTTTTAGAACAGTGGTGCCCCCTGGGAAAATTTTTGATTGTCACAACTGCAAGAGTAGGGTGAGATTCGGCCTCTGGCTGTCAGTGGGTAGAGGCCAGGGATGCTGTGCATCTCCTACAGAGCACAGGTCACCCTTCACTAGTGCTGAGGTTAAGAAGTTCCTCTTTAGAAGTAATATGTCTGGACCTTAACTAATTCCCAGCATGGCGAGCCACCTTGTGAATGACGGCAGCTTGTTTCTCTCCCCTCCCCTGCCCTCCCCTCCCCTTCTCTTCCCTCCCCTCCCCTTCTCTTCCCTCCCCTCCCCTTCTCTTCCCTCCCCTCCCCTTCCCTGCCCTCCCCTCCCCTTTTCTTCCCTCCCCTCCCCTTCTCTTCCCTTCCCTTCACAATTTTCTCGCTCCCTCCCCCCACCCACCTCTCTGGTACAGAACACTATAGTATTGTCCAGGTATTTCACCATGTACCATGAAAATGTGAGATTTTATTTAAAATGTTATAAATATAGTACATTATTTATGACCCAATTGGAATGGCTCTATAGCAGCTGTTATGTTGAGAATATGTTGAGTCAGTAATGTACATTTCTCCATACCCTAAATACATATTTATATTTTACCTTTCAAAATATCTTGAACTCTCTCCCACTGTAACTGTGGGTTTATCAGAATCATTCTAAAAGGAAAAAGCTTATTAGCATTAATTTTTTTCTGTAGGATATAGAGACAAACATGAAATAAATTAGCATAAAGAAACTTGCTAACTACATTTAAGTATTTTTGGCACTAAGGACATAGTTTGCATTGTCATTAAGTATATCCTCCACACCAAGGGAGGATTAAAGATTAAAACCAACACGAAAGGCTCTCTTTTCAGCTTTCCCAGTAATGCAGCTTCTTTCTCCATCCACCACTGGGGATCCCTTCCTGCCACCGCTGTGCTTCCCACCCATGTTGGGTCATTCTTGGCAGTGATTTGCAAGTGATTTTGAAACCTCGGTTGCCTTCCCTGCACCCCTGTGGAGGAAGGTGGCAGTGTCTGGTGGCAGAGTCTTACACCTGCCAACTTGTAGAACCCAGAAGTACACCTCATTTCTTAAATGCCAAGCTTTGGAAGAGCTGTCAAGTCTGACAATAACTAGTACCCCTCTTCAGTTTCCTCCTCAAGCCATGCACGTTTCTCCAAGGCTCAGTCAGATGAGAGATGGCAGCTGGGCACAGAAATGGCAGCTCTGATTTGTAGTCCACTTGGAGTACAGATATGCTTTCTTTTACTGTTCAGCCCACTGGCTGTAATAGTTCACTCCCGTCCCACAAGTACCCTCAGAGTCCGCACTGGGAGTCTTCCTGTTTCCCTGACCAGCTTGCTGCCACACAGTTCTAGTGAACTCATACCGAGGCCTTTAGGTTTTCCGGCGCTCCTCACAGCTGGAGCCATAGGATAAGACTGCTCTATGTTGGCATTTGTTTTTATTTGTTTTCCACATTTAATTGTACAGGGTTATCTGTACTCAAAGTGAGCAACTAAGAAGAAAAATTATAAATATTTGTGTGTGTGTGCCAGGCATAATAAACATTACCATTTTTGATGCTGATTTCATTGATTTGAGGATTTCTGTTTCTGGGAGATGGTAATATATTTTTAATTGCAAATTTAAGTCAAAGCTCTTGGAGGAAGCATTGACCTTATTTCAGTTTTTTTAAAAATTGATTTCAGAGAGGAAGGGAGAGAGAGACGGAAACATCAATGAGAGAGAATCATTGATTGGTTGCCTCCTGCACGCCCCCTCCTAGGGATTGAGCCTGCAACCCGGGCATGTGCCCTGACTGGGAATCGAATCTTGACCTCCTGGTTCACAGGTCAATGCCCAACCACTGAGCAACACCAGCCGGCGACCTTATTTCAGTTTTGATCTCTTAAGAATGCTCTTATTCTATATGTCCCAATATCATACTCTGAATAAGTTTAGACCAAGAACTTGCTTATACATTGTTTTTAGAATGTGCTTCAAGAAACCTGCTTGTATGGAATTTGTCGGACTTTTACAGAGCTTGAAATCAATCTTATTGTGACTTTCTTTAATTATTAGGAAAGTGGTTTATAGCCAAAATAAATCTTGCAGTAAATATTTTATTATAGTAATAATCAGTATTCAATGAAACATATTTTTAAGTGTCAATTCTTTTCAAATACCTTCTAATCTAATTCTTACTGTACCCCCAGTAAGATAGGTGTTCCAAATGTTGTCATGTCATTTCACAGTCTAGGACTGTGCACTTCAACGGGGTAGCCAGCAGCCACATGTGGCTCTTACCATTACATGTAAATTAATTAAAATAAAAATTTTAAAATTTAGTTCCTCAGTCATACTGTGTGCTCGGCAGTCACTTGTGGTTAGTGGTTACTGTATCGACTGTACAGATATACAACATGTACATCCTTGTTCTGTTGGACAGTGCTCTCCGGGAAATGGAAGCGCTGTGTGGTTAAATCACTTGCTCAAGATCACATGGATTATAACAGAACTAGAGTCCCTTCTATTGTGTATTTAAATATATTGCTGACTTTCATAGCTTTATAGTCAGCAAACATCTGAGGTAAGAATTGATATTTTAATGCTGCCTAGCATTTTAATGATTGCTTATGTGATCTGTGTTCACCTCTCTTTTATTAAATTGAAAGCTTGATTCAGACACACTTTTCAAAGTTAGCCATTTGTCCACAGTGAAGACTTTGAATCACCTTCTCTAAATCAGCCTGAGATCCTCCCAAGAGGGACTGTCTTGGTGTATCTCTACGCACTTGCCAACATGCTGTGGACAACCAGGAAATGTTTATGCAGCCAAATGAATGAGTCACACATCCACTCTCCATGCATACACTTCTGCATGCAGCTATTCAAGTCCCTGGAGCAGGATGGTCCCCGAGGCCTGGGCACCACAGAATTTAGAGAGCTTCATGCCTTGGCTCTGGCTGTCCTAGAAAAAGTAGTATTTCAGTTTATAAAAGAAAAATAATATGTATTTACTCACATAATTCAAATATCTCTTCCAAATAAATGAAGAAGTCTGTACAACTTTTTCTTAACACTCATTAGTCCCTAGCCTGGTTGTATTATTTTAAAATTCTTTACATCTCCTAATAAGCTTTGAAATGTTTAGAAAACAAACGTTGCTTTCTATCTTCTACTCAAATGTTAGCTCAACAATATGCATGGAGAGGTGTTCAAATAATATTTGCTGAATAAATCAAGTATAGAAACGTCTGTTAATGTCATGTTTCTCAAGGTTCCTCCTACCCAAAATAGCCTTGTAGGACATTATCGGTAGAATGAATAAAACATTATATATATATATAATTCTTTGTACTATTGAGGTGTAGATTTGTGCCTGGTGAATGTTGATGGCGCTGATGAGCATTTCCATTCATATGTGCACACTCCAAAGTGTATCAGTTATTTTTCAGTCACAACCATGGATGGGGGATGAAGGGAATGTGTACCTATATTAGTTTAATAGGTACGATGATTGCAGCATTCCCCCCATCATCCTCTTATTGGGAGCAAAAGGAGCCTACGGTCCTGGCAGATGCTTTCTCCTTGGGCTTCTAATGGTACATGCAAACCATCATTTCTCTGGGTAGTAATTATGGTGTTAAGAGGCATTTGTGTTGTGCACTCTTTTAGCTTGTGCCATGTTTAGTTCCTGTTATGCAAATACTGCTTTAAACTTAGAAATGCCAATTTGCATTAATATTTTGGTTTCATATAGCTAGCTATTGCATTTCACAAACAAGTGCATTTTAATGAGTACTGGCAGAATGTAAAAAAAAAATGTTATTCATTAAATTCTATTGTAGAAAATGCAGTAGTTGGTTGCCAAAAATCATTAAGACAAAATATAATGTGTGTTGAGGCCACAGAGATATTCCTTTTAACCCTTACGGCATTCCATGCTATCACATTCAGTGCTATCCACACAGGCATTGAAGGTCGGGGTTATTGCTATAAAATAGAAGCCAGTGTACCACTGACATTTGGGTTTATTTAAAAATGTAAACATGTTTTACTTTTTGACATTTGCCATGGGGAATTTGCATAGGGAATCCACCTCTGAGTTCACGTGAAGGACTTTAAAAGTCATAAACACGAACTTGTAAAAGCACTGTATTCCTGTGTTTTACATTTTTGACGTTAAATCCTGAAATGGGGATTTGTTGTTTTATGGCATTTTTCCTTCCTGAATTTTTTTATTAGAATTGTGGGCATAACATTTTTTTGATGGGCAGTGTTGTATGTAGGCAAATAAAAAATTGGCAAACAGATTTTTAGAACTGAGCTGTTTTACTCCATGGACTTGAAGGCTGTTGTCCTGGTTGTCGTGGCTTATGGTTCCTGATCATAATGAGCTTGTTTGGTGGTGCGATTGCAGTTGTGCTCCGCCCCCCCCGCCCCCCCCCCCCCCCCCCCCAATTTTCAGCTCACTTTTCCCAGAAGGAGAGTTCCAAGCCTTTGAAAATTCTCATGATTTTGCAAATCCTCTCTATTTTTGTCTAGAATACAGGGAAGTTAAAACTGTGGCTGGTATGATGCCATGTTTTGAATCCAATTTTAAAGCAACCCTTTGCAACCCAGGGAGTGAAGCTGGCATCTTTGTATCTGTAATGAAGATAATTATACCTGCAAGGTGACATCACTAGCGAGGTAACGAACGCGCTTGAAAACGGAGTCTCTGGCCTCCTCTGCATTCTGCGGACCACTTTTGGCATTTAACACCAGACACCTCTTTCATGCTTGTCGTTTGAGAAGTTGCTTTCAGATGAACTTACTAACGCTGACTGACACAGGGTTAAATTAATTCTTTTCTTTATTACTCAAAGTGATACAGACCTTTCTTGGACTAATGTAGCTTAATTAGTGGTCAATTAAAACTGAACATTGCTGAATTGAAGTTCTTTGATCAAATTCCCTGGCATCGATTCTCTTTCTTTAACTAGCCACCATCTTGAATTCATTTGGAATCAGTAGTATAAACAAGTTTAAAACTGGTTCTTTTATAAGAAAGTCAGCAGGCTTGTATAGCTGTGGTTTCTTTTCTTTTTTTTTTTTTTTTCTTTCTTTTTTTCTTCTTTTTTTTTTTTTTAACTTTCTGTAGGCGGCAATTCAAAGGCATGCTAAATGAAAACAGTACTACACCCTGAAAAAAGTACGTTTTTAAAAGTAACACTAAGAGAGTCAGAAAACAGTCAATAACCCCACCTATTTATTGCAGACAGCAGATAAATTTCCCAATTTTGGTGGTTAGTTTTGTTGTTACATAGAAGGTGAAAACACCCAGCCCTCACTAAGTCCACAGTAAAAGTTTAAAAAAAAATGAAACAACCAAACATCTTTCTGGGGGTTGGCAGAAAGATGGCACAGACACCATTACAACATATATACAGAGATTTAACCCAATTACCTCTAAATTCATTTTTTATTACTCTTGGAAAAATATTTCACCTCTATGCCTTTGGGGCGGGAGTGAGAAATTACTTGTTGATTTCACCTTTTTTTTTTTTAAGGACACTATTGCATCAATATCAGAACTGATCATATAGATCACTAGGTAAAAAACACATTGCTTTGCTTAGGATCCCAGTGTCGTTAAAGAAAGAAAGAAAAGAGGGGTGTGGGGAAACCAGAAACTGGGACAGAGAGCATCACGAAATACTGTATTTCTGAATAGATCCGTCTCTTCCTTTTAGACAGTCACATGTCTTAATATTTAAAGTGTATATGCCATTCTTGTCGAAACATCCATTGTTACCCTTCAGTAATCTGTGCTTTTTAAAGCCTAACAACCTAAAAATACCATAGCTGGCATTCAGTTAGTGCTGTGTGTTTTAAAGTATTAATTAAAACTGCCACTTTTGTGCTGGAAATACAAGTAATAGATTGGGTTTCAACAAATCATTGGCTTAGTCTGTAATGCTTCTGTGACTTCTGACATTTTCGGAGTTCAAAAAGGACATTTTGGAACTGACCATGTAGCCTTTCCCCCCATAAATGACAAAATCTTTTTTTTTTTTTAGTTTTCATGACTTCTATCCCCAAATTATAGTTATAAGCCGTAATTAAAATAAAAATTGTATCACTTGACAGAAAGAGAAATTGTTTATAGTCAACGTGCCTTTCAGCCTTCTCTCCTGCCTTCTCCCTGAAGGGCTGATTAGAATGTAATAATTGAGGATGATAGCGGGAGGAAGACGACAATTCCATTTAATTAAAGGTAATTTATTTTATTTTAAATTGGTGATGCCCCACATGAATAAGAGTAGATTTAGCAGATAGATTTATTAATGGGTGCTGACATCTCCGTTGACATAAAAAGCAAACATTTTCTTTCCTCCTTGTTTTCATTGTGTCTCAGCACCTGAAACTGCTGTCACCCAACTTCCCTTCTTGCTCTCCAGAGCTGAGGCCTTTTCCACAAAATACGCAGTCACTGGCTCATCAGTGAAACCAACTTGATGCTCTGCTGAGTTACAAACCAGGGCAGGAGCATGAAAGGCTGCTCAGAGCCTCAAGACTAACGCTAGAAATGCTGGCTTCTCAAATGGCATTTTCCTGACTGAGCTTTCTAGATGGAGTGCATGGATTCCAGGGCAGCTTCAGCATTAGAATGAAGGTCATAGATATCCTTTGGTCTTGGGCAAGGCCCTTGCGTGACTGCTCCTTTAAAAGAACAGGTATCTTGGACGTCATGGGTAATGAACCGTGCCACAGAAATGTCGTTGGCACTGCTGAGGTTCATTTCTCACAAGGATTTGTATAAAAATTAAGGCCCTTCGGTAATAATCTTGTCTTGTGCAGTTGCAAACAGATCCTGGAAATTAGGGAACTTTTTTAAAGTTAGAAAGTGGGTTCAAAATGCATAAAATTTTGTTTTCCTGTAGTCTTCTCAGGCTGTGATTGTTTTTAAGTGGTTCTATAGCAAAATTGTATTTATTATTCTACAGATCCCAAGGCACTGTCTTTATGCATTTGACTAACAGTATTCTGTTTCCCCAATTTCTATTTGACCTCCTAGGTTATCTTTATAACTCTTATTCTCCGATCCCATTACCGTTTTCTTATTCATGTTTTCTCTTGTTCAGTTATTTCTGTATCCTTGCCTAGTGTGTTCCATTCATGGCATGTGTTCATCCTCTGAATGAAATCCAGACCCTCTGGGCACCTCTTTCTCCCTGGGCTTCTCCTGCTCAGAACTTCCTCCATTCACATTGACCCTCTAGTCTGACTTATATTCCTTTCTCTTCCTGCTTGGTTGCTCTCATTTTTATATAAAATTCCTTTATACAAATCCCCCTTCCTTGCCTGTTCAGGTTTCAGGGGTATGTGTTTCTAGCTTTATTTCAAAAAATAGTTCTATATAACTAGTGTTTACAAGTGAAGGGAGGAAATGATATGTTTCTTTTCTCATTTTAAAGTAAAGATCATGGTAGAATTTTATTTTGAGCCTGATGGATTTATTTTACCCTGTTATGCTGTTTTGCTAATTTGTTGTTAGATCAGCGACGGTGTTTTTCAAGGGTTAATTTTTATTTTTATGTTGCGTTAACCTTTTCCTTCTCCTCAGCCAAAGTCTTATTCCTTTTTCTGGTTGGTTATAATAACCTGATCTCTCAGGAACTTATTTTATATTTGATTTCCTGCCCTTTTATTGCTCTATTGTCTTCACTTTACCATATCCTTTCTTCTTCTGTAATTAATAGTAAATATATGATAACGTCCCAAAAAATCTGCTGCCAAATAATGCTGGAAAAGAGGAAATTTGCCCGTAATGTTCTTTACTGAGCATTGAGAAATTCTACTTGGATTTTAAAATTCTGCAGTCATGATTCTGGGTTGAGGACATGAAGGCAAGTGTTCAAATTGATCCTCAATTGGAGGTGAAAACACTGCATATAAATTTTCATAATGGAAAGGGATTCTACATTTATAGCAAGTAATCAGTTGTATCTGTTGGCCAGGAGGCTGGGGGCCAGGGGTGTGTGTGTGTGTGTGTGTGTGTTGTGTGTGTGTGTGTGTGTTGAACACTGGGAGCAAGATGGGGAGAGGAGTGGGGGACCTGTGTGGCCAGCCACTGTATCTTTCAGTGGCTCCTGCTGGCTGTGTGGCTGTGACAGAGGCACTTGGGTCAGAATGAAGACAGCCTATAACTCTAGTAGTATTTCCTCCCTCTTTTCCCATTTTCATTTTTTGCTCTGTGTTCCATTATTTCTCTAGCAATGTCCAAACTCCTTCAACCTTTTTCCTCTCTCCTTTTTGGTTTTACTGTTGTCAAATAAGTATTCCATTAAACGGGATTTTCCACAGCAAAAATCGGATGGGATGCTTTTGTCAACTAGCCTCTCTTTAGTAGCTTCTGTATCCTCTGGAAAATGTCAAGAAATTTGAAAAGTAAATAAAAGAGAGGACAACTGCAATCTCCCAAACTGGGAACCGCCCCCCCCCCCCACACCACACACACACACACACTACACACACACACACACACTTGTATTCTGTACGGAAGGTGTGCGGGAAGGGACGCCGCCTCTATTCCCGGAGGTAACGGGATCTGGGAGTGGCAAGAGGGAAGCTGTTAAACCTGGTCCAGATGAGGCTCAGTCAGGGGAGAAACCTGGGCTTGGTCATTTGGGTGCTAGGCTTGTCCCACCTCCCCTTTCCCATGCCCTCCTCCCAGGCTCATCCTAGGCCCTCCCACCCCTAGACAAGCCCCAGGCCCTGCTGCAGACATCTGTGGGTCTGAGTTTCATATATCCAGCATGGAGTTCCCTCTCTCCCTCCTATTGAGAATTCTGTGCTGTGGGCCTGCTTGCTCCTTGTCTGTCAGATTGCAGTTCTGATGCTGTTAGCCATGTCTGACCAATCAGCAAACAACACCACAGGATGAAATTTAAACAGTGCAGATGCTCAGATACAGGGTTATGTTGACTGGACCACGCAGGGAAAGCAGAGGTAAGGTCAGAGACTCCCCACGTGGTGACTGAGCCTGCCTGCTCTGACACCCTCCGAGCTTCACTGTGCTGCTTTGGCGTGTGCGCTGCCCATGTGCTTTGCCCTACTTCTGTCTTCCCCTGCCATTCACCAGAAACTTTCATTTTCATTTGCTGCCCTTGTTCCTTTACCCCTTCACTTATTCACTTCCTTTTCTCCTGGATCGGTGCTGGGCGTCCTTGTAGATGTTCCTCCATTGCCTCTAGGCGGAGGATGCTTGGAAATGCCACTTGCTCAGGGCTTTTGTGGCTGCACTGTTAGGAAGACAACTGCTGAGAATCTGGGCAAACGGATGGAATTGATAGACCTTATTTATTTTCCCTCTGGGACAATGGAATTTTCATTCGGTTACAACGATGGCTTTCTTTCTTCCCATTGAGATGCAGTGAATTGTAAATTGAGCTTAAATCATCTTTTGGGGTGGGGGGGAGATGTTTTAATTAGGAGAGATATAAATAGACAGGACCTAAATTAGGATGAACCAGTTGGTTCTTGAGAATTTGGGAGAAGAAAAAGAGTTGATTTTTGTCCCTCCCCACCCCCCTGTATACAGTTTGCCGTGTTAGCTCACAAGGTTACTGCTCGCAAAAGAAGAATGTTATAGCATCTTCCTCTTCTGTTTTTAAGTGTTCAGTTGGACCTTTTTATGACTTAGAATGTTTACAGGGTTCTGTACTGCCTGGTCCCATCTGGAAAATATTTAAACTTCATAAGATCTATAAGACTAAAATATCACATATAATGGGATAGGCAGAAGGAAGAAAAACTAGACGCAGTGCGTGTGTTTAGAATAAGTTAGCTGTTAGTTCAGAAGCGGCTGCTAAAGGAGTTGGAACAAATAGCTAGCTGTGTGCGGTGAATGGTTGGGTCCAGAGCTGTACATTTCACCACAGAATGAGCCTTGGTTTGTGAAACTGACATTCTGTTGTGACTTCTAAATCCAAACAAATCTCTGCAAATTTCTGCCCGATCGAGTTAATAAGAAAATATATACATGCAGAGGCGAGAGCCGTGTGCTACTTGTTCTGTCAGTGTCGGCGGAAATAAGAGACGGATTTTACCTACTGCCTCACATTCATTCAGCCTGCCATTGCCAGGACCTCCAGCTCAGCGGGTTTTCTGGATTTTCTTCTTTTATGAGAACAATGGAATGCAAAAAAGAGCTTCAAAAATGCAGACTGGCAGATATGGGATTGGAGTCCTTTTTCTTCTAATTACCTTGTAATTGGGAGTGGTTTCCACTTTCCCACTATCACATTTGCAGGGGGAGAGGAAGACAGATGTGGCTTAGTGGGAACTAGCTTTCTCCAGGCCGGATGTGCCGTGGGACCAGGAGGTCGTTCCCTGCTCGCAGGCCTGTGATCTGCTTCACACCTGTGCTCATTTTTCCCCATGATCGATGACCTTGTATTAACCCAGGGTGACCTTTCGCCTTCGCCTGTTCTCTGGGACTAGCTCTTGGCGAGTGGACTCTCCTTTCCCTCTGATTTACAGGTGGTTACTGGAGCCACATACACTTGTTTTTCATGGTGCACAGTGCACTTAGCGGCCCGGCAAGACCTGCAATTTCATCCCTCTCAAGGGGCCCAGAAGGGGATGGGGAGGGGGGTGCAGTGAGAGAGGTTGCTGTTTGCATGTGCTTTTCTATTTTGTGGCTCATATGGTATCAATTACCATTTGATGGCAACGCCAGGCCTGAGGCCCTCTGCATGTTTGTCCTGTGAGAAAGATCTGGAAGAACCGACATATGGTTTTGATTGCAGCAATTGCAGGTTGATAGAATGAACGCAGGGGTGAGGTGGGTGGGTTTTCCTTCCGGCCCTTTCCACTCTGGGTTGCTAATGTGCTTTGCTTGTGGAACTGGTCTTTTCATCATCCAGCCCCTCCCCACCTTCCCCCTCCCCCTTCCCAAATCCCCACCACTTTGCCTTCCCTGCCCCTGCCTCCTCTGTACTTCCAGCTCACCGCCAGAAACATGTGGCCCACATTACGGACCTTCAATTAAAACAAACAGAAAAATTGTCCACCCTCGATTAAAATCCCAGAGCAGGTCAGTCCATCAAGATGATCGGAATTATACGAAAGTTAAAAAACAAATGGGTGGTGGGGAGTGGGTTCCCTCCAGAAGCTCCGGACATGTTTAAAAATGGCTATTAGTTCAGGTTGTTAAACATTGAAATGACGCTGAAAAATGGCAGCAATAGAGATTAATAGAGTCGTGTGTGTGTGTGTGTGTGTGTGTGTGTGTGTGTGTGTGTGTGTGTGTGTGTGTGAGTGTGTGTGTGTGTGTGTGTGTGTGTGTGTGTGTGTGTGTGTGATCCAGGGCACCTCTTTGGATTTGTTGTAGCACATGCTGCAAAGGGGCAGGATGCTTAGAGCTGCCATCTTCCTGTCCATCTCAGGCCATGAAATGGAAGGGCGTTTTATGTGTGTGTGCGTGTGCCTCGGAAGGGACATGTGGGAGGCCCATCTCTCCCAAGCACAGCGACTTCTCTCTCTGAACTTGTGGCAGCGGGGGGGGGGGGGTACCCATGGAGAGGCTCCTCATGACTGCAGCTCAGCAGGGATGGCATCTGTACGTTTGCCAAGGGAAGGTCTAGTATTGGGGAACAGAGAGGCAAAAAGGGGGGAAGAACATTATAGACAGTTTTAGTGCTACCCATAAAAATATTTTCTTTCCAAGTAACATTTTTCTATAATGCTCTCAAATTTACGTCTTATAATCTGTCCTACAGATGGGTAGCCCATGAGGCTGCCTTTTTCGCTTCAGCTATTGCATTTCAAAATATTACTCACAGTTAGGAACTTATATAGTTTCTAAAGATAATGTGGTATCTGATGAGTGAATGATGAGTGAATGTTTCTATTTAACGTCTTCCTTCTTTTAAACGGAAAAATCAACAAAATAGGATAAAAAAAACAAAACTGTGTCCCCCAAAAAGGTTTTTTAAATGCAAGATGAGTTATAAATTCTAAAGGCCAGCTATTGAAACCTAGTCATAATACTTGACAACTTCCTCACGGTCTCTATAGGAAGATAGTAAAAACTGAAAACATATTGTTGACTTAAATTGGAGAGATATATCTGTCTGGTTGACTCTGTAGAGAAAACTGACCATGTTTTTATTTTACAGTGGTATTGACTCTGTCTAGATA
Organism: Eptesicus fuscus; assembly: GCF_027574615.1. Lineage (NCBI taxonomy): Eukaryota > Metazoa > Chordata > Mammalia > Chiroptera > Vespertilionidae > Eptesicus > Eptesicus fuscus. Next base: position 38,726,982 of record NC_072484.1, on the reverse strand, counting down.
TTTGCCTAAGGCTACTTTCTTTATTGCCCAAGCTTTCTCCTCATTAGATACAGATTGGTTTGCTAAATGGTGGTTTGTGTTTTTTTTCTTGTTTTTGTTTTTTTTACAATCTTGGTAATGATTATATTTTGCTATTTGGTCACCTTCCAGCAATTTAATAAAATGTCCTCTGAACTGTTTGAATTCAGAACAACTTGTAATTAATTGATTTGCTCTAGTAACATGTATTAATAGTGGCTATTTGATATTTAATGGACATATCATAACCTTAAATCACCCTTCGTTTGACAGCTTAAGACTTAACATTTCTATTTGTTGCCATGCCATGCCATATTAGCTGCTTTCGAAGAGTGATGTATTGAGAAGTCCAATTTGGTGATTTTTTAAAAATATATATTGCTTTACTGAAATATATAGTATTGGGAACTCATAGCAAAATGATGTAGTGTAGGGGCTGTTAGCCTGACTCAGAACATTTGGGCCACTTAACAGCAGCTGTGCTGGAGAGAGATTTGATTGGAGAAGACTTTTTGAATCTTCTCAGCCCTGACACCATTCTGAAATGGGAAAATGGAAAAGAGTTTTAGAGGAGAGAGATATCTCAGTCTTGAAAGGTGGTGTAGTTGGAAATCTTTCAGTCCCTGCTCAGAATAACCAGCATTTCTAATCTGTCCCCTCACTGAGGACAGAGTGATGGGAAATGCGGGTTTATATTTTAGACACACACTACAGAGGCATGAGATACTGTTCCATACTAGCTGTGTGCTTTTTGCTGAGCATCCGTTTGGTTTTGAACTGAAATTTAGAGAAGCCTGCAATGGAGGCAACCTGTTTTATATATAATTTCTTTTTTAAAATTCCACTGTTATTAAAATCTGGCTTGGTCTTCCTGAAGTATTACAGCAGTCTACCAGATCTTTTAAATTATTGAATTTATAGACACCAACAATGCTAAAAGGAGAAAAGTCCTGTCCCCTACATGTGCTTAATATGTGGTGTCTTAATCCTCTTTAAAGGAAAAGAAAACTTGCTTTGTCAAAAGTATGAATATAGGGATCCTCAGACTAACTCTGTCCTTGAAGTCCTGAAAAGTGCTGGTGTTCTTTTTTTAGTTTGTAGTTACTCACAAGTGGAGAAATATTTATAAAATTATGTTATGCTGTTTTTTTTAATGTATGCAAACAACTACCAGATCACACTTGAATCGAGGGTACTTTTAAAAAGTGAGGAAAGAGAATGCCTGCAAAATTTCTAGTGGGATGAAAAACGGTGCTGACTATTTTAGGGCTCTCCTGGAAAGATGATAACTACTTTCCTCTCTGGATGCTAACTGCCCACCCCTCTACATCCCCCCCCCCCCCAGTGCCTAGATACCACGTTACAGAATCCATTCACTTAATCTTTGAAGAGCTCATCGCCTCTCTTTAGGATCTGCTGTTGTTCATACACTGCAAATATGTGCTTTTATGTCCACAAGGAAGGCATTACTAACATCCAGAAGGGCAGTGTCAGGAGCAGGGAAATGCAGCCTGCCAGCTGTAGAATTGTACTAGACTACGCCGTCTACCTTCTCCACAACATTTGAACCTTTGAGGAAAAAATATTGGGGATTCTGATGAGTCTTTCTTCCTTCCATTCTCTCTTTCTTTGTTTCCTTCCTTCCCTTCCTTCCTTCCTTCCTTCCTTCCTTCCTTCCTTCCTTCCTTCCTTCCTTCCTTCCTTCCTTCCTTCCTTCCTTCCTTCTTCTATTTGCAAATCATGGCTTCCTGATCCTAAGCAAGGGGGTGCGGGGGGGCAGGGACCTCAAAGGAAAAAGGGCTCAACAGGCTTCCTGGACATCAAATAGTTCATACAAAACAACATTCTGATGACTTGCATGTAAATAAATCAGAAACATATGAATTGGACTCCTCTCGAAATACATATGGGCCGAAAAATAGAGAGAAACGCTGAGAAAATGTGTTTTGGGTTTTGCTGAGCTCATGACATTTGAAAAATAGTATGAGACGTTGAACAAACACAAAGGCCGGCTTGGCTTACCCATTCCTAATATTAGCCTCCCAGTTCAATGTCAGATCGGTTTGCCATGTGCCTAAACACCAGCCACCTTCGGCGTGCTCCCCCATACTTAATTACTTGCAGTTTAAACTTTTTCAATTAGGAGCTCAGAAATAGCATCACATTTCAAGGAAATGCAGATCTTAGCATTTTCTCACCCAGTTGGTTCACATCAGATTATTTTAGAAAATACCACAGATCATGTCACCTTAGAAACAGCCATACTAGTATGGCCCTCTTGGGTGGAATGTGCATGGAGCAGAAGAAAAGCATTATTAAGAAACTGGCCCTGAGGTTGATGCTGCCTATTTAATCAAAGGGATAAACCACCACAGGTGAAAACCTCGAGATGAAAGGTGCCTTTCTTCTCTAGACATTAAGGTGGGGGCCGGCCATGCACTGCCAAGCCCAGATCATGACGTAAGAGCTCCTGCTCTTTGTCACTGCTGAGCTCTCTGGCCTTGAAGGTCGTGCAAGTCTGCTTTCCCACATTGCACTCAGCGGAGCTAATATTAGGGATTCTAAGTCCTGGGACAGTCGCAGCCTACTTAGAGCTCTTGAGCCCTTTCTCCTTGATATCTTGTTCTGGGCATCTGGAGCGCAGGGGAATTTAGGGGCCAAAAACAGAGCTCAGGCTTCTCCCACTGAAGTAAGTCATCGACATGCACTTGGGCAGAATCCTCTATCTGTTCTTTGGACTAACACTGTTACCTGAGATTATCAGTTTAAAGTTGTAGAAAAGTTGTAGATTTCACCTTTCCTATTTAGGGCGGAGTTATTATGGTTATTTTGAAAACATTTTAATGGGCTTTTTCTAACTCCTTTACTCAAATAGTAAGAAGCTTGAATGTTTATGAGTCAGGTGCTGGAATATAGCTCTGAACAAGACAGACACGAAGTTGGCTGCTACATGTAGTGTGACAATGCACCCGTGGGGCAGTACAGCGGCTAAAGGTAGACCCAGGAAGGGCACCTGTCTCCCAGTTGTCCTGGAGGAAGTGAGGTCCAAGGATGAATGGAAATTAAGCAGACAAAATGCAAGGGTAATAACTGGGTCAGGGAAGAGCATGGCATATGCCATTATGAAGAAGTAGTTCCGAATGGCTAGAGATCATAGTGCATAAGGATAATAGTAAGAGAGGACTGAAAAGATCAACTGTGACTGGATCATAAAGTGCCTTGTGCACCCAATTAAGGAGTTTAGATTTTATCGTGAATGTAATGAGGAGCCCTTCCAATGGGTATGCCCAAGAGATAATTGAATTTAAAAGTCCAGAGGGATAGGAAGAACATCAGGAAGACATAGTCACAGAAGCCAAGGAAAGAAGATCTGACTAGAAGGAGGAAATAGTCAACAGTGTCAGATGTTACTGAGAGATAAAAGTGACATTTGGCTGCAGTATCCAGGAGCTCTTGAGCAGTTTCATTGGAGTAGTGGATGTGGAAGGAAAGTAAAGAAGTGGAGAAAGGGCATAGCAAGATGCTTTTCCATCATCATTGTCATCGTTATCATCATCACTAGAAAATGAACATCAAGCATCTTATCTACCAGACAGAGAGAGTGATGGAAAGAATGAGACACCCCCTGAGGGAATTGGAACATATTTGGGAAAGTAGACCATAAATATAAAACAGAAGACAGCAACACAAGTTAGAAGACATGCAAAGGGCAAAACGAGCTGTACAGACCAATCAGGTTTAGTGGAACCTGAACAGACTCAGGAAAGAAAAGAAGGAATTAGATGGCAGATGCAAAGGGGGCGTTTTTTAAGTGGTGAGTGCAGCTGGAGTTCTGCATTCTGTGTTGTGCCTCCTTATCACAGTCCAGCCTGTTTTTGAGGCCCCATCAACTGGAAATAGTGGAAAGCATCATGAAGTGTAATGTGTGTTCTTCACCTGCCTATGAATTCTGTTTAAATTTCTCAACCTTTTTTGGAAAATTTAAGTCACAGGCTGACTGTCATAATTTCAAGCAATCTTTATTTTTAAAATCTGGACACAGAAACTAAGGAACAGATATCACAAATATAGCAAGTCAGAAATGCTCATAAATTCTATATGGATGAGTTCCTTGAGAAATTTTGCACATCCAGTGCTGGACATCTGTGGAATTTCAGCATAGTATCTTTTACATCTGTGTTATCTCCACATGACATCTTTTCTCTGATAATCCGTAGAGGCTCATGCTCATGTGTAATACCTCAGCCATTTATGATTCTGAGGGTAATTTTTCTCAACAAAGATGGCTTGAAGTATAGTTCTGTAAGGCACTTTAATACTATAAAAATCTGCTGAGTAAACTTTGTAACTGAAGAAAAGGATTGGTCCTCTTTCACTTCGGCTGTTTCCCTTGTTTGTTTAATAAATGTTTTTTGGACCCTTGCTGTAGGCAAGATAATTGCATTGAGTGTACTCTAAGCCACACCCTCTGCCCTAAGGAGCCTATAGTATTTTATGGGAAATAAAACTTGTGTAATTTATAAAAGTTACAAATTTCTAAAGTATAGCGCTGGGAAAGCTTAGAATATTAAATATGTTCAATTAAAACTTTTTTAGCTCATTCTTTTCCAAAAAAATTTTTTATCCATAATCCTGTTTATATTTTACCACCAGTACACATTTGCTATTTGTACTTGTTAGAGAAAGGAGCTAAATAAGTTGTCCACATTTCAAGAAGTTTTCTGTTAAAGAAAACAGACACATCGCCATCCAAATATATTTTAATTCTGACCAGGGTGCTGAACATGCTGTACAAATGAAAAACGAGGTCCATACTTCTTCAAAGTGTTTTCTCAGTGCACAGTCTTGTTTTATTTGTACCAAATGTCTGTGTAGTGGCAGAAGTTACAATATGTATTTTCCAAATGACAGTTAATACATGAAAGATAGTCTTCTGCTCCTGAGAGCACATTAGAGACCATTTCTATTGCTGGTTAGCTTACCTAAGACAAGGAGGCGTGTCACTTTAGACAGGTTTGACAATGAGGGAGAGTCATACGTTCATTTACTTACTAGAATGAAGAACATGGAATTTGCTAACAAAGAGATCATGAGTGACTTCAGTAAGAACAGTTTTATTTCAACGGAAAAACAACCTCCTCACCTAATAATGGCTACATTATGTACCTAATTTTTCTATCTGGCAACTGACGACAGGGTTTACTGCTTAACAAATATGGCCCATCCTTGGTGCTCTCTGCTCCTGGAATACCATTTCCCTACACATGGATCCTCACTAATATTGTGTGTGTGTGTGTGTGTGTGTGTGTGTGTGTGTGTGTGTGTGTGTGTGTGTGTGTAGGACAACAGATGAATTATAGGCCTGCTACACTGTTTTGTTTTAATTGAGGTGAAATTCACATAACATAAATAACCTTTTTAAAGTGAACGATTCAGTGGCATTTGGTACATTCTCAATGTTGAGCAACCACCACGTCCGTCTGGTTCCAAAACATGTTTATCACCCATAACGGTAACCCCATTCCCATTAAACAGGTCCTTCCCATCTCCCTGCTGCTATGTTTTATAAACCGTTAGTTTTATCATACACACAAATGTGTACACACACACTATTCACTTATCTATCTATCAAGGATTCGGAGAAAAGCCCAGATCTATTTGGAGATTAAAATGTTCCAGGCAGACGACCTAATGTGCCCTCACTATCTAATCAAAGAATTATATACAGGCATGGGCAAAAGTAGGTTTACAGTGGTAACTAATAAATAATGCAATAATGAATAAGTAATAATGCAAGAATAAAACTGTGTTTTGTATACTCACAACTGTAAACCTACTTTGCCCCACCCCTGTATTTAATGGGTGTTTCTCCACCAGAAAAAAAGAAAACATCTCCTCCTTCTTTTTAACCTTTCTGTATATTTCTGTTAAGTTCTCACTTCATACTAGTTTTCAAGGGAGAAAAAAAAAGAGGCATCAGTTCTGTGCCTTTTATTATGCAAAACTTCTGTATTTCTTTTCTTGTAAAAACATTTTCTCATTAATTTCATCAACATTGAGAATTTAAACTGCTTCCCTTATCTTAATGTTAAGCAATCAGCTGGATTTTTCATTTCTATTTTAAACATTCAGAATTCTTGAACAAAGTAATTTAGTTATCAGGTATTTCATTTCTTGGAAATAAATTACATTCTTACTGTAATTTTTATTGTTAAAGAAATAACTGTTGTTCATATTTATTTATACTCTTATTATTCCAGAACAGTAATAGAGGTGGCAGATCTTTAAACTGTATATCTTTAAAATAAAGAAGTTTTAAAGTGAAAAAATGCCTGAAATTTAAATATTAGAGAAAGTCAGCACAATTATATTTTAAATGTGCCTGCAGATATGAGCCATTTAGTCTTAGTTATTTTTGTTAGAATTGTTGCCCTTTACTATTTTCTCACCTCCTTTGAGAGGGTTTTTTTTTTAAAAAGAATAACTATCCTAATCGGTTATTTCTTTTGCATAAAGAAAATGTTATATTTATTTTGCATAAACATACAAAATGTTTCTTCTGTACATTGTCTAGTTGCTAGTTATACATCTGAAATCTCTCAACTAGCCAGTAATGAAAACTCTGGCCTCTTAATTTGTTTTTAAATGTACCCAAGCACCTGGCCTGGTGCTTGCTAGAAGCTCTGCAATGAGTTAAGCCAGTGAAATATTGCTGGCTGATTTCACCTAAAAGTTTGCCCTGGACATGGGGGAGGAGCAGGTATTTGAAGGGATATTCGATAGAGAAGTGGTTGATTGGGTATAGATGATGACAATTTGCATACTTTTTTTTTTCACTTCAATCTGTGCCACAGAGTCATACATTTGGTAATTATTTCATGCTTTTGTTTTTAGTTGAAAGTAGTTAGAGCCATATGTTTTGACAAAAAAAAAAAGATAATTTGTACTTTTTTTTTTTTTTGGCTTTATGAAAGGGTGGATGGGTAATAATTTTACAGTGTACCATGGCAGTGATTCCTGTTCAAAACTTCACCAGATTGGAAACTCACTGTTCATAACAATTGGTAAGCAGAAGATGAAGGCATGTGTATGAGGGACCCAGATTTAAGTTGGATGCTTCAAAGTACAGCGTAGAATTCATCCATAACTATACTTAGCATTGGTAGGTCTCATTTACTAATATGGAAATTTGATCCCCAGATTCCTTGACCATAGGTGGTCTGGAAGGGTATTCTGGTCAGGTGCTAACAATTCTGACCTGGGATTCAGGGTGAAAAGACCTGGGTTCTGACCTGCTCTGCTGCCCTCATGGAGCCATGTGACCCCTGGGAAAGGAAGGCACCTACCCTCCTCAGCTTCTGTTTCCTAGTGTAGAACATGGGTGAGATGGTTGATCCCTTAGATAGATAATCTTTCTCCAACTGATTACTAAGTAAGATAATGGATGCTGGCAGATTTTATCATTTAAAATACTGTAAAGGTAGGAACTTTTAATAATGATTAATCAGAGAATTTCACCAAATTTCCTTGTATACAATTAAGTTCTGGGCCAAAGAAGGTATCCAGTGAAGTATGTATTCCCTTTTGTGAATGTTTCTTTGAGTATTCCTCTTGTCTTTTCAATCTCTGTTAGAATCTTGTCTCACTATCTTTTCATTCTAGTTGGGTCTTTGCTCTTGAAAGTGCATCTTTCTGCTTTTATCTCACACAACTTTCTTCCTAATTGCTCTTGCTTCCTGGGGAGGAATGTGTACTTAGGAACGATGGCTCTCTGGCCATCCCTGGTGATTACCTGTATATACAAACACAGCAGTAAAGACACTCAGGATTGGAGAGCTAGGAATGACACATTAAGGATTGTACATGGTCAACCTCTAAAGAAATCAGCATTTTTGTTTGGTTCTGCTTCCCCTTCTTATAAAACCTTCACCATACCTCCCGCTTTCTCCATTTTCCTCTCATTCTTCAAAATTAATCCTTGAGAAAAGATCTGAGACTTCATCACACGGAAGTATAGTAACTGCTAACTGTAGCAGCATTTCTATTTCCCAAGACGGGGGATGATTGGAGATGTGTTGACAATCGGATTTGTGACCATGGAATTTCTCTGGGGATACAAGCTTTTGCCCCTTATGGTGATGTACATTAACTAAGTTCTGCAGTAATTTACTTATTTCAGTGTTGTCCAAACTTATTAGAGCTCAGATCCCTGTTAAAAGACACACCTACTAAAATTCAGTGAAGGATGTTAGCACTAGACTTCAGGCATCAACCTATGGACTTGGGTTCAAAGAGAAAAGGGTGGGGAATGGTACTCTGAGAAATCTTCAATATGGACTATTATTCATAATTGCCTTCACCTTCCAAAGAAAGCTCAGCCTTAAAACACATTGAGATGTGAAAAGCACTAGAATCTGTTTTTTCAGAAACAATGAATGTTTATCTTTGTCCAGTATGATGTTATTCTTAGTTTGACGTGTATCTTGTGTGTGATGTGTTTATTCATTCATTCTTATGTGCACTTAGAACTACTTGAGCCTGTGCTGTGCCAGGTACTACACACACACACACACACACACACACACACACACACACACAGTGCACCTGCACATTTTTTTCATCATACTGTTTTTAACCTTATTGTTTCTTTGATTGACTTTCTTACCAGGCCTTCTTAAGTACTGACTAGGATATAAAAGAAACAGTGATGATTAGCATTGGAATAAACCTAAAATTAATTTATCTCTTTATTATAACATCTTAGAATGTGTTGTCATCTGAAAGACATGCTGCCCTTAATTAATTAATGAAAAAAATGCCTGCAGAGGTCACAGAGCTATTTATTGGCAGTATAACCAACACTGTTTTTATGTTCCAACACTTCCTAATAAGCAGTAGTTGTCATCTAAAAAAAGTAAACAATTGGTAGCCAAAGAGGCAGAAGTAGTACTGAGATGGCAGATGATCCATTAGAAAAATGGACAATCATGAATTTGATGTGTAGCTGTAAATAAAGATATAAATAATGTACTACATCTGTTTATGACTTAAGATAACTAGAGATAATAATTAATTGAAATGACAAGTCATGTTCTCCTTACTATTACCTTTAATTTCTCATGAGCATTTAATAAATAAAAGCTTGGAAACAATTTGGGTGTTAGAATATATTAAAGAGTTGTGATGTGCTTAAAAGCTTAATATCCAGTCTTTTATATGTGCCAATCCTGAGTCTGGTGATGAAGCCAATTCTCACATGAATAAGTAACCAAAAGAATGTAACCAGGAAGAAGTCAGGTTTCACCTGAACCACATTTTATGCAATTAAGTATTTCAAAGAGTTCTTTAGCCAGGTGTAATTTGATCAGCTGAAGGCATCCTCAGCCATGGCCAAGGTACTCAAAATGTTAGCAGTGGACATTCCTGGGATACGCCACGTTGAAAGTAATAGCAAACATACAGTGTCTGCTCGGTTAGTGCCAAGAGCACGAGAAAAGCAGGTGTAAAAAATAAAAAGAAGTATTTGTAGCCAGAGGCGAGTACACATTAGACAGGACTATATTCACACTTCATGTGAATGCTTTAAATAATAGGGTACTTTTTACCCATTTAGTGTCTTTGTATTTCACCACTAAACCCAGGTGTACCGCTCAACAGGTTCTGTAACCTCTCTGTCTTCAGTACTTTTCATGAGAGTACTAATACTTGCTGAATCTTTGCCCAGCTTCATGTCTGGAAGACAGATGGACGATCCTTCTTGTGATCCTCTTTGTAGGAGGACACAGGAAGCGCCTTCATGCTTTCCTGGTTGGGATCACCCCACGTTCTCTTCTGGGAGAACAATGTTCCCAGGTCCTGGACTGCAGAATGGCCAGGAAGTGTAGGGGACCCAGGACTCTACAGAGCTGGGTTCTGGTAGGCCTCCATGAATACCCTGAAAAGAAAGAAGCTTTAGCTATCAAGAAGAAATGTGCTAGACTGGTGGTCAAAAGACATGATTTTTAATTCCAGTTTTTCCACGTAACTAGCTGTATGACTTTAAGCAAGGTAACTTCTCTGTGCCTCAAATTCCTTGTTTGTGAATTTGATCTGATAATAAACAATAGGATTAGTGTAAAGACAAAGTGATTATATGCACACTTTTGCTGGAAGTGTCTAGCATATCGTAAGTAAACTGTTAGTATTTTTATCATTGTCATCATTTTGTCATGCCAACTGTGACAAGAGCTTGGGGCTGGCAGGCATTGGGACTAGGTCCTTTTCCAGATCTGGCGAGTGCTAAGCTGTGATTCCATAATAAATTACTTCTTTTCTTTGTTCCTAATTGGTAACTTCTTGCATACATTACTGAGATGGTTGTAGGATAATATGTGAAAACAACTAAAAAAATCTCAAAACCCTCTAGGTCTGTAATATAGCTTGAGTGAACCTCTGTAGGTTTAAATCCCAGTAATATTGCTATGCAATTATTAGTGATTCTGCCTTAGTTTTTTGTTGTTTTTTTTTTTAAATTGAAGCAGGATTTTTTCTTCCTTGTAAATTTCTAGACATGTCAAAGGCTACATGGACAAAGAACAAGATAGAGCTGCCTGGCCATAACGAACACAGGAGGCACACACTTAACAATGGGTCGGGCTCACTTTGTTATAGCAGCTCCACTGAGCCTGTTGCAGGTTGGGGGGGCTGGCAGAGAAGTGCCTGGGCCCATTCTGCCCATCTTGTGTGCTTACACAACTCCTGATATGTCACGGAACATTCAGGTCCCTGCTTCTCCTCCCTGTTGCTTTCTTTTGGGTCTTTTTTATATCTTTCAGTTATATAATTTGATCAATACATATATGAACAAATAAGGGGATTGAAATTGTTACCATTTTACTACTTCTTAACACAGAAAAGGAAATTTGGTGTCTGAGAAAGATAAACTCTTGGCTCTAATTCATTTATTGGATTTAGCTTCAGATGTAATTTACTCATTAATAGATCATGGAAACTCAGCTGATATTTAGAAGGGTAGAAAAATTACATATGATATTTGTGATGGGAAACAGGGATGTATGTTTAAAGTAATGTGTATTCTAAATATATTACATAGTCGAGGAATTCATTTTATGGAGATTATATACATATTCACTTTCATATATTTTTGCAATATATGTTAGAGTGAAGACAGGTCATTATTTGTTAGCTCAAATAAAATATGAATATATACATGAATGGTAGATTTTACACATTTTTTATAATTGTGAAAAAAATTAGACTAGCAAAACTCTTCCTACTGGATTTATTTTAGGAAACTTAAAACTATTTGGTTACTTCCTATGACAGCCTATGGTGATTTAAATGATAATAAAAGCTTCACAATTTCAACAGCTTATGCCCCCAAAATTTCCATTTATAATTAAATACCTATCTCTCTGTCAGTATACTGCACACATTTATGTGTTATCTCTAAACAGATATCCTATTTGTGTGATGATAATGCAAACCAGCCTGTAACCATCACTCGGAAATGAAGTGTAGGATCTCTTTCCACTAGTAAATATTCCTTGACTTGGTAATTATACTGAGAATATATCAGGTGAATAAATTTTATTTCTGTAGTTTGTCTTTTTTGTACTCTTAGGCTGTATATTGCCTTACGTTGCTATTATATGCTCTTCAGTGTTATTCATTTTGCCTTTAAACTGTATAAGAGCATATTTCAACTGTTATTTGAAACTGTTTATCAACCTTCCATGCCATTTTACTGTTCATTAGAATACTTAAGTTATAAAACCAAAAAAGACTTTAGGAAGGAGAGTGTCAAGAGGACTGGACAAGAAATCGGGAGCCTGGGCTCTGTCTAGGCCCTCAGGTAACAACTCCTTTAGCGTCTTCTTTTTGCTCATTTGTAAAATGAGGTTGAACTTATTTGAGCTTTAAATATATAATGCCAAGAGGCAGGACAGTGGGTAGCAGGTAGAAGGAGAAAGCTGTAAAGAAGTGATACAAAAAGATTCAAAAAGAAAAAGTAATAAAAACAAAGAAAGAGTAGAATGGAGGGACTCAATTACCAATTTTGTGAACACACAAGATCAGAAAGTGTTAAAAATCAGTTCAAGCTTTATTGCCTAAACAATGTCCTGCAATTCAATAATGTCAACATTTATTACACACCAGTTGTATACTAGGTGTGCTAGGGATAGATACGTAGAAATTTGCCTCTCTCTCTAGTCCACCAGAAGAGTTCTTGCTTTTGTAGCCTACAGGGAACAGGAGGTCTCAAACAAGCTGGCATTGTTGCAAACAGATGCTGTGATGGAGGGTGACGCGCACGGCCCAGTAGGTCTCTTCACAGACAAGCGTGTCTCTAGACCAGCACTTCCAGTAAACGTGCTGCCATGGTGGAAAGTTCTGTGTGGGTGATGGCCAGGGTGATGGCCAATGGCCATGTGTGGCAGTTGAGCACTTGAAATGTGGCTATTGTGACCAAGGGACTGATTATTTTAGTTTACTTAATTTTAATTAAGCTTAATTCAGATAACCACATATTACTAATGGCTACTATATGGAACAGCTCCATTCTAGACACGTTAAAAATAGCTATAAGCAATAAGTAGCACTTACAACAAGATATAAATAATACTATCATTTATGGAGTGACTACAATATATTAGTAATAATGCTGAATAGATATTGTCTCTGATCCTCACAATAAGAATAGGATAGCCTCATTTGGCAAAGGAAACTTGAGGCTCTGAGAGATAAATTGCTTTGTTTTGTCCTCACAACTAATTGGGAGAGCCGGAGTTTGAAAAGAGTTGACCTGGTTCCAGAGTTGGGTAATTTCTCCTATCCTGCCAAACCTGTTTCTGTATTACCAGGAGACTGTCTTTTTTAAGTACATCTTCCCCTCACTTTATGGATCAGCTAGCAATATACTAGTATCTTTAACTTGGTCACATAGAACAATTACAGTGTCCATTTTCCATCTTCTACACGTGGAGGTATCACTGCCCCTGGGCCATTCTTTTATCTCATTGTGACCCATGTCCTTCAAACAATACTGTAAGAGTTGAAGGTCCAGTCCAGTTAGTTGCCTGAGTAGTGTGAGCTGATCATCTAAGTACTTTTCCCCATTAGATGCTAGGAAGCTTCAAAGCTTATGCCTCGGTCCGAAAACATCAGGCGCACACTACAGACTCTTGGCATTTGAGTGTTTATCTGCCACACTTCAGAATATTTGTGAAATCTCCCACGGTCTGAGCTGCTAAGTGAGCCTCTCTGGCACTTGGGAATCTGAGGCATAATTCTGCTTTGCTCTTTTCTACTCATCATGGAGCTTATAGCAACTCTTTAAGGGTCTGAAAGTTTTGATCGCAATGACTTAGTTACTCTGAACTGATTCTCTTTGGAAATTATATGTTCAGATATGTGCAGAATCTAAAGGGATAGTAATGTTAAAGGTGCACGGTGTAATTCACTGTCTATCACCCATTATACATGAGCTATAGCCACTTCACTTGCTCTCCTCAGTTTAGCTTCTCATTTCAGGAGGCAAATACCAAAAAAACATATTCTAGTTTCACTCTGAATATACCATATCATATCTTATTTTCTTAAAGGTAATTATGAGGCCCCACCAGAATATTTCTACAAACTATGGTCAAATAAGCCTTGTATTGATAATTACAAATTTTAATTAATAAAAAGTAGGATCTGCTACTCCCTTCTTTTTTTTTTTTTTTTTTTGCTTAGTTTTTCTTCTTTTCTAATAGGCAGAGGTTCTAGTTAAAAGCATGTGCACTAAGGATAATCAGGACCATTGGATGGAATAGCTAATGTACAATAGCAATACTTCTCCAGGTGCAACAAAAATTAAATATGAAAACATTTGTTATTTTTACCAGTTCAGGGTTTAATCTTATCTGGAGAGCTTTGTTAAACTCAGGATTTTTATATGCATGGTTTTGATTTAAATTCAGGATTGTAAGGAAAAGATGTAGTGTTTACTTTGAATATTAACTATACTTTGCTATTGGTTTTCCATGAAGCTTTTATTCAACAAATAGTTCATTCACTAAAAGGCCGTTGCCTATAAGTTTGGCCAACTCTCCCCTTTCCCAATTTTGCAACAAAAATTTCTCACTTCTTCAGTCACTCTTATGGGAGGAATCGGAATGCCAAAAGTCACCTTGATCTAAGCTTACCGTATCAGAGAAAAACTAAATGCAGATTTTCGTTTCCCTTTAGACTTTCCTCATGTTTCACTGGTGGAGTCACTTCAATACATTGAACTAGAGTTTGAGATTTTAATTCTATTTTTCATTGCACTGATTTTCTGGTGTTAGTCATTAAAATGATTCCAGCTATTTGATGTTTATTATTGTTTTGTTAAGTAAAAAGTTATCTTATTTAACAAATGTGTACATCATTTTTCTATTTTCATAGAATAATAATAATTAAAATTAAATGATGTGAGTTTTTCTTATTGAATTTAGTATCTCTAGTGAACACCTATTGAAACTTGTCCTCTTGGTTGAGAAATTGGCAAAATAGTTGACTGAACTAAAAATAATGAAGCAGCTCACTGATCCATCTAGGTTGTTAAAGATGAAAACATGAAGGATAACTGAAGTATGACCATTATGATCACTCTGTTTTCACCAATATTATCTGATACCTCTGTCTCCATTTTTAAAGAAAGTAATCTTTAAAGAGTGGAAAATAAAGAGCAGTTGATAGCGGTGCAGCTTGATCAAGTCACATATCGTTAACAGTTGCTTTGACCATTTCTTTATTGAATTTTCTTATAGTTAAAATAAATATTTTTTTAATTTCTTCTACTTTTAAAAGTATAACAGTTCTGTGTGATATTTATTTGTGTAAACAAATAAAGCACTTATAACTTTTGCAGTGATAAGGATGAAGTTTGTAAGTGACATTATACCTGATCTTTACATTATGATGTAAAGAAAATGTATAAAATATGCATAAATTGCCTTTTTTTAAAAAGCCATTAAATAGTGGTCCATTTCTTGTTAACACAGATTTTTCTCTTGTCTAAAGAGTCTTCATTTGGCTACAACACCAGAAAAACAAATTGGATGGTATAAGATGTCCTAAGAACTTCTTTAACCACATAGATATTCTTTTTCACGCAGGTAGCATTTATGAATTTGGAGTAAATGATCTCACCCACAGATCTTTAAGCTTGCTCATAATTCATAGTCAACGTAACTTCCTTATACATGAACAAAATTACCAAAGTTTTGACCTTATTTCACAAAAGAAATAGCAAATAATTCCATCCAAATCAGGAGGGGAAAATTAACCTTCTTAGGAGCCATCAAATGATGTTGATATAATAATATACTAGTACATGTTTAAGGATAATGTAGTGAAATATATAATTAAAATTCAACTATTATCTTAAAGTGAGTTATTTCCATTATTTTAAAATATGGTTTAATAATGAGTTAGAGTTTATTTTCAGTTTTATAGTAAATATATCGATTTCTGAAATTTGGTGATAACACATAGTACTATATATTAACACTGGCTGGCCAAATAGCTGTCAGGCTAATAGCCTGTAGATAGATATATTATAGTCATATTATGCTCATACTCTTCTTAGAATGAGATGATCTAATTTTCAATTTCCCCCTTTTCTAGAAGGTAATGTTTTCTTTTATCTTTTTAGCCTACATTTAAGACCTTCTCCAAATACATTTAGGAGTATTTCGAAACTGTTAATTGTATAGTTCTCAAGAAAATGCTGGGTTTTGCTTTGCAGAACTGAGAGTATTGATTTGTTTGGGGATTCCTGGCTTACATTTTATTTTTGTCCCTTAAAGATATTTGAAAAAATTCCCCCCTTATTGTAAGCCCTTTGAAAATAGAAGCCAATAGCTATTTATACATTTAAAATATGAAGAACATTTAAAAATAAAATGAAAATTAGCTTGTGAAATATAGGGCTTCTATCCCACCATGACACAGGGAAAATCCTTGTTTTCTAAAGTGCACATGGGTTTTTCTGTTGTGTTTTTGTTTTGTTCAATCTCCAGGACCTCCCAATTTTCAAGGGCACTGTGGGGCATATGTAGCATTTATTTGATGTATGTATGTGTATGCATATTTTTCCACATCTGTCTCTGTGGACCTATCCTTTGTGAAATCCTAAACCTTATATTAATACTTAGTTTGTGATTCATGGTGTTCTGAGAGCAATTATATAATTTTTCGTAGGGTGTTTATTTGATGTGTGCTGTAAAAAAAAGGGGGGGGACTTATTTTATTTTTCTGGTAACCCTGCCGTTGCCTTTTTATTGGTGAATTTCTCTTTCTTGTACTGTGACCTGTGAGTCTCACGTGGGCTCACTGCCAATTCTGTGAGCGCTGCTGCTTCAAAATGGAGGAGGAAGGTATCCGTTTCCTCAGGAGGACGACAGTGCTCAGTCTCCCACCATCTGGAGAGAGGAACTTCTGGAGAAAAAGAAGATGGGGATTTAAAAAATTATATTTAGCAAAAAAAGGCAAGGGGAAAATCAATTACAGTTAAACTGTACCTTATGAATTTATGCCTTTCCAGTATGCTGTCGTCTTTAAGGGAAACATAAAGAGAAAAATACACAGGTTATTTTTATAAAGACCCAGTTCCCCAGATCTCATGAGTATTAGTAAACAAATGTAAGCAAATTGGGATTTGGGCACACTTTTGAAGTTAACTGCACACAGAAATATAGTAAGAACTATAAAGGAGGGCTACCCCCTTCTTTGCACACTGATTGTTGGTGGTCTATGTAGACCTGGCTCTTAATGGCCTTGTTCATGCATCTCTGCAAAAAGCTGGCACAATAGGAATAATATTCAAAGATATATTTGTCACTTTCTTTGGTTTGAATCGTATATTTGTTTTCTCTTTCTCTCAAAAGTGAAAATTTTAATTGAAAGGTAGAGTAAAAGGGGAGAAGCTTTGTTAAGTTATATAAATGTCTAACCACTGTGCTGTACACCTGAAACTAATAAAATATTGAATGCTAACTGCAATTGAAAAGTTAAACATTTTTTAAAGCGGGAGAAGCTTGGTGCACGTCTTTCTGCTTTTACCTTTCCTGTGCTCTTGGGCCACCTATGCTTTTAAAAAGAAAGGATATTTAAACTCCCAGGACCACCGTATTGGTATTGTGTAACATATTTATAACTTGACGTGTTCTTGCCTGTGACTTGAAAATATCACACCCAGTCTCCCGTTCACACACATATACTGAGCATTTGGGGGCAAGGGCTTGTCTTTTGTTTTTCTGAAAGGAGCGGTGTTTCTTGGCTTTCATCAGATTGAGAATGCACATGGTAGAAATTTAGCCCCGTGTGCCTGCGTCCTATATAGTTATGGACCTTGAGTGCTTTGGTCAGTGCAGCCAGCCAAACTAAATTGCCTCTCCTTCCTCAGGTTTATGCTCCATCAGCAAGCACTGCCGACTACAATAGGGACTCGCCAGGCTACCCTTCCTCGAAACCAGCAGCCAGCACTTTCCCTAGCTCCTTCTTCATGCAAGGTAAGCTGTCTCTTCCCCTCACCAGAAACCCACTGCGAAAAGTCTTCCTGGGTCTTGTCATGCCATGGATGGGGCAAGTGACTGCTGAACTGATACCCAAGAAGTGGAATAGTAGACAAGTATAGAATACTGATGGTCATGCATTCATTACAAACAAATAAACTACTTAAGACTTTGCTAAGACCTGTTTTTTAAGTGAAAGCCCCTGGAGCAACAAGGAGTTAAGATTAGACTGGTTTACTTTACTAAGAACCAATGTCGTGGAGGATGGTCTTCCATGACTAATCATTCCAGCATCTTCACCCTCAAGAGGAGTGTGTGTATATGTTTTGAAGTGTTTGGACTCAGTGTATATTTTGAACATCCTGGATTTAACACACCTGGGGACAACTTGTTATTATAAATAACTTTCTATTAAAATTTTAGCCACGTATTGTTTCATAGGTAAGAACAAGCATCTCCTTTGGATCAATGAAGTGGCCTACCTGAAAACTAGAATATTATTTCATCACGGCCAAAGCTTTATTCAGCACGCTAACTGATGTAGGGCAAAACACCCAGTTTTCTTCCCCGACAAATGCAGAATATTATAGCTTTGTGGTTGATAACATGTATTTATTTTCCTAACTGGCCAGTGTGTTTGACTAAATTACCATGGATGTGTGGCCTCTGAGCCTATAGTCTTGCCATTGATAGCACAGCCCCTGTCTACTGCTTGAAAATAAAAAACGAAGATGGTTGAAATGACAGCAGCTGCTGTAAGAATAGAGTTTGGAGGATGCAGCTAAGCTCCATTCCTGATATGTCTGTGACACTTACTGTCAGAACGCAGTGATCACATTACCAAGTTAATACTCTGAAATTCAGGTATGGAACTGACCGAGATCCCCTGTGCGCAGAACTTTAACTCTTTCTGCCAGGCTGTGAAAACCTTGTGGGAGTGTGTCTTTGGCAAGTGCCATGAGAGTTCCCTCCTTGCGCTGCTCTAGGAAGGGCCATGTCGCAGCAAGGGAGCCTACTTCGGGCAGCTGGTACCAGGGGAGCTTCGATTACAGTGGACACACTCAAAATCATTCTGATTAAAATGGATTTATTTTCTTTCCCTTCAGAGGGTTAGCTCTTTTAGGTTATTAGCTCACTTGTAAAATTCCACGGAAAATCTATAAAATTGAGTTGAATGGGTCCCCCAGGAATAGAGAGAATTTGTTCCATGCATAATGGAGCTCATGTTCACAGGGATCCTTTATCTTTGTGACCTGTCCTAGGTGTAACCCTCACAGGAACACCCCGGGGCATGTCACTTGGGTGTGTTCTGTGCCATTACAAAAGGCTCCTCCCCTTCAGCTCTAAAAAGCAGCCACGCATCCACATGGGCATCAGCTCCAGCTTTTGTGGCTAGTCCTGCTGCTGGTGCGGACAAAGATTGTCATCTCAAGGATTCGTCAATAAAAGCAGATTTTCATGGAGAAAATTGACAGGATAGATTGCTTCTGCCGGCCTTCACAAAGGTGGCTTG
This sequence comes from Eptesicus fuscus, assembly GCF_027574615.1. Taxonomy (NCBI): domain Eukaryota; kingdom Metazoa; phylum Chordata; class Mammalia; order Chiroptera; family Vespertilionidae; genus Eptesicus; species Eptesicus fuscus. The sequence goes on along the minus strand of NC_072484.1, from coordinate 38,707,908 downwards.
CTTAAACTGCACACTGCAGAGGAGATGGGGTAGTTTAAAACAATAGGTTCTCCTCCCTGCTGACCATGCAGAGTATGGGGAACAAATTTTCTTTTCTGCATTTGAATACCCAAAAAACCAAAAATATTTTTGAGTTGACATTTATGATGAGCACAATTAATTTGCACATGTCTAATTCTATTCTTTCAAAACAACATTATGCCAAGATCATGGGATGTGATAAATATTAATTTACTGTGAAAAGCATAATTTATGTAAATATGTATTTTTGTAAGTCTACATTGGGTTGAGTGTTCTGTGTTAACAAATCCTAAATGTATTTCCATATAGTGCCTCATGTTGTCAAAATGTTTCAAACGTGTCCTTTTTAATGATATATATTTTCAATTTATTTGTGATATATGCCATCTATTTGAAAAGTTAGTGGTCCTGAACTTCATGTGTGTCATCTAAACTCCCTCAATCTCAGGGCTAAATCTAAAGTAGATGAATAATAACTTGGTGAAAGTCGTAGGTTTTCACATTACCATCCCATTACACATCGGCTTCCTTCAGTGAGGGGTGCATGGTGCCCCGGGAATTCAGGCCTTGGAGAAACATGCTGTTTAGGGGAAAGATATTCAGAGACTGTCAGGGGCATATTTTAAACCTACTACTGTGCAGTCTCTTATTTTTAACTTTAATTTCCATCTTCTAGTTACAATTCCTAAATTATCAAGATCACAGACATGATTTTCCTTGCATAGTTCTTAAGAAATCTATAGATTATTCCTTTCTGTCCTGAAACTATTCCAGTTTTCTGAATTCTAACTTCTATGTTTAAAATCTCAGGAAAAAAAGAAGCCTCATGAGATACAGTGTTAGATGTAACTTGCCTATTACCTAAATTTTCAAAAGGCCTTTATTAAATAAAAGGCTGGTGAAAATAATCCTATTTTCACAAAGCAATACCTGCCATATAGTTAACACCTACTGGTGGCATGGTATATATCTGGCACTCAGTGATTTTTGTCAAACATGACAGAAGGAAAACTTGAAAGAACCAGCAGTGACATGGGTTCTTCCCCCCTAATTTGAGAAACCTAAAGCAAACAAAACCAATCTTTCATAGTAACTTCTAGGCCAATAGACCCAGAGAATCTATAGGAATGTTTTTAATATGGTATTCAAAAAAGATTAACTTGATATAAAAAGATACTTCATATAGTTTTCGTATTATTTTAAACTCATAGATAGTTGTGTAAAATTCAGAGAATCCCAAAATTGACTGTAGCACATTATCCATCTTATAATATGTGTGTACTCTTTGAATTGCTACTGAAGTCTTGAGATAGCCATATATCTATATACCAAAACATGTTTTCAAAGGAAATAAAAACTCAGAATGATATATTCAAGACTCCTCTTTCCTATATGTCATAATGTAATTGCAACTTTAATTCTATCTACTGTATATGTTACAAAAGTGAAAGTCTTAAATATGAGACGTTCTTTTTCATTATGACATTTCTTTATGTACTTTCTAAACTTGTAGACATGCCAACTGTGTAATGTCTCACGTATTTTATTTTTACCCCAACATTTAGGAACAACTTAACTTTTTGGTTAGTTTCCATAGAAAGGGGGATCAGAATAGTTTTAAGAAATGTTGCCTTTAGCATTAGGTACCCTGCTGTCTTAACATCATTCTATGTAGAAATGCTTTTCTTTTACAGTTGGCTTTTTATAAGAACACTTTGCTATGTGAAATATTTATGTTTGTTTAGCAATATAGAGTCATTTGGGGGGAAATAATGATGACTTTTTTCTGATGTAACCAGCTAACTGACACAAAGATGAATGCACAAGAGACAGCCATTTTCAAGTATATGAAAAACCTCTATTCTGTTAAGCAAGGCTGAATGCCTCAGAAAAGTCACGGTTTTCTTTGTCCTTTACAGATGGCCATCACAGCAGTGACCCTTGGAGCTCCTCCAGTGGGATGAATCAGCCTGGCTACGGAGGGATGCTGGGCAATTCTTCTCATATTCCACAGTCTAGCAGCTACTGTAGCCTGCATCCACACGAACGTTTGGTAAGGCAGATTCTCATGGCAATGGGGATAAGACAGCTGGTTTACTAAATCCAATCCTTGTCTTTCCATGCGTGTACACAAGGACTCTCCAAATGAATGCAACATTGTACACACCCATTATGCTTACAGTTGTATTATTCATTCCTATAATCAAAGATGGGACTGAATCAGATCACCTTTGTAACTACTTTCAGATTCCTTGTCATTGTTCTTCTGTTTATTGTGCATTGTTCTGTGCTTTCATTATCACACTGTCAACTTCCGTTGTTACATAAGTGCACACTGTATTTCAGTTGCAGAATTAAGCTATGGCTCTTCCCTTTTTTCTAGCTATTTGTAGTTTTGAAGGATATACTGCAGGGGGCAGAGTGACAGTCAGTAGACTGTGAGGGTAGTGATATTCATGGGCATTTCCACTTCCCCTTGACCGGCTTCTCTCACTGCTCACAGCTTTGATCTGTTATGCCACACTGGGAGAAAGAGTTCATTTTTCTTCACCCTCCCATCAGTAACAGCAACCATGGGATTTCTGTATAGAGCAGATTCCAAATTTTCTATTTTTAGTTTTAATTCCACAGCCCCAATCTTCTACTGATACTCTGTTTTGCCTCATGCCAGTTGAAAACTGCTGTAGAATGTTACTCTTTTTTCTTTTATTACTAAAGTTTCCACTCTGCCCATCACCTTACACGCATCCATCCTAATATTAATTACTTTTTATCCTGGAGGAAGCAACTCAACCTGATGTTTTTCTAGCCTCAAAACAACCACAGCCAAGAATCCGCTTGTGAATGTAAGTCTATCATTAAATGGAGGAAAGAGTACTTCTCGATCATGAGTTAGGTTTGCGATGCAGATAAGATAAAAGTGAGTCCCTTGTGCAATAACCTAGCTTTAGAAATGTATGGACATCCATTCCTACAAGGTTATTACCAGTCCACTTAGCATTAGTAGTCTTTATATCATTTCTCTTCATCTTGGAGTTTCCCCTTTTTTCTAATACCCAGAGTTATGTTTCTTTCTCTGTCCTCATGTAGGATATAGTACTTTCTAGATTTCTGTGGTCTTTCTTTTGCTCAACCACTAGAGGTATGGAGAAAGTGACTTATATCCTATTCTAACAACCTGAAATATCCCAGGAGTTAGGATTTCTGAAATACTTGAATATGCCTATTTATTTAGTCCTAGTAACAGAGACACTATGTGGTCAATTAACTTATCCATTAATGAGAGACAGATGAAGGAAGAATTGGCCTTTTATGTTATCTCCTAAGTTTGAATGTGTAAATCACAAACTATCTCAAAGTTCAGCACATTTTTACTCAATAGCAGATGATTTGCTTTCAGATTTTCTCTTCTCCCGCCTCCTACTTGGAGGTATTAGCTTAGAGAAATATCAACTATTATTATACTAGAATTTCTTCTTGGCTAACATTTTTATTTATCCATTATCATTTTCCACTTCTCTAAGGAACTCATGATCAAATCTACATGTGTCCTATGAGCAAGGAAAGTTTTGATTACACCTAAAAGATTTTGGCAGTATTCTAATATGTTGGAACTTCAGTCCTTTGAAGAGTTGTCCACCTGACATTTATTTTTCTTCCTTCTATATTTCTTTTTTCTTTCCCTGTCATGGTCTAGAATGTTGATTTAGGTAGTTTCATTTTATCCCAAATTCACTGCAAGGGGGAGGTATCTTTAAAATATGTTAAAATGCACAAAAAATGTAGCTTTGTAAAGGAAACCAACTACACTTCGAAAAAGTTTTGCTTAATGAAAACACTGTTTTCAACCAGGAAGAAAGATCATTTGGAGGGAGTAACCCAGTAAATTGCATCAGATGCTATATTTGTAATGTCACTTATCCATCACAAACCACAGGGTTTTTATTCTTAACATAATCATGTAGCAGATTTTAGAGATTAGGGGTTTTGTTTTTTAAAAAGGCTGAATGAATTATGTCTCTGGCAATGTATCCTAATGAATTTTCTCATTGGTAGTTTCTCACTGGAAACTGTTGAATTGTTATATCGAGTGATCATTGTCATTTCAATAACCATTCGGAAATATTTTGAAGTGACATTAAAAAATCTGACCCTGACTGAGAATAATTGGAGTATATAGTAGGCAGTTAGTGTCTTTTCACTTGAAAATAATGGCAGTTCCTTACAATGTTCACCTGTAGCTTTGGGCCAGTGCCATAAGGAACAAAGAAATCATTTGAGGAAGAGAAGAGAGTTTTCTTGGTGATACTTTGGGTATGATATAGCCAAATTGGTATTGTCTCTAAAGATAAAACATTTTAGAAACATTACTGTCAACTTCACTTTGTACCATGTTATAAGAGAATGCAATTATAAAGCTTAAATCCACACATTTTAGTAGCAACTGTCAAGTACCTAATTTTGATTCTTCAGATTCTACAGTTTCAGCCTCTGTAACACAATCCCACAGCTAATCACTACTGTGCCCTAAGTGTACCTACAAAGTCACACAGAAGAATGGAGTTTGTGGTTGAGCTTTGGAATGGTTCTTGTAGAAGGTTTAAGTTTGGAATGACTTGACAGAGTTCATTCTAAAAATAGGATGAAGTCCTTGCTGTCTGGCATGGTTTAGGCCTGATCTTTGCACTACAGAGTAACATAGTCCTAGGAGTCAGGAATGTTAATATAAAGGAAGTTCTGTTGTCTTTATTTTTTGTAACATAAACCCTTCCCCTAGTGATTCTCAATCAGGTGTGATTTTTGCCCCTCAGGAAACATTTGGAAGTGTGTGTGTGTCGGGGGGCGGGGGGCGGGATGGTTGCAACTGGAATCTAGTGTATAGAGACCAAGGACGCTGGTAAAAATGCTGCAATGCACAGGGGAGCCTTCCACACTAAAGAATTACCTGGTACAATCAGTAGTGCCAAGGTTGTGAAACCCTGCCTTACCCTAAACCCCAATTGTATTCTTAGTATGTGCTACCAGTTATTATAGTTCCTTCATTTTTTATTGTTTCCACTATTACAGATGTCCCCAACTCACCCTGCTTTTACTCACCTTCACCCAGTCCCCTTCCCCCCTTCCTCTGGCCATCACCACACTGTGGTCTGTGTCCTTGGGCTCTGCATATGAGTTCTTTGACTAACCTCTTCATATGTGTTCTTTGACTGACCTCTCTCAGACTGTTCCATGTGCCTCTGGTTCTGTTTTGTCCGTCATACAGATTCCACATATAAGTGAGGTCAATCTTTGAATGATCGACCCATAAAAACATCACTAATGGAAACATTTTCACCACTTACTCTATCAATAGATTCTAAATACACTCACTTTGGCCATTAAAGGTAAAAATAAATAGTGGGCATGTACGGCCATAGCACTTTATCATACTTCCCCTTTTGCTCTGTAGTAAGCAGAGCAGACAGTATTAATAGCTGGACTAAAAGAGACTAAGAGGACCTCTTGTAGTTGATCCCTCACTACTCTACAAGAAACATGATTCACATATCACTGATATTCTCTGTGGGGTATTTATTATGACTTTGAGTAACAGTAGTTTTCATGATTCTTTTTCTTGAAAACTAATCGAGTTATAAATCTCAATTGTTTTCAGCATCTCATATTCTATGAGTCTCTAAAAATAACTGATTTGGGTGCATTGTATGGGTTTTCCCATTAAAATCTGTGGAAAAGAACTTTTCTTTTTAGTCTCAGAAGTCAGTATGAACTCTTGGTCAAATCCTGAATTACTGCCCAGGTTTAAGGGGTGTAAAAATTCTCACTGATGCAATAATCTTTTTCCTGTGTCATTCTATAATTATTAATAGTTATTTAAATAGGTTTTATAATATTTGTCTCTGTTTTGATTTTTGCATAGTTGGGACTAATTTATAAAGTTTCTCTATTCTTTAGAAACTCAGCATGGAGCAGAACCGAAGCCTTCTCTTTTTCTTTCATTTTCTTTTTCCTCATTCTTTCTCTCTTTCTCCACTTTATGATAGTCTTTAGCTCCTGAGCAGAAATAGCTCTTCTAAGTTTGGTGTTTGTGGCTTATTCAGAGTTTCAGATTAGCTCTACTATGGAATGGCCCCACTCTACTATTCTTTGGAAGAAATTTCAAGGGACTACTTGGGGTATTCTGTGAGTAGCAAGTAGAAATGAGTTTAACAGGTATCGTAAGGAAATTTTTAGTCATGCAAAGAGGTTCATGAAACTTAAAAGTTTGAAAGACATTCTTGGGAACTTGGAAAAGTTTAAGGGCAGTATGTCAACTTTTACACTGAAGTTGACCTTTCCTTTGGACTAGTTGAGTGTGCAGAAGTAATAGTTTCAAAAGCATGGATGTGGCAGACTTGGCTCTGAAACAAAATTTCATTTTTCAGACTTTTTAGTTACCTCTCAAATAACTAGCATTTCAATCCAGTATTTATTAAACACCAGTAGCCAGTTGTTCATTGCGTATGTAGGGTAATTATGTGTTCAGCACTCTGTAGCATGTTGTGGGATGCAGAGGTATAAACTGTATTCTCTCCCGTTAAAGAGTTTACAGTATAGATGGAAATGCATGTGAGAGAGATCGCAATGAAAGGCAGCATAGCATTATTAAATGGCTCAGTGAAGATGTCAGTTCATTAGGGATTCAGAGAGGAGAAATCTTGGAAGAGTTGGAAGCAGTGAGGAATCATTGAGGAGGAGGTAAAACCAAGATGGGCCTCTCAAAATAAAAGAAAATACCAAGACACCAGGGTTTCACTCCTTGTGAACAAATGGCCTGGGCTTGAAGCACCTCTGACTTTGAGCATCATCTCCAATCTCAGTTTTATGTAGAACATTCACAGACTCTCCAATCCTATATAATAAAAGCCTAATATGTTAAGTGTCTGGTCGTCCGGTGACTGGTTGACTGTTCAACCAATCAAAGCATAATATGCTAATGATATGCTAAGACCACTCAACTGCTCGCTATGATGTGCACTGACCACCAGGGGGCAGACGCTCCGACAGGCAGGTTAGCTTGCTGCTGTGGTCCGGCCGATTGGGACTGAGCGAGATGGGCCAGACATGCCCTGGAGCCCTCCCGCGGTCCCTCCCCAGATGGCCAAACTCCCGTGTCCCTCCCTGGCCAGTCGGCCCCAATCAGCCCTGATCAGGACTGGGCAAGACGGGGCCAGACACGCCCTGGAGCCCTCCTGCGGTCCCTTCCCAGCCCCAATCGTGCACCAGTGGGGTCGCTTGGCCTGGCCTGCACTTTCTCACAATCTGGGACCCCTTGGGGGATATTGGAGAGCCTGTTTCGGCCTGATCCTGCAGGCCTCTCCCCTCAGGAGGGTGCCAGAAGCAGGGCTCACGGCCAGCACAAGCCTCTCCCGATCGGGACTGATAGGGTGCAAGCCCGCCGCAGGCACAGTGGGGCCGGGATGAGTGGGAGCAGCAGGTAGGAGCTGCAGGCGGTATTGGACTGTGGGTTTCGGCCCGATCCCCATAGGCCACCAAGAGGTACCCCACCCATGCACAAATTCGTGCACTAGGCCTCTAGTAATCACATAATAAAGATCTATAGCCCATATTTCCTTATATCACATATAAGGAAAATGTCTATTTTAACTTAAATGTTTTCCTTTACATGTTTATAACCCATCAGATGCTTGTGAGAGCACCTTTTTAAGCTACTTACTATCTTGAGCAGGAACATAGCCTGATATTTTTCTGTAAATATTATTATGACCCTCCTAATGATCTGCTCACTCCCAGGCAGATAGCTGGGTAGCACCTAATTTGCCAACCTTCCAGGGACTGTGATATGCCCCAAGAAAAGCAGCTTATTTGGCCAACTGGTGTAATAATGTAACTCAAAGCCAAGCCTTAAACCAAATGATTCTGTAAAGGTGATCTTTCACAGTCAACATATGAAGATGACTAATGGAGTGGACATATATAAAGTAAGAAGCCAAATAGTTATTCTCAGTTCACTTGTTCTCATTTAATTCAGTACAGTCATTGAGTTAAGGCTTTATATATTGATGCTTCGGAGAGATATCTAATCATTAGCACTTTTTAAATTTTTTATTTACCATTTATTCTTGATGGAGTTCAAAAAGGTGATCAATTTTGGCAGGAAAAAGACCTGAGACTGGTTACTCTTTGCCATTTAATGTTCAGAAGGTCAGGATGAAGTGTAATGTAAACCCTGTAGATCACCATGTTGTTTTTATCATAGAATCTTTCTTACTTGATCAATAGGCTGCACAAAGAAATAATAATAGCAGTGCTTTTTTATGCTGTTAAAGTCACAGAGATGCTTTTTTTAAAAAAAGTTTTTATTGATTTCTGAGAGAGGGAAGGAGAGGGACAGAGAGCTAGAAACATCAATGATGAGAGAATCATCGATTGGCTGCCTCCTGCACGCCCCCTATTGGGGATTGAGCCCACAACCTAGGAATTGTACTATGACCTCTTGATTCATAGATCGAAGCTCAACCACTGAGCCACACCAGCCAGGCCACAGATATGCTTTTAAGCAGTAATTTTTAGATTTAGAGATTGTAATCACTTTTTAGTATCCTACATTGCCATCATATTCCCCTAGATTTGATGCAAATCCAAACTATGTGTCTTTGTGTTTTAATATTTGAAAAATGAAAGTTGACAGATCTAAGCAAGATGTATTCTTCAATATTTTGAAATTTTAAGGGCTTTCTCCATTGCAGAAGGAAGTATTATAAAACTAACCCACTAAATATTTTATGGTTGAAAATAGCCTCCTTTTTCTGCTTCTTGCTACAGAGCTACCCATCACACTCCTCAGCAGACATCAATTCCAGTCTTCCTCCAATGTCCACTTTCCATCGTAGTGGTACCAACCATTACAGCACCTCTTCCTGTACGCCTCCTGCCAACGGGACAGACAGTATAATGGGTGAGTTTTGGAAATGCCAGTTCTGGTACCAACATTCAATGTCAGGATTATAATGAAAGATTTCTCTCCCCCCTCACCCCATAATTGAACAGCAGTCAGGGGGTGAATGTTTGTCACATAACCGAACCAACAAATGAACCAAACAGAAATAGTCATTGGCTTGACCATAATCACATTTTTTTCCACAAGAAACTAAAATTTGGCTACTTTGCGTATTCTAATTAGATTTAACAGGATTTAAATATACCAAACCACCTTGCTTCTCATACTCCCAAACAGCAAGCAAAGTGAACTTTTATAAGACATACCATTGAAGACTAATGAGATAGAGAACATGATGTCTCTTAATAGTAGTTACTGACCACTTCCCAGATTCAGTCACTGTGCTGTGCTCTTAGCCATGACACACCACAGTCTTCTGCAGATGGGTTCAAGTGAAACTGACAGGCAGCTAGTAATAACTAGATGAGCTCCACCTTCAGAAGAATGCCGCATGGTGAAGTCCTTCAGAGGGAAGAAGTGTCACTCACTCATAGGACAGGAGACAGCTGGGCATCCGTGGGACAGAAGTTATCTGCTACTTTTTCTCAAGTTAAGAGAAAAATAAGTTCAGGCAGAAAGTTGCTGCCAGATTAACTGAGCCATCCTCCTCCTCTCATTTTCCATGCTGTCCATTGTGGTCTTCTCCCGAGGACAGATGGCTCCCCATCACACTCACACCTCGAGGGAGGGAAGAGCTGGTAGGATGTCTTGCTGCCCAGGGAAGAAAGAGTTCAGGTTGGGGAGGAGGCAAGCATCCCCTTGTGAACTGGCCTTTGTCAACTGTCTTTGTCACCCAGCACTACAGCCCGATGCTCCAGGGTCCTGTTAAACCTCAGGCTTCACTGATGGCCACCTCGCTGGTTCTAGCTCACACCCATCCCCTGCTGGGGCTTAGGGTTACTCCCAGGGAGTCACTGATGAGAATACTCACTGGGTGTTTTAGAGAGGAGAATGTGTATTAATAATCCTGTGGCTACTCTTAACTATTTGTAGTTTTTTCATTTTCCTTAGTCTGTAGAACTTTGGGAACTAGTATGAATCACTTATGTGGGAGGTTTGTTGTTTTTTTTTAATATAAAAAAGAGATGTATTTTGAAGTATTGCAAATATAATCCTGCCTAAATAATACACTCTCTGTTTATTCAATAATATATTTCACACTTGAGATGAGCCATCTAGCAGCCCTTCACTATCATGTCTCATTGAGAAGCAAATAGGATTTTCCATTTTTGTAACTTTTCATAACAAAGTTTCTACAAATGTGTTGCATGAGTTTGACCTTGGGGGGCTCTGGACTACGGTCATATGGGGACATTTTGTAGCTATCAATGCAGTTTTGGCAGATTTGAAAAACAAGAAGAAAGAAGTGCAGAACTGAAAGAGTGAGAGAAGCATATTTCACTTCAGTGTGGTTTGGCACATGGAAAGCCCCTTTCTGTAGTCATGAGGTCTGGTTATAAAGCAGGCTGACCGGTCATTCATCCTCTTACATGGCAGATTTCCTGTCTACTTGTGGTTTGAGTAATTTTCTTTTTTAGGAAGGTATAAAGGTGGAGCAAACGCTTGAGTTGAGGAAAACATACTTAGGCACTGTTTGAAAAAAAAAGTTTTGTTAATTAATTTGCAAAACAGTCTTCCTGGGAGACAGGCACTAGACTTGGGAAGAAAGATATTGCGAGAGCGTAATCTTCGTCCCTTGGCTGTGGTTAGCAAAGCCATGCATCTCAGTGGGAATGGGATTTTTCTTAGTTAAGCTAGTTGGCTCATCATTAGCTTATAGATGAATAGGAATGCCTCCTCTCCTTCATTTGGCCTGGGCATTGTGGAGCTTTAGGCAAAAGATGGACTTAACTTGTTTAAGTGGAGGGAGGGTCTAGATAATAATTAGGAAGCTATAATTTTAAAAGGGAAAAAGTATGAAATTTTTGGAACCTGGAAAAGGAACTTTTTTAGGCAAAACATTATTACATAAATTATTCCATAACCATGGGTGTACTTGTCAAAATCTGCTAGTAGAATGTGAGAAAGCTTTATAATCTTTTCAGGAAATAAGTAGACATGGTAATTCAGCATTTTGGAAGAACCTGCATAAATACAGTTATGAATTTAGGATTCCTGTAAGAGAGAAGACTCATGTTCTCCCTTAAAACATGTCTTCCAATTCCTCCAGTTAAAATGCAGAGGGAAATTTGGGTATGATAATAGGCTTCATGGTTGCATAGTGTCTGCGTGACTCGAGTTTCTTCGCACTTTAATTCTCTTAGGTTTTGGCTTGATTTTCAGAGTGTGGTAGAAGTCAGGGATGGCAGCATGTCTGTATAACAAGAGAAGATTTCTCTTCAGTTACTAATGCTTCCCTAACAAACAGTATGGGTTAATGGGATACATCTGTAGACTTTTGAAAATACTTGGCATATACTCACTCATTCTGAAATGCAGGAAATAAAGAAATATTACATTGCCTGTATCGCAAAGAACAAACAGAGCTAATTAAATAATTGGTAAATAGGGAACACATAGCTTGACACATGTTTAAGATTACACACATGATTCTGTAGAAAATGGCTGTAAGCAATACTAATGCCGTAAGAATGGGGTTCAAGCGCTAACACATGGACATCAGATTTTTCAAGTTTTCTTGGTGTAAAGTTGCAAGGCAGTGCAATCTTTTAATAAATAACATTGATGTCTTAGGAAGCTGTTTTTTTTTCAGTTCAAAAGATTATTGGCCCATTTCTCAGTTTCATGTTATAATGTATCTTCCTGGTGGTCAACAATTGTCCTGAACTGACCATAGGACACAGAGCGCATGTGGCGTGAGATGAAAGCGCTAGAACTATTGGAAGGCAAGCTCTCTGGAGCCAGGCTCCCTTGCCTCTCATTCTGTTCTCTGCATTTCAGAGATGGAAGATGCTCGCTGGGGCCTCGGATGGCCTGTGTTTGGTTTGGAGGAAGGACCATTGTTTCTTGGGGGGTTTGTTTTGTGTTTTTTTCCCCTTTAATTCTCAGTGTCATTTTTTTTTTTTTGAGAAACCCTTAAGAAGGATAAATCTTACTTAGGTTATATTAATGGTGGAATTTTTTTGGTAAGTGACACATTCATCCATGGATTTTTGAAAGAATTAGAAAGTATTTCACTTGTTACACAGAATTCACATTTTCCTCTGAAGCCTTGCCAGCAGACTCTGGAGATTACACCGGACATTTCTGAGTTCGAGGGATCTGGACGTGTATGAGTATAATGCATGGGACACAGCATGGGTTCATAGAAGTTAGTTAACTAATGGAGCACCCAGTTAAGGAGAGAAGTTGAGGCTGAGGGCTTCAGGAGTTACCAATACCAAGCCCTTCAAACGTTATTCCTAAACCCTCTCAGTGTTATCCTGCTGAGTGTATCTCAGAGAAGGAAGTATAGTAAGTTATTAAATACCAGCTGTAGAGGATAGAAATGTATAGAGGCCAGCAGCTATATACATTTTGTTATATATGTGTTTCCTTCCTACCTGCGATATCCAATAGCCCTTCCTGCTCAAAAGCATTGAGGTGACTCTACCACACACACTGCTGACACTTCTCGGGGAGGAGAGAGCTGCAGTTCCCCACTGGGAGGTACCCTTTCTTTACACTCCCAGGGTGTGACTTCTTGTTGTTTGGGCTGTACACCCTCCCTTACCCTCAGAGGGAATTGGCCATTCAACCAGTATAATGCTTACAGTAACTATTATCGCTTTATTGGTCTTTAACTGGCCTGCTTGCTCATACAAGGTATTTCCCATGTTTTTAACCTCAAACCAAACAATGTTGAAGGAACAGACTACCAAGATGGATTTAATACAACATATGCTAAAGACCACCCTGGAATATCTATCTGGTTCGTGAATTAATCTGGCTTACCACTTTCACTTCGAATGGCACGTTTGTATGACATGAAGCACTTGAGTATGTGGCTTTTCTAGCAGAAACATGTCCATTTCCCCTTGGGGACTCGGCTTCACGGTTATTTTATATTAGAGCCGTCACATAGATTCACTTTGTCTTTTACAAGAATCTTGAGCCTTCAAACAGAGTTGGGTGATGGAGAGGCTCAGAGCATGAGAGTTTACGAATTTCATCCAGCAATGTCATGGCACCACAGTTACAAAGATCACTAATGGAAAACAATAAACTGGTTTGATTTAAGTCTTCTTGTCCATTTCCTGCACTTGTCCCGGGGCCCAACTTTCCCCCTGGATTTCTAGAAATTCCTCGTGCTAAAAATTAGTGCATGTTGAGGTTTAATTATAAAATTAGATTCTGGAGGAGTGCTGGAGATGCTCCTTCTTGTGTCGTCTTTATAGTCACGCTCATGCCATTGGTAGGATGCTGTTAATAGTTTAATAATATGAGGCTCACTTGCACATAGTTCAGAAAAAAATAAATTTTAAAGCAGTCATCTTCTTTCAGGCAAATACACTATAAAGTACACTTATCATTCCTTTTATTTTTTTGTGATGTTCCCAGCCCGAGGTTATGGGTGTGTGTTAAAGGGGTAACATTTTCGCAATTCTGATTTTCAGTAGTCAATCCCCAGGCACCACTCCTCCGGTGTTTTGATGAGGGTGTGTTCTAATGGGAATTGCCATTTCCCCAAAGCTGAGATTGAGTCCAAGGGTGGTCCGCACGTAGCGGAACCCCTTTCTTTCTCTGCTCCACGTCTAGCCAGCAACAGCACCTGCGCGCAAGCCAGCTGAACGGTGCTCGGGTGGCTGGCAGTGCCGAATCCTCCTCCAGAATTACAGTTCCTCTTAATCACTGCTCATCTTCCACTCAGATTTATTTTGCAACCCTGCTTAAAGACAGATTCTTTTTTACTCTTGAGCAAGAAAAATTGATTAGAGCTAAAATATCTTAAGAAATCAACCCAGTCTTTACCAAATAGGGGCAATCGTCTTCATCTTTATTTGTCATATGGGCACTTGGGTAATTGCTCATAAGAGTTGACAAAAACTTGGGCCTAGAATAGTTATCAAGTCCTGTTACATCAAAGCCACAAGATGGATTTGATAAGCACCAATTAGAAGTGAGTGTGGCTAAACATGACCCATTACTTAATATAAAATAAATTATAACTTTGAGAATTAATGCTATATTCACTGTCTGATTACTTGTGCCCTTTGACATATCAGTCACACAAATAAAAAGAGAACTCTTTAGCAGAAGGACCCATGTCGCCTAACATGCTCAGGGACTCTAGAAAATGTGTCTTCTCCAACGTTTCCTGGAACAGAACAAAAGGCATTCCAAGCGAGGGGGCAAACTGGCCCAGTAAACCGCTTTGAAATTTAAGCCCTGGATTCCTCCCTCCAGCTGCCGCTGCAAGGTGGAATGGCTGCGTATTAAAAATAGTCTATTCTTATCATTGGCCTCCATGAGTAGCCTGTTAGTTTTCGGAATCATTTTTATGACAACGTGAGGTAAGGAGTTGATCCTATTTTTTATCCTACCTCCTAGGTCCTAACATCTCCCTCTGTTTAACAGGCACTTAATATAAAGTTTAGTATGAATGTGATCATAGTAATTATATCTTGTTTCTTGTAAAGTGTGATTTTTGTGTGTGTTACATATAATTAACTTTTTTAATGTTCCTAAAATATTTCTGTTGATTTTCAATTCTGTTTGGTTTCATGAAAAAGTATTTTTAAACACTTATTATCTTAATTTTAAAGTTGTTCAAAGGAAGAATTAATCTTTTGAAAGCCACAATGGTAGCAAATGTTATCTGTAATTGAAGCAGTATCTTGTACTACTTGGGTTTCAGTTCTTTTTTAGATAATGTAACTTTTCCATTGTGGCTTTGCACTTACATATCATGAAGATATGTTTTGTAATTAAGCAGACATCACAAATTATTTTGACTGCTAAATCTAATTTTAGGTATATATGATAATGTTACTTCTACAAAAATTATATATATATGAATTCCTAGAAATTATATATATATATATATATATATATATATATATATATCCAAATACTATGGTAATACCAGCTGGAAAATATTACTTCTCTCTATGTTTCCAAAATATTTATTATTTTCTATTTAGAATTGTCTTTATTTAAAAAACAAACAAACTCCTTAATACAACAATTTTAATTTTCACTCCAGGTAAAATTTAATTTATCTCTTATACTAAGTATTTTTATTTTTTTAAATATATTTTGTTGATTTTTTACAGAGAGGAAAGGATAGGGAGAGAGTTAGAAACATCGATGAGAGAGAAACATCAATCAGCTGCCCCCTGCACACCCCCCACTGGGGATGTGCCCGCAACCAAGGTACATGCCCTTGACTGGAATCGAACCCAGGACCCTTGAGTCCGCAGGCCGACTCTCTATCCACTGAGCCAAACCGGTCAGGGCTATACTAAGAATTTTTAATACTCTTGATATCTATGAGTTCCTTCCACTGGCTCAGCATGATGTCAGACCCCCATTTCAAAGATTGCTTCCACTTAAAATCCTTAGTCCTAATAGCCGATCAGAGACGAGCCTTTTAATTACCTTTGGAAATTACAGATTACAGCTTCACTTCTTCTAGGACAATGTCAGCAACTTTTTAAATGATACAGTTTCCATATGAGTCTGTGGAATGAAAACGAATGTCTTGTCCAAAGGTGATTGTGTTCGTTTTACCATCTTTCAGTGTTCTTTCAAGTTGAGTAATAACACATGAATATGGGGGTGGGTTTTGTTAATCAAATAAAACACACATCAAAAGACCACTAACTGACATACCCAACATGTGAATATGTAAAAATAGCCAGCAGAATTCAACTGTGCTAAGCAGAGGTCAAGAGCGTGAAATTATAACCTGGAGAAGGGGAGAAGCTGACCCCTGGGGTCTGAGCTCTACTCCACTTCACAGACTGGACATGGAGACACATTGCCAAAAAGCTGCTTTCTTGGGTCAAGGATAGGGCTGCAAATTAATATATATATATATATTTGTGTAATAAAGTTTTGCTTGGATTAATCAGTTTTCTTATTTCACCACGTATTGAAAAATATCTTCCGCTGGAGTTTAATAGGTTTTATTTAAATACTACATCAATTTGCTGATGTCAAGGCCCTGATGACTGTAGCATAGCACACGTAGGCGTTGTGCTGAGACTGAAGACCTCTGAGGAACACTGGCTGTCCCATTGTGTAAAGGCAAATTGCCTTCAAAGTCACTTGCTGAATAGAGCTGGCTTTGAATTATGCACTAGCACCTCTGTCTTTTTATTAATAGCACTCTTTGTTCATCTATTTTGTAGATAAAAATACCAGTGTTTAAGATGGAGCGATAGCTTCATGATTATGTAGACTGATTTTATCTCCAGAAGCTGAGGCCATGCTGACTTCTAGTAGCACAACAGTTCAGATTTTTAAAATTTCACTTAAATGTGTGGAGAATACATGTTATTTCAAATACTAAAAATATTTTCTCTCCTAGGCCTGTTATCGATTTTTTTGTTTGACTTTGTTTACTGTGGAACTCTGAGAGGAGTACCTCTCTTTATTTCAAAGGAGATGTAAATTATGCCTGAGGAGAATTCAGTTGACTGTCTAAAATATAAAGAAAAGCCAAACTTTGAGGACTTAGGACACCTGAAAGTACTGTCTATTTCTTAGCAATGAACTAGCATTCACCACTACACACACCTAGGTAACAAGCCTGAAGGTTATAGCAACTAAAAGACTATATCTTTAAACCAAGGTGTCAGGTTTATATTTTATCTGTAGAAAATGTAACATGAATATATTTGACATCTACCTCAGCAAACAAATTAATGCTAATTAAAAATTAATGTGTCATAATTAGCATTAAAAACGCAATTAAATTGTAAGTAAATGGACCAGGAATAGAAAATTGTTAGACGTCTCACTGCCTGGTTTTTCATATTCTGCCTTTTGTTTTTGCAGCAAATAGAGGAAGCGGAGCAGCAGGCAGCTCCCAGACTGGAGATGCTCTGGGGAAAGCACTTGCTTCGGTGAGGCAATATTGACTTTGGACTTCATACGTAGCATTGTGGAGGCCTGAACTTTAATCAGAAGTGGACATGTGGAATTTTATACAGTGAATGGCAAATAGCTTTGATTTGGGAAATGCTCACTTTCTTGCATAATGATCACTGGAAAATTTGAAGGGAGAGCTCTGCAGCTTCCCTGGCTGGCTGGTCTCTTCCATCTTGTCTCCTCAGTGCTGCTCAGTGGTACTTGGTTAAGGTTCTCGGATATTCTCAGAGCCCTTAGGTGTATAGATTTTCTATCTGGATTTCTTATTTTTCTGTAAAGTCATATAGGCCCTCCTTGATCATCTAAGACTGACTTTGCAAGGGGCAATTCTAAAATACTTTTAGATATACAGAAAAGGCATTTCAACTGAGGTCTAGGGCAGTGATGGCGAACCTATGACACGCGTGTCAGCACTGACACGCATAGCCATTTCTGATGACACGCGGCCGCATGCCGAGGATGAAACATTTGCTGCTCCTGGGGATGAAACATTTGCGACTAGAGTCTTGGAATTAGTTTTTTCCTCAAAGTGACACACTATCCGAGTTATGCTCAGTTTTTTGGCGAAGTTTGACACACCAAGCTCAAAAGGTTGCCCGTCACTGGTCTAGGGGAAACGGTCACACATTTGGCACCTGGGGACTCGGCTTCTCTGCCTTACCTGCCCACTGCCAAGAGGCTGGACTGGAAGGTGTCCTGCACGTTCACTAGTGACAGTGACACACCTTACTTGTGCGCGGGAGGGGAGGGTGCCTGATGTTGTCTTCAAAAGCTACGTATGGTCATTTGCAAATGTAAATGGAGATTTGGTGCTCTTACATTTTATCTCTTCAGTTGGTTTTTCCGTACCATCAGGAGCGTAAAATATGTTGGATTTCTCTTAACATTGTTACCAAGTAAACGTTTTTATTTAATCTAGGCATTCTTATGTCTTGGAATCAAATGCCTTACTCATGGTGAAGAGGGAGTTGGACAGCAATCTTAGGGATGACTTGGTCTGGCCTGTTTGTGGAGTGGGGGTGGGCTTTGTGTATCTCTGTGGCTTGCTCACAGCCAAGCAGCCACGGGAGGCAGTGGGAGGAAGAGGACTAAAGAAGTAGTTTGCTGACCTCCAGTCCAGGTCTTTTCTGATATCCTATATGACTCAGTAATTCTGATTTTGAAAAATTAAAGTGGTTACGTATTGTTACTGCAGTAGATCGCTAAATGTATTTTGTAAGTTGTAATTTTTTAATGAATTGCATGGATACTTTTCGCAATTGACAAAATGGTTGTTTGTTCCTAATAATGAGGATTTGTTTTCTTTTCTCCCCGTTGTTTTAAGATCTATTCTCCAGATCACACTAACAACAGCTTTTCATCCAACCCTTCAACTCCTGTGGGCTCTCCGCCTTCTCTCTCAGGTACTGTCCTTGCTCCCATGCCTCCCAGTGCCAGCTGGTGAGGGACTGGCCCCTGGGCTCCCGGCACTCGGAGGGGAAACGCCCTCCCTCCACAGGCTCAAACCCCATTTCCTAACAGACAGAAAGGAGTGGGAGAGACAGCCTGCCCCGCGAAGGCACAGTCGTTGACACCCAAACTTCTCTTAAAAATTAGATATTTTTTTAAAATGTACAGGCATATGGGAAACTTATTTCTGAAAATTTTCCTGGCTCTTTAGAAGATACGCCACAGAATAGCATGTTCTAATAAAACATCTCAAACGAGACCAGGTAGTACATATAGCCTTGAACATGATTGTACAGTCATCAAATACAGATTATTCAAGAGGATCTTTTCCGACAGAAATTTTAGACTTTCCACATTCCCTCTTTGAAGTCCTTGTAATTGGAATGTTTGAGGAAACCATAATCTTGTAAATAAATTGTGAAGTGTGTGGAGCAAAAGGGGGTGTTTGCCTTTAAAAATAACAAATTACATGAACTGTGGCTCCAGGTAATAAAATATAAGTTCTTACATTATGTTAGTAAAGCAGAGGTCCATCTGAAAGGCTCATTGCCCTTCCAATGTAAATGCTTCCAGAAGGCCCTGCCTGGTGCCTATCTCCGCACTCTGGAAAGAGGGCAGGTGGCTTCTGACACAAAACTAAGTCACATCTGTACCTCATTGAAACCTGACCTTTCTGTAATTTATAGCGAGCCACTTGCCGAAATGCTGCCTCCTCCATCCCTATAGCAGCACTCACAGGGCCCGCCACAACCTGGCTCCCTGGTTTCAGATCACCCCAAGCTTCCGGAGGTGATGGCCTTGGCTTAGGCGGGGTTTGATGTCAGCCTTCCCAAGCCTCCATTGACATGGGGGGGAAGGGGGAGGGGCGGTCACAGAATAGAGAGGAGTAGCTGGACATTTAAGTCCAAATGCCCACAGAGACAGAGTTGAAACGGGGAAGAATCAGAGATGATATTAAGGGGATGCCGCAGCAGCAGTGAGGCATTCCCCATGATAGAAAAGGCCAGGGAGCTCAGCATTGTGCGGCGCGTACCATGTTGTTCAGCTCTGGAAAGTGACCACCAGCCTCCTTATACAGGGCAGCATCCCATGAGGCCCGTGAGGAGGGGTCTGAGCCGGGACAAAGAACCCCATGTGCCCCGTTTCAAGCAAAACAGCTCTAATGTGGTCTATTTTATAATTTGGGGGGAAATTCTAGAGTCTGATAAAGCTTGAGAACCACTATCTTAGTCTAATGCTTAAGGTTAAGTCTGTAGCAATACCGGAGAGCAAAGATCCGGGTGCTCGCAATTCTGCCCCTGCACTCCAGGTTAATGGGGGGCCGAAAGTTGTGGTGCACAAATCATGCCAGAAAATGCCCCAACTACTCTGAACCTGAGCAGGGTGCTCTCAGGGAAAGGCCAGACGTAAGGCCATTGCGAGGCCCTGGTAAGCCACCCTGGAAGACCGCCTGGCAGCAGGGAAGGGCCTCATGAGGATGTCGACCTGGGGCAGGTTGCCGTTTTCACACTGAGAGCTCTGTCCAGATTCTGTCACTGAAAGTAATTGGACAAAATATTCTATTTTCATTTAGCATCAACATACACACACATGCACACCCAGGAATGACAGGAGAATGAATATTTAAAGTGCTAACTGTGTCGGGCGTGAGATTTCAGTGAAATCATAGATTTTATTTTCTTTACTTGAATTATTTATCTTCTATTCCGAGTGCATATTATTTTAAATTTAAAAGGAGGATGTTAGACATGTAATATTTATTATATCAGGCATCTTTCTTTACCTGCAAGCTTAGCGAATCATAAAAAAAAATTATTTTCTTCAGAAGAAACTACTTACTTATTACTGTTGTTATGTTGAGCTTTTAAATTTTGGGTTCTGTGGATCCCTGCCAACTAATCTTATTTCCTTAAAAAGTTTCTGAAGGCTTATTGCTTCTCAAGGATCATTTTAAAACCAAGTCACAAAGCTGTTTTTCATTGGTGACAGAATTTTGGTTTAACAAACTGGCCTTGCATGGAGGCATAACAAAGCCCCTGCCCCTCCCCCCCCCCGCCCCCGCCCCTTGCACTCTTAAAAGGACCTTGACTATGTAGTAACAGTTTTCTTCAAAGGATCATTTCCCTAGCTAAAAGTCCTCCTTTTAGGAAGCTTGAGAGAATTCTGAGTCTATGTAACGTCTCCATGTTTTACATTTAAGATGTTTTCCGTGCCCCAGAATTTTTGGGTGGGAAGTTCACCTTAGGGTCCATGTGGAAATCAGCATTGCTGTTGCTAAGAGAACTGTTTAAAGTGTTGGTGGGATTGTTTTTACCGTGATGTCGATCACATTGTAATTCCCTTGTTCCTATCAGCAGGCACAGCTGTTTGGTCTAGAAATGGAGGGCAGGCCTCATCATCTCCTAACTATGAAGGACCCTTGCACTCCTTGGTAAGTCCTCTGCTCATCTCTGCTCCAGCCACTTTCAGAGCTTGTTTCTCTTTTTGCCTCTAGTTCACTCCAAGATTAGACTGTGTTTGTTCCTGTTTGGAGATTGTAACCCAGATACTGCAGCCGGGTAAGCCCAGGGCTCTAAAGATCTAGGACCAGATAGAAGATTAAAAATCCTGGAAGGATAGTGGCCCCTTCCCATCTGGGGAAAGATCCCTGCCGGTGATTAAATTAATTCTCTGAGATGAGCTGCTGAAGTCCCGGCTAAGCTGTGTACTGCAACACTTGTAGATCCTATGTGTCTCTGCTCTGCTTCCCAGAATAACACGTTTATAGGCATTTTCCTCTTGATCTTGGAATCAGAAGCCTACTCCTACTTCCTTGTTCACTTTGGTTCTCATAGATACCTAGTAATATCAGTACATGTCTGCTCTTCCAGTAGGTAAAGGCTGAACATTTGCATGGGGTTAATTTTATAAGTAGGTGAGGAGTCAGTGTCTGACTCTCTAGGCTTTCTCAGGTCTCAGCGATGGGACTGGAAATATGCGTGAAACACCACCACTCAGTGCAGTATGCAGGCTGTGTATGAACCAAATGGGGAGGGGTAGCAGCAGGGAGCTCTTCAGTCTTTCCGCGTTGTTTCCCTTTGTTGAGGTGACATGGAAGAAGGCATACATGTCTCTATCTATCTCATTTAACGTTGTCTTGTCAGCGGTTCAGGGTTTCCTTCTCTTCTGGCTTACTATTTAAATTAAGGAAAATCTAAAATTAAAAATACAGAGGTATATTTCCCCCTTGTTCTCTCCCTGCTGAAGTGTATGAATCATCCAACTCTGCATTTTAGCCGGTAAACGCAACCACAGAGCGAGACGGCATATGCACTACCTACCCAGCCCCACTAATCTGCAGCCAGTGTTTACCTCCATCACTTATTCTCTGGGACCCATCTATCAAAACTGGGCTTTGTCCAACTATAAAACTGTAAAGACTGGGTTTAAAGTTGTGAACTACAGCTTTAGTTCCTTTAAATTCTCAACACTCAAGAGGGGATTCGCACGCAGAAACTGCTCTCTCCTCCAGGAAGCTGTGAGCCAGGAAGGATGGTAGGCACATGTATTCTTCCTTTTCATGCTTACATTTACACTTGGAAGTGTATATATGTCTGCATTCCTATTTTTAAAATTAAGAAGCGTAGACTCAAAGAAGTTAACAACTTTTGCAAGGTCATATTAGTAGCCATGCTAGTAATTTAGGGGAGGTCCTGTAACACCAAAGGCCACCTAACCAGAATGCTCTGCACCATAGACTAAGTGTATTAGACACACATTCTTCCTGTCAGGGTGGAATAATTAGAAATGGTTCTTCTCATACAGTAAAGCTGGTACATCTGTTTGCACAGCTCACTGCAAAGCAGAGCGGATTGAAGCATGTTGTAGTACAAAAGGACATTAGGTTTGAAGTCAAAAGACTTAGATTTGAACCCCGACTTTATCATTTCCTGGTACTGTGACACTGATTAATTAATTCATTTAATTTTTTTGAGCCCCATTCGCACGTCTATGTGGAAGGGGTAATATTGTCTCCCGTGCTTGCCTCACTCATGTAGAATGAGGGCCCAGTGGGATGTTAGATGTTAAAGTATACACTGGAGAGTCCTATGCAGATGTGTATTTGATATCATAATTTATCACACTGGAGAGAATGAATATACAACTACATGTCCATGTTCTTCACCAAAAACCACAGTACAGACATTATCTAGTTGCAGACAAGTTGGATCCTAATGGCTGGGAAGAGAAAAAAAGTTAAATTGTTTTTTAATCATATACTTGTATAAGGGAGTGAATTCTATACTATAGTTAGGACTTTGAAATCATTTAGAAGCTCTGGTAAACATTAATTCAGTTCTTTGTGATTCTTCAGTTGTGAAATCTCATACCCTGTTGGTTAACAGAATTTTTGTAAATTTTTTCTGTGATTACTTTGAGTCCCACTCCCCTCTGTACACACACACACACACACACACACACACACTTGTACACACGCATGCACATACGTACACACTGATGAAAAGAGATAGCAAGAAACACAGGTGAAAATCAATAGTACTAAAGAAATTACTGTCTGTTTGTATTTACCCATCCCTGACTTGATAGTTAGCACTGTATCATATGTCGCAGAGGAAACCAAGGAATATACCTTCAAGGAAGATAATTTAATTGGGGAGCTATAAATAGGTCACCTTTTCATTGCTAATTTTTAAAAATCTTTTCACCAATGCCTGTCAGAATGTTTCTTAAATTCAATAAATGTTTTTCTTTTCTAAAGTAAATCTAAATTCTCTTTCAAGCTAATGCAATATAGTATAGCATGTGTACATCCAAATGTCCTGGAAGAATTACTGAATTTACTTTGTTCATGAAAAATAACACTGTGATTATAACATTAACATTTGTCACCAGTTGTCTAGGAAGGATGCTATTCTTATTATTATTTTAAGGAAATAAACTTCATTGGAAACATTTAGAAACTCAAAGTGGGGTGTGTGTGAACTCAAGTTTTACTTACGTAACATAATCACGCATTTTAAACTAAATCAAATTTCACATCATTTATTAACCAACAGCAAAGCCGGATTGAAGATCGTTTAGAAAGACTGGATGATGCTATTCATGTTCTCCGAAATCATGCAGTGGGCCCATCCACCGCTATGCCTGGCAGTCACGGGGACATGCATGGGATCATTGGACCTTCTCATAATGGAGCAATGGGTGGTCTGGGCTCAGGGTATGGAACCGGTCTTCTTTCAGCCAACAGACATTCACTCATGGTAAGTGATGAACTTCGTAGACTGTAGTTACTGTATAAAATTAGATTCTCAATTATAAACACTATTGCTGTTTTTTTTTTCCCTTTTTAAAAATAGCTTTATTGAGGTATAATCACTTAATATGCAATTCACCCATTTAAGGCTTTTATTTCACTGTGTTTTCGTATATTCACAGGGTTATGTAACCATTGCCACAGTCTAATTTTAGAACACTTTGCCCCCAGCAAAATGAAAAGAAATCCCCATTGCCATTAGCAGTCACTCTCCATTCTCCCCCCAACCCCTCCAGCCCTTGGCAATCCTGATATAATTTTTCTGTCAATAGATTTGCCTAATCTAGGTTTTTCCTGTGAAATGTATGGAATCATACAACATGTGGTATCTTTTCTGACTGGCTTCTCCAGCTTAGCACAGTGTTTTCCAGGTTTATGCATGCTTTATCATATACCAGAGTGTCATCCACTTGTGTTGACAAACAATATTTCATTGTGTGCGTTGTATTTATCTTCGTCGGGTGATGGATATTTGAATTATTTCCATTCTGGCTGTTATGAGTAATGCTCCTATGAACATTCGTGTACGGGCTTTCGTGTGGGCACGTCTTCATTTTACTGAAGCACATACCCAGGAGAGCATTGCCGGGTCATCACTGGAATTTTAAATTCTTCATCGTGGTGGCTTTGGCTAAAGGACCCAACCATCTTATGTTCATGTTGCATTGCTGGCATTTCAGATATGAATAGGTTGATTTTTTTTTATTAAAGAAACGAATAAGTGCCTTTGAATTCTGAGTATAGGAGGTAGAAATATATGATGGGTTTGTCTGTCTAAATATCTGGTTTGGGACTGTGTAATTAAAGTGCACAGTAGTTTTACCACTGCCTATTCCTAAGTCTGTATTTGAATGCGGCTTAAGGAGATTTGTCCACATTACAGTTGGGATTTCAATGCTGCCCACTGCTTTTGGTAAGGATTTGAGAGTGCATCCCTTTTTGGGATGGTTATGAAGATCCAGAGAATCTTCCTAACAAAATAGTAAGTGATGACAATTAATGAGGTCCCAATGGGTGGAGGATTTAATGCCATTAGTGATTCTGTGTAAGTGCACTCCTTACAAACTCCTACCTGAGCAGTAAACACTTTTTTGTCATGTTTCGTACCTTATAGACTCTTAAAAAGTTGCTTTCCTGTTATTCCTTAAAGTGTCTCTGGTTTAAAGATGATTCCGAGAGGAAAATGCAAAATAAGTGCAGGTCATTCTGAGGCTCCTTGCTTGCTCAGTCGTCTTCTTCTGCGTCCTTTCGACTTCTCTTAGTAAAAGACGGAGAGGACCATCCTGAGAGTGTGTTATGGAAACCTGCAACCAATTTGAAACCAAAAATACTGGTTTATAAATAGAAGCAATGAACTCACTTCTAAGACGTGGAAAGATATTTTTGAATGCCAAAGCTAAATCATTTTTTTCTTTTTCGCTTTTCCTTGACCTCTACCCCAAAAATTCATCATTGAGTAGAAATTGTTTGTCTATTCATGGCAGTTGCTAAGAGTTAACAAAAGGAAAATCTAGATTTTAATTTAGCTTGGCCTCAGGTAATGTGTTAAATACACTTGGGATGCATATAATATGAGATTTCAGTTTGTACAGCTCTTTTTTTTTTAAACTACAATGTTTAAACAATACTGCTTTTAATTAAGAAATCTGGCTTTATTAAAAGCCAGATCTGTGACTTATAACCATTTCTGTATATCTGCTCTCAATCAAGAGAAAAATAGTTTAATTTCTGTAGCTGTGTTCGTTTTGCATATGTTAAACGGATGCCACATGCACCCAGGGCATTGCTTCAGAGCTGTTTTTTCCCCACAAATATGTAAAGTTTGCTCTTAAATACCAGATGTAGGTTAAGTGATTCTTTAAAATAATAAACTATACATAGATGCTGTTTGGAACTGTGTGACCTTTGAGTTGCCTCCTCTTTGAGGCTGACTCAGAGGTGGGATCGGAAGAGACTAGAATCATCTTTGGAGACGGGAAGTGGGATGGACCCAGGTGGATGGGAAGGAGAGAAAAGCGGAACTAATCAGCCAGTGTCACACAGGAGTGTCTTTCACTTTGAAAAACTGTGCAGACGCAATAAAGCGGCTAGCTTTGCTGATGAGGAAAAGTTCTTGCCCGCTCCTCTGAAGACATTTCCAATTCCATCAAGGACAACCACAGACCCCCAGACAGGAGAGCAACTCCAGAGACATGACATGGCCACAACCTGCTGGCCTTTAAACCAAGGGGCACTGTGTGGTCTTTTTTTTTTTTCTCAAAAATACTTAGCAGCCCCCACAATCCGGGCTCCTCCACCTGGAACTCCATCACGTGTGTGGACGAGACCGGATTGTCATTTTCTTGTGCAAACTGGTATAAATTTTCAAACAAAAGCCTAAGAACAAAGGAAATAGTTTTTGAATTTAGTCAGTCTGAAGTTAGCCTTTGACCATTTGATGCATTCCACCATAAAAAGGAAGTTGAAGGGGAAGAGGGGGAAAAAAAAAACCCATCCCCCTCAACAACAACAAAAAAAATTCAAGGAGGATCCTGGTAATGTTTTCCACATTTGAATTTTAATACATGAAACAGGCTATAAACGCTGGCCAGCTGCAGTAAATAAAGTAGCAGTGGGAGGTATGCACCGGAAACCTCGGAGCGGCCTGGGGGACTTTCCTTCCCAACTGCACACCTTCATTTGTTGCTCTGCAGTGGAAGCAAGTGGCAGTAACTTAACACCAGCCCGGGGCAGGTTTGGTTTTGAGCAAATCTCCTTTCTAGCTCTCCTCAATGGTGCCTTGTGATTAAAGAACAGACAGCCTTGCATCCTCTTGACCTCCCCTCTCTTCTCGTTTCCTCTCCCTGCCTTCCGAAAATAAAAACGAAATGGCTTGATAACTTGGAAGACGATAGAAGCATTTCTTTCTGCAGCAGCTTGAAATCGTGGTGGGGAAAAGCCAGGGTTCTGCATCGGCTATTATGTTATCTCATTTAATTGCTAACATATTGTACTTAGCTTTTGATTCATAAAATGTTTTCCTCGGAGTTCTGCAGTGGGTCTTCAGAGATTTACTGAGTATTAGCGTAATGAAAGGGACTTTTTCACAGCAGCCTGGCTCCTAACACCAGAGTGAATGGTGTAGACTCGCGGGCTCTCTAGGTGCTATGATTTGCCCGTGCTCTCTCCTGCTCCAAGACCTTCGCCAGCTTTCCATTATCTACCAGATAAAGACAGTTTTCTAGCCCAGCTTTTAAAGTCCCATTACCATTTACCAAAAGCCTTATGTTTAGTTATTTCAATAAGTAAAAAACTTTTCCAGCAAGACCAGTCTGTGCATATTACCAGAATTTGCCCTGTACATTCTTACTATGTACTTCTCTTATTCCTGTCTGGATAGGCCGGCTCTACCCACTCCTCTCTGTCCATCTCATCCCACCATTCTCAAAGATCTGGCTCAAATTCTGCCTCTTCCAGGAAGCCTTCGCTTGCTACCTTGTCCTGTGATAGTCACTTTCTTTTTACACTCATAGCACTATGGATCATACCATCAGCTAGGTATTTATCTTACCCAGTTAGGTATAGCTATATATCTTTCGTAGGTATGACCTTTGCCTTCACAACTATATTGTAAATTCCTTGAGTACTAGGTATTGCATTTTGTTTTCTTCCCAGTAAGCAAATTATCACTCAGAAAGGAAGAAAAGCAACTAATATTTTCTGAGTGCTTGACAAGTTGCCAGCCCACTGCTGGGTGCATCATGTACGTTAGGGAAGGCAGTCTTCTCAAGAGCCCAGTGAGGAGGAGGATGGTGTCCATTCTGGGTGTGAGTCAGCTGGAGCCTCGGAAGATTTGAGTCGCCTCAAGTCCCAAAGCGAGATTTAAACTCAGACACTCTGACTCCAGTTTCCATGCTCCTTTTTACTACCATGAGTGCACCCCAGAGACCATCTCTAGACATGCCTTCTAATAATTCATTTCAGGTGGTAAGAGCTCGTAATCTTCAAATCTTGATAAATGTTTATTGATGAAAGAAATTTCTAGGTGTCTCATGGCCAAGTTCCCAGAGCAACTCTCTGCCCAAATGTGGACGTGAAGAACTTTCCCTCCAATGCGGTAGCATTTGAGATTGAAATCCATATTGTCAAACACTTATTCCTAAATCATTATGTCCATCCAAAGTGGCAAGAGGTGTGAGCTCTCCTTACGAGGGTCCTTCAAGCAATACATTTTAACCTAACTTTCCTACCATACCCACTCACTTTTCTGATGGAATCCAAGCAGAAACCTCTGAATGTGGGAGGACTTGGGAACAGCTGGATTTGTCCCTAACCCTGTCAGAATCTCTTATTCAGATCTAATCTCCTCTGTGCCTCCAATATCTCCATGCTTAACCTGATATTAAGTCATTAGATTTTTTTCTAAGTTATTGAAGTGGCAGTTTCCAGATGTAATTCCATTAATCATTCAGTGTTCAGGTTCGCAGACGAAACCTGAAAGAAAGCCTTTCAGATGACCTAGTCCCGCCTTCTAACTGACTAAGAACAAGACCCACATCAAAAATGTCTTCATGTGACTCTGTAGGTGCTCCAAATTACTTGTCAGTAGAGTCAGCAACTATAGGATCGTTTAGCTAAAAAGTTCCTATTCTATTAATATACAATATTAATGTGGTTTCCGGACCCTTTTTGCTTGACGTCCACTTATTCATTTCAAAACCACTTATCAGATGGTAACCAAACGCCAGGCTCTATGCTAACAGGTGGTCTCTGCTCCCAAGGGGTTCACAAGGCGAGGAGGAAAGGACACATATGTGAAAGCAAAGTGCGGCAGCAGTGTCGCTGGGCTCCACCAGGGAGGATGGACCCAGCTCGGTTATCTGTGGGAAAGGATCACCCTGTCCCTTGGTAGAGGAGAAGTGATCTCGTAAGGATCGAGCTGCTCTAGTTGACTTGGAAGTGGAAGCGCCCAATGAGCTTGCACCTGCACCTGTCCTCCATCGCATCCCCTTTGGCCCCTTCCCAGAACCCCAAGCGGGGTTTGGCACACTTCAGAAGGCTCTGACATAAGCCAATATTTGCCCGGCTCCTCTCTCATCAATACCATTTTTCGTTTGACTTTGGATTGGAAAGAATTTATCAGAAGAACATTCATTAGGACAAGAAGCACCTATTTATTTCATTGACATTAAACATAGGGGAACCTTTGCCACGTGGGGCCTCAGGACAAATGACTGAGATTTCATAGTTCTTTTGCTCTCATAGTTCTTAAGATTTAGGACCATTGGATTCCAGATTCTAAAAGTACCCAGAGGTCCTTTAGCTCATGGCCCTTATTTTACTGCTGAAGACTGAGGCCAAGAAAGGGGAAGTGACCCAAGCATGGGTACTCACTAGTTAATGGCCAAGCTAGGATTAAAAACCAGACAAGCCAGCTATGAGACCAGCACTCTTTGTGCTAAATACCGCGCTGCTGCAACAAGCTTCCTCTCTAACCTAATGCCATAGCAATTTCAACACTGTGGCTGGTATTACAAACGGCTCTGTTCCTCAGACTTAACTCATGAAACCCAAGAGAACTCTTCACTTGCCGCCTGGCTCCCTGCCACATGTTGCTCTTTAGCTTTGCTAATAATACGTGGCAATTAGAGAGGGTAGTGGGCAGTGATGTGATATCTTGGGGAGCATTTCCTGGTATGTGGTTGTGGGAGTAGCAGACGTCAGGAAATTCTGTTTCTACGTGGACCTCTTCAACAGAGGTATGACCCATAGGGTCTTTACCATCTTCTCTCTGAGGTTTTCACAGATTTTAATTTTCCACAAAATTCCATGTCTATTTTAGCACATACTTCATTTCTAAGCAGTTTTTACCATAGCATCTCAGAGACTTTAGAAGTCATCTCTATCCACATCCCTCTACAAATGCCCTGTCAAGCAGTCAGCAAGTCTATCAGCCTCCTTCCTTCAAGGCTGAGTAACTCCAAGTGACCACAGAGCCAATTCCAGCAAATGTTAGAAAATTCTTTCTGAGTCCAGCCCGTATTTACTTCTCTCTGAAGTCTGTATTTTTCTGCTTAGAGTTACCCTAAGTCAATCTAACAAATATTTTTAAAATTTTCAGTTATTTGAAGACATCTATTCAATATTTTTTCTCTGGGCCAGACATTTATATTTTCAAATATTTACCCTAAAAATAGTTTTTGACTCTGATTTTCCAGTGCATTCTCTCCAGCGTATAAAGGATGCTTTTCTTTTTCTAGGACCTTTTAGTTTGCTGAGTTTCAAACTGAACACAATGCTCAAGGAATTACCAGGGTGACTATGATGGACCTATCACCAAACCCATTCAGTGTATTATATCTAACTAGATCCTATTAGCTATTTTTGATGACTTTATCATCCTGCTGATAAATATTGAACTTGTAATCAGCTGAAATCCTGAAGTCACACACCTCTCAACTATCCTCGTGCACTTTTTGTTGTGCCAGACAAACTTCACAGAACACCTTTGTATTTCAGCCTTCGGTCTGTTTGCAGCCCCAGGTCTCCTTTAGGTCCTCATTCAGTCACATATTCTGCCAGCTCTGTTGTTGGCAGATTTAAATGTGCTGGGTGTCATTGACGCCCACCTCAAAGCCGTGAATAAAAATGTTGACCGGGAAGGACATAGAGCTGAAAGCCTGAGGTTCAACACTACAGACACTCTGCACTCACATCGCCCCCTGCTCTTTGGGTTTAATATTTCCCCCTAACTTTTCTCCCATGCAGTCCACCTTTCCTCATTTTGTCCATAGTTTTATCACAAGACACAGGCCTTCAGCATTCCCATGAATGAGGAAGTGAGATTTGTTCAGAAAGACTTGTTCTTGGTGGAACCAAACTGAGTTTGCGAGGTCATTGCCTCTATCTCAGGGCACTTCGAACTCTTTTTTAAATAGCTTTCACCCACGATCTTAGTCATCAGTGTCATCTTTCTATAGCTACTGTGTGGTTTCTTCTTCTTTAATTAAGATATTTGCCTAGCACTTGTGTTCTACCATCTCTCCTAATCTCCACAACTATCAAATATTTCTGAGAGCAGATGAACACTTTCAACTGAAAGTTTTTAATGATATCTATGTGGTACTTTATTTTTTTAATGTAAAAAAAAAAACACAGAACTGAGAAAAAAAGGCTTAAAGAAATTCACTTTATTTTTAATTTCCCACCTTTATTGAGATATTGTTGACATCTAACATATGTATGTTTAAGGTGTACAATGTGTTGCTTTGATACACCTACATATTGCAAAATGTTACCACGATAAAGGTAGTTGATGCCTCCATCTCCTCAATAATTACTTTCTTGTGTGTTATCATGAAGTAATTCATGATATGTCATTCATACCATATGAATGACATAAGTAATTCAATTATGTCATTCATACCAAAACAAAATACTGGAACAACTTGGCACACTGTACATTAGATCCTCAGAACTTACTCATCTTCTAACTGGAAGTTTGTACCCTTCGAGCAACATCTCCCCATTTCTTCCACCTGGCCCTAGCCCCCAGCAACCACCATTCTAACTGTCTTACTTCTTTGAATTTGTGTTTTTGTTTTGTTTTGTTTTAGATTCTAGTTAGAACTGAGAACATGCAGTATTTGTCTTTTTCTGACTTAAAGAAATCCTCTTAACTATTGATTAGTTACAATAGCTTCAGAATCCTTGAGCTCACCATTTGATATGTATGCTTTAACGCAAACAAAAGTCAAAAGCTTTTGAATAAAGCCATAGCACTGTGACCATTCACACTCCATTAGCAACCCCTAAAACAAGTGGTTGGGACATGATGCATGTCCAGATCTCACAGCAGTGGGTCCAAATTAGGAATATACCCCCCACACACACCTGTTTTACTAAAATCCAGGCCCTGTGACCTACAAACAAGAGTCAGTTCCCATTGGACCATCATACCCAAAGAACAATCTTTCTCCATCTTCTAGGCCAGTGGTCGGCAAACTCATTAGTCAACAGAGCCAAATATCAACAGTACAACGATTGAAATTTCATTTGAGAGCCAAATGTTTTAAACTTAAACTTCTTCTAACGCCACTTCTTCAAAATAGACTCGCCCAGGCTGTGGTATTTTGTGGAAGAGCCACACTCAAGGGTCCAAAGAGCCGAATGTGGCTCGCGAGCCACAGTTTGCCGACCACTGGTCTAGGACAAGACATTTTCTTATTTTTCCCCTACAGTATGTATTTAGCACTTTGGTGTCATGAGCTTTGAATAAAAACAACAACTTGTTGTCTTCCCCACTTTTAAAATATGAAAACATATTTAAAACAGACTGTATGATCTCATCATATTTGTACTTTGCTTTCTTCTTTAATAATAGAGGGAAAAGCAAGTAGACCCTTTTAATAGCTCAGTCATCGTAATATTTTTTATTGAACTTTTATTGGGAACAAGGACACAGTGCTAAACCATCATTTAGAAAAGGCCAACCCTTGCATTTAAACCCTTGTTTTCTCAAGAAAGATTCAGAGTGGAGGAATATATAGTGCATATATTAGAAAACACACAGGTGCTCATTCACTCCTTTGGCGCCTCAGATCCTTTGGGGTACATACCCGTCTCTGATCCTGCGGGCCCTTGACAGTGGGAGGGTGATAACTCCAGTGTGTGCCTTACCCGAAATGCAAAATGGAATTCCTAAGTGACCTAAGGAGCAATTCAGAAAAGGGTGAACCTTGGAGTCTGTAGGTTTTTGACTGTTACAGGCTAGAAAGGGCACCACCAAACCATAGATGAACATGATTTTTTAAAACGCAGAAAATATAGGATCTTACGCGGCCAGATGGAGGTAAGAAATTGCCCCCCCCCCCCCCCACCATAGCAGCCCTGCAGCACCCAGCCCGGCTGCACTGGGCGCCGGGCCCCTCCTCGGAGCACAGCAGCTCCAACAACTGGCGCGGATATTTCACATGAGAGTCCACAGGAAGAGCAAGTTTTCATGTATATTTTTTACATCCAAATTAAATTAACTCATGGAATTTTCCACCCTTAGGAATTAAAGTAGCAGCTCATGAAGTAATTCAGTTATGTCATTCATACCAAAACAGAAAATACTGGAGCAACTTGGCACTGTTTGAAAGCCAAAACTAGGCCGTGGCCATTTTATATTTTTTTAAAAACCTGTGGTCGTTGTGTTATTTTAACTTTTATTGTGGCTGCAAATTTTTTAAGTCAAAAGTATCTTAATTGCTTAGAAAACAGAAGTGTAAAATGGTTTCAAAATAAGAAGTTTTAGGCAAAGCAGTTTTAGGAATGAAAACCTAAAAAACAAACAAACAAACAAACAAACAAAAACGCTCTAACCACATTTCTAAAAGGCAAGGGTTCTACCTAATTGACATTTACAGTTGTGCATAATTATAGCTTCCTTTATATCCATAAATTGTCTTAAACTCTCCAAAGTTGAGTTTAATCACGAGCTCGGTCCAATATTAATTCAGTGACATCTTTGGGGAAGTATTGTCCTGATACAATAGCCATGTTCATTTTCAAGCGGGTAATTGGACATATTGTCCAAAACCAACGTATTGAGTTGCCACATTTTAATTTCTCACTTGCCTCCTCCCCAGCTTCTGCTGTTGGACGGTCTCTTTTGGAGCTGAAAGTGTGTGAAAGTTATTGGAGAAGGGTATTCTCTGGGTAATGTTTCTGTATGCTGCCCAAATTTCTCCCCCCTGTCGTCGAGATGGGAAACAGCTGGGTTTTGTTTAAAGAGCTGTTTTGCGCAATGTCTGAATCTTGAGGTGTAGAACTGAGGTCACCAGTGCAGCAGGTGCTCAGGAACAAGTGAGCAAGGCCCTGGGGACCGGCCGGCCCTGTCACCTTCTGCAGGGCACTTCCGTGTGGAGGAAAAGTGTTGAAGTTGGCTCCTTCATTTAGGGCACAAACAGATCTAAGAAAGTAATCGCATTAGCGAGGCTATTAGAAGTGGAGTATCTTTGAACACAGCCAGCCCTTGAGTAAACAATTAGCTCAGTATGAAAGAAACCAAAATGGTCATTTCCCTCACAGGGTTTCATGCAAAAGTCTCGGCCTTAGCTTCCTTTAGATATTATAAGATTTTGAATTTCCTCTTGAAATACACCAACGCTAACAGAACTACAATTTCAAATAAGTGCTCCTCCATAACCCGGCGTGTTTTTCAAGTTTGTGGATGCCAGCTAAGCGAAAGGGAGAGAAGAAACCTGAGTTGGTGAGACCAGTGCCGGAGCAGTTTTGAAAGAGGCAAAGGAAGAAACATGTGGAATCACTAACGTGCAGGGCACGTCAGATGTCCACCCGTCTGAAGATGAAAGGAAACAGCCTCCTCCCCTGGGAGCTGGAGGTTATTAGCAGCTGTTTATCCAGTCGGGAATAGAGATTAACATTGTAATTTTTTTTTAAGAACTAGAAGAAAATTTGTTTGGGAAGTTGGCTCTTCATACCAAGTCTCTGTGCATTGCCAAAAAAAACTTCCTTTCTCAGAACTCATGTACTCAAGTTGAGCAATGTTATGATTCTCTGAGAAACTCGGAATTATCAAAAAGTCTGTCTCCTTTAACTAGAACAGGGAAGGACAGGAATGGGTGGACGTCGGCCATTGACACATCTCCTTATACTCTTAACTGGGAAGCTAGCTGTTCGGTGTGTTACCTGTTCTCCAGCCTGCTTCTAAATGGGGCATTCTTTGCGCGCACACACACACCCCATACCTCACTTCCCCCTAACTTAATCTCTACCACTCTGCAGCATACACAGATGGGTTTTGCACATGCCTACTGCTTGTAAAATGCCTTCTCATGACATATTGGGGAAGCTGCTTAGCACTCTGTGGAGCTTTATTCCAAAAAAAAAAAAAAAAAGAGTTGGATATTGGTATTTTCCTCTGATTTAATGCTACTCTTAATGTCATTTTCTTTTATTAAATCCTTTCTTTCGCTTTTGATCTTCTTTATAGCAGAGCCACTGGTCATATGGAAACTATTATTGGGAGATGAAAGACTTCATTGCAGCTAAATAAGAGTGAATCATTTGGGCCAATAATACACACATCCAGTGAGGTACCATTTGTGTCCGAATGCCCTATGTTGTTCACTTTGTAGCAAAGCCATTGAGGTTTATAAAGGGATTTACAAAAACCTGCTTTTTGTCTGAAATGTGTAGTCTGACAACATGAAAACATTAATATGCAGTCCTTAACTCCTTGTATATAAGATCAAAATAATGCCACTTTTCAATTTAAAACTGAGACTTTCATTTAAAGTGGAGATACCACTTAATTAAAGTTAAATGTCAGTTTTTTAAAAATAAATTTAAGTGGTCTACATCAACATTCTACCATCATTTGACACCTGTCTCAGATGCCGCCTTCCTTTTGAAGCAGCCCCTGTTGTCGGCTCTGATAGGGTTTCACCGCCCTTTCACGTCCTGCACGACCTGCATCCCTTAGGACATGCGTCTTCCTTTGCCTCCGATCGTAATTGTATTAATCCACCATTAAGATAAGAGCCTTGAAAGTAATAGTTATGTCTATATTTTATAATTTTTTTCTAAAAATGCCTAGATAGAACCAGGCATAAAGTAGACATTCAAAAGACATTTGTTGAATTCAATGAAATGTTTATTACTTGATAGCAACATGCTAAATGTATATTCAACAGTATCAAAAGGTGTTAGATTTCATAATGAGTCTCACAGACTCATACCATTTGTGTCATCATCTATTATTAGGAAGCATCTAAGTGCACATGGTAAGACTACAATCCTGTAGCAGTGACCTCTGCACCCAGCTCTTGCCCTGGGGACACTTGCGTCTCAAGACAAGTGTAGGCTTTATGAATGGCAGCAAAACAGAATAATTGAAGTGTAAGCTCTGCCATATTAAAGGATGCCCTTCCCCCTTCCTCTCTCTAAAATCAATAAAAACATTTTTAAAAAAGAAGTACCGGTGTAGATCTTAGACTTGATCCATAGAATAAGGAAAACCCGTGTCACAGCCTTGATATGCAAGGTACCAAGTGATGGGCATTTAGAAGGTTAGTATTTAGAAAGTGACCGAGAAGAAACATTTCACTTGTTTAGGTAAGCTTCTTTACCCTTCCACTTCCTTTCCAAGTATTTTGCAATAAGCATGTGTTACTTGATAAGAAGAAGAGCATTTTAAAAATAAAGGGCAGTTAGGTAAGCAGAAATCCCTGGTGTTGGGCCTCCTGGACTCGCTGCAGGAGCTGTGTGGAAGGCAGACGTGACTGTGCACTCACATAGGTGTGCCTGCGCGCAGGGGTCTGAAAGTGCACCTCAAGTGTTCAGTTGTCTTTCCTGCTCACAGGTAACTGCAAACTTTCACCATAATCTCTGTGCCAGATGTGCTTCCTCACTAGGCATGTGGTAACTTTGGTTCCCTACTGATTAACCTGTACGTGGGTCAGGGGAGGGACTCTGTTAACCACCCCTCAAACTACCTGCTTGCTGGGCTGCATCCAGTTATGGTTTCCCCTCTATGAAAATTATGTAGAAAATTGGGGGCGAAGGACGGAGATACAGAGGAGAGAAATGAAACGGTTTTAATAGATGGAACTTATGAGTTAAGAAAAAAAAAAAAAGATGAACTGAAATCAGATAACCATTTGCATCTCTCGAACTAGATCACAGAATCATTCATTTTAACCATTTCGGTGGACATCATGGGAGTTTCATCCTAGTTGATCACATGACCAGTCAGTACTGCCAAGATTAAGGTCATTAAGATCATGTTTACATTCTCTTGAAACTTATCTTGTCATTTGGAGAAAATAAGCATGAGAAAAATCTCCAAGAATTGCCCAATAAGGAATTACCTTAAGTTGTAGGCAAAGTCGAAGTGAAGCTATGAGATTTCTGGGAACGGAAGGGGGGGAATAGGTAGGTGTTCTTAAGACGTTTAGGAAGTCTCCCAGGAAACATTGCCTAAGAATTAAAATCCAAACAAAAGAATCCAGATCTGACTTCAGTGAAAAGTCCTTCAAATGTTTAATCCCATGAATTAAGAATATATACTCTGATTATTTATTTGTGGTTGAAAGGTATCCTAGATATTAGAACTTTCTCACACAAAGGAGTTGGTTATTAGAGTCTTGTTTTCTTTTTCTTTTTTTAATATATTTTATTGATTTTTTACAGAGAGGAAGGGAGAGGGATAGAGAGTTAGAAACATCGATGAGAGAGAAACATCAATCAACTGCCTCCTGCACACTCCCTACTGGGGAATTGCCCGCAACCAAGGTACATGCCCTTGACTGGAATCGAACCTAGGACCTTTCAGTCCGCAGGCCGACGCTGTATCCACTGAGTCAAACCGGTTAGGGCTAGAGTCTTATTTTCTATAGGTTCTGGGTGCCTCTGGTACTGTTTCTCATGGTAACATCTCCTGCTGCCATTTCATGAACTCCCAGGTTCCCACCGGGGAGCTAGTAAAAAGTTTGCATGATCACTTTGCACCTCTTTAAGAGATTCGCTTTTTGGATTAAACGGTATTTTGCACATTTGGAAAAATAAGTTTGCTCTCCTCTAATATGACAGAGATATGGCAAGATAATTGAAACTGAAATCTAGTACTCTACCACTGTCATGTATAATTGATATT
Source organism: Eptesicus fuscus (assembly GCF_027574615.1). NCBI lineage: Eukaryota > Metazoa > Chordata > Mammalia > Chiroptera > Vespertilionidae > Eptesicus > Eptesicus fuscus. Next base: position 38,670,447 of record NC_072484.1, on the reverse strand, counting down.
TCACGGGGAGATTACAGTTACAGACACCAAAACTGTTTTCTGTGTCAATGGGTGTCTAATTACAGTAAAAGCCCATCAACTTTTTTTTTTTTTTTTTCGTGAATATGGCAAAACAAGAAGAGAAAGAGAAGAGACACAGGTAAAAACTCTCAGGACCTTTTTCTTGGCCCAGTTCTTTTTAAAAATCACGTATGTCACAAGAACAATATTGAAGCAGATGCCATTAATAACAAACTTCCATTTTGATATTACCGAAATGTCTCTAATAGCATATCTGGTTTTGTGTCATTTGGTCTAGAAACTGATGCCAGGTTTCCTACATTACCCATCCTGCAGTCTTTTAGGAGGATTATGGTAGAAGAGAAGGAACTGAGGTCTGAAAGCCTGTTTTGAAGCAGTTATCTCTGGAGATAACATTAACAAGGATTGAATAACTGCCAAATGAAATTTAATACATTTTCCCATCCATGAAATAGGCCTCTTAAATACAACAGAATAATTACTTTCACAATACTCCCTGGAAACAAAGAGAGCAGACACACTGGATGTCTTTTTGTTTGTGGTGTTTGTTGTTAGCTGAGGATGGGGATGAGGGTGTTTACCAGGGTGTGCTGTGCACCCCACATAAAACAGCCTTGCCAGCAGCCACCCAATTTGAAGCTGCCTATCTTTTAAATCAGCTTATGTTGGAGGGGTTGTGGCAGATATTAAATTCTGTAATTTAGTTAGACATCTTGGCGTTGGCCTGGCCTGAGTTGGTGAACCATGATGTTTTTTCCTCTATGATAAAACTAAAATGATTTTCATATCCATACCTGTATCTACACACACACACACACACACACGTGTACACACACACACACACACACGTGTACACACACACAAACACACACACACAAACGTATACACACAGTTCTAAAACAAAAGCTCCAGTAAGTGGATCCTTTTCATCCCTTAAATCTGTAAACAGGGTGGGGCAAAAGTAGGTTTACCGTTGCGAGTATGCGAAACACAGACTTTATTCTTGTATTATTTATCAGTTATTGTATTATTTTCCCATAAGAGCAACTGTACACTTACTTTTGCCCCACCCTGTATATATACCAAATAAAATTGTTCAACGTTGTAAGTTTTCTGAGTTTAAAATTTGTTTCAGCCCTCTAACTGGATGTTCACTCAGTCACTTAGCCACTTCCAGCCTTAGCTTTCTTCTCTGTCAAAGAAGGAATTTGGCCTAACTGGTTCCCAAGTGTCTCCAAGCCCTTAAACTCTATATACTATGATGTAAAAGTGCTTCTGCTATATCAATCTTTTCCTCAGAAAGTAAGGTTATTTATTTAACATTTATGGTGCTTATAGACTCAAAAGAAGTAATGCACTTCTAAAGTTATTCTGCCCAATGATAAATTAACACAGGAGAATTTAAATAGCTGTGTCACAATTTGAATATGACTTGAGCTAAGATGAAATGTAACTTAGACATTTGCACATAAAAGCCCTGGTCTGCAGGGCCTGCAGAAGGGGCAGCGATGTTGAGATCTCATGACCTGACCTCCTCTTCCTCTTTTGTAGCTCATGGGACCACGAATGGGGACACCCGATCCTAGGGTGGCCCGTTCAAAGGATGGCCCACGTCTGCTTCAAAATGAGCTGGGCCATCAGATGATCTTGACATTCTGAACTCAGAAATACTAAGACAGAAAGGGAGTTAGCAGCAGGCATGGGTCCTGAAAGAACGTACCACAAGATACCGTGAAGGAAGAGTCCAGCTGGAGTCCTGAGGGGCAGAGTCAGGGAGACAGGTTCCAGCCAAGGAGGAGATAGGCTGGACCCACTCATGAGACCTAAGGAGTGGCCTTAGGTCCTGCGAATCTTGGGTCCAAAGCCTAAATTACAGAAACCTTCATGATACATCTCTTTTTAATTTAATTTATTGGTTAATAAAATTATATAGGTTTCAGTGTTCAAGTCTATAATACATCATCTGTATATTGTACTGTGTGTTCACCACCCAAAGCCAAGTCTTCTTCTGTCCCCTATTTATCCCCCTAGACTGTCTTCTAACCCACTTCCCTCTGGTCATCACCATGCTGTTGCCTTTGTTTATAAGGTTTTTGGTTGGGATTTTATTTTCCTTAACCCCTTCACCTTTTTCACCCAGCCGCGCCCGCCCCCCCCGCCCCCCGCCCTCCTCCCTTCTGACAGCTGTACCTTGGGCAAGCTTAGTGAGGCTCTGGTTCTCACTATGAAAACTGCCTCACTAAAGTGATCTCAGGGCACAACGTCTCACAGAGGTCACTGCAAGCTCACAAGGACAGGGACCATCTCAACATCGCTGCCCCTTCTGCAGGCCCTGCAGACCATGGCTTTTATGTGCAAATGTCTAAGTTACATTTCATCTTAGCTCAAGTCATATTCAAATCCAGTCTCTTCGCTATGTGTCCCCAGTCCCTTGCAGAATTACAAGCATGGGCTAGATTCCTAAACACGTGTGAATTAATAAATGTACACTTGGATCAGTTAACAATTATTGAATATATTTTTAGATTTTAGTTCTATCTTTTACTTTTAGCATAAATATATCTAAAACCATATAGTATGTGACAGTCAGAAGGCTGTTCCTAAAGACTGCAAAAGCATTTGCAATCAATATTAATAAAGTGAACTGTTTTCATAGGCTGGCTTTTAACTTTAAACTATTGCTTATCTAGGTTAAAAGGTTATTATCAAAATGGGGCTCTAATTAAGTATGAATTTTCTTTTTTCTTTTTTTGAAAGGCTCCATCCCAAGAACCTATTTGCAAGTTTAAAAGAACCTGCTTTTTCTAGTTATGTGATCACGCTATGTGGAAGATTGACAGACCCTGACCCTGGCCTGTACAGATAGGAGTATTGGTTCCTCCGGCTGTTTCTGAGCTACCCTAGTGGTGGATTTGTGCTGGCCACCTACTGTCTTTCTTTCCTTGTCTTTTATGAGACCAGAAGTAATGTTTCTGAAAGAGAAGTGAATAGGATGCTGTTGTGGCCAAGGAAACATGCAAACCAAAGCTAATTCTTCAGATTAGAATATTATCTGATAGCCAGAGACATTGGACTTGATCCTAGAGACTCAGGCTCATTACACATGGATCGGAACCTATCATCCATCCTTTATTTGACCTGGAATACACCTCATTTACAAAGGAGGTCTTAAAACAGTAAGGATAACTTAGTCCCCAACTTCCTTTTTAAAAAAATATATTTTACTGATTTTACAAAGAGGAAGGGAGAGGGATAGAGAGTTAGAAACATCAATAAGAGAGAAACATCAATCAGTTGCCTCCTGCACACCCCCCTACTGGGAATGTGCCCACAAGGAAGGTACATGCCCTTGACCAGAATCGAGCCTTGGACCCTTGAATCCGCAGGCTGACACTCTATCCACTGAGCCAAACCGGTTAGGGCCCCCGACTTTCTTTCTGGAAAATAATTGATATATTGCTTGAGATGATCTAAAATTATCTATGGCAAATATATAAAATTAGGTAACATATATGGCTAAAATCGGAACAGCTATATTCTCAAACATATTTGTAATAATATGTAAGATTTTACTGTCATTGTGCAGGATAGAGATTTAAAATTAAATGGATATGAACAAAATAGAGGCAAAGGCAATTGGAAGTAAAGGCAGCTTGAGTTCTGAGGGTACAGGAACTACTTAGACCCTTATGGTAATGTATTAACACACATATTTTCAGAACACAGAAACCTCTATTTTCACTGTGTACCAGTTGTTTGAAATATATCTTCTTCTTGCATTAAACATGGGACTTATTCTCTAAAACTTCTAGTATTATTTTCTCCATTTTGGGCTTTGAGTAACTCATCCATTGTTATACAACTATTAAAGAAACCAGTTACACTTAGAATCTGGACTCATCATTGTATTATTTTCACTCAGTTACACTGTCTTTCATAATAGTTGAGGCAAAGAAAATAGAAGGGTAATTGGTTGTGAATTCTTTTTTCCTCTTGTAAAAACTAATCTCAGTGTGACCAAGAGGGGGAAAGAAGAAATTACAGGATCAATGTCTGAATATATTTTAAGTGAAAAGCAAAATATTAACCTTAAATTACATCATAAATGCCTACAAAGAAGGCTTGAAAGTTTTAATAGAATAATTCTAAAACATCTCTGCTATGCTCAGATCCAAGGTTACCTAGTGATTCCAACTTAGAATCCTCCTTTGTGGAAGTCCAAGAACTGAAATCCACTGGGAATACCAAAAATATGAGTCAGCACTAAGGTAATTGTATAGGTTAACATTGACAGACTTAAAGAGTGACCGTTTGATCAAGGCCTGTGAAATTCATGCTTACAAGTTGACATCTTGGATGGAAAGGGTAATCATCGAAGGAATAAATCTGGGAAATGTACAAATTTAAAAATGGCAAACCAAAACCTGAATGGCAAATAGTTATCAGTCTTTGTTTGGAAGGAAAAATAAAAACATGTCCCAACAGTGAGTGAGAAATGGTTGGCGGGACTGTGGGCATGGTCTGCCTCTAAGGGAACAGGCTTCAGTTACACATGAAAGACAGGACTGGCATGGCAATGGCATTACGTATGTGGGAAGGGCTTACACTTACTCCATGAACTCCAGGGGCTGAAACTAGAACCAGTGGTGGAATGTGCAAGGAGATTGACTTTGGGTGAAAATGGAATGGATTGCTTTGGGAGACCATCAGGGCCTCAGTGCATTTGCTGCACACACATAGGACCTAAATAATCACCATTTAGAATGATCCAGAAAGGGACTCAGGCACATAGGTGGCAGACAGCACAGGCTTCCTCAGATCTCTCAGCTACAACATTCATTTATGCTTCTCGAGTCTTTAAATCCTGTACTATTCTTGCTCTATATTTTGAATCTGAGCAATTAGTATGATTTAATTGATCCTTTCCCCTGCTCCTGAATTATCTGCTTTGAATGGTCTGTAGCGGTGAGAACTGGGTAGTGGGCTGCCTTAGCTAGCATGCCTCTGCTCAGTTCTGGGAATGCGACTGCTGTCAGCTCAGATGCTTGTTGTTGCATTCCTTAGAAATACTCTTTAAACATTTGGTAGCAAAAGCGTGGTGATTCTCCTTGGTGGCTTTATATTTTGGATTAGAAAAAATTCAAGTTTTTGATTTATAGCAGTCTAAATTCGTAGATAGATATTTTCAGTGTTAGACTCATTTTCTTGTGTAAATGTTCACCCAACAACAAGCTAAGAAAACAACTAGTTGGAAATGCAAACGAAAATGCAACTTCTCGGGTTCCTCTTAGTTTGCAAAAGCTTAATGTTCTGCTTTAAGGCGGTGTACCCTCTAAAGTCGGCGTCGCTGTCTTCATGTCGTGGGTTCAACATCTCTGGGCCAGCGTAGGTAGTACTAGTTAATAAAAAGCTCAGCAGCAGGTTTTTCAGACCGAAGCATCGTGCTGTACTCTATGATTTTATTCTTGGAAGCATAAAGACTGTTTACAATATGGTGTCTTCCTGGGATCAGAATAGTGGAAAAAAAAAAAATGGAACAATGTCCAAACTCTTTGCATGGCAATGATGGCATTACTGGTGTGTTTAATAAAACCTTTATTGGGACATTTTCCGGTGTGGTGGCACTGGCAGACACGGTCCCCCTTTGGATTTGGAACTCGGCAGCTGATGAAATACAGTAAACATTAATTTGGGATGGGCTGCCAGTTTTGGGAAGCCAGGTGACATTTTATTCTATTTACCGAGCAGGGGCTGCGTCCCATACTGCCGCCGTTTCCGCTGTCACAGGCTTAGCTGGCATTATGGAAAAAAAATGGCAGGCCTGAGAATCTTATCCCCTGAAATGAAAGTCGAATGCCAAATTGAAATTCCTGTAGGATTTCCGATAGCAATGGGGGAATTGAGAAGCCCACAATTAAGCATATGGGCATTAAGATAATTGTCAGATCTGTTGGCGGACATGATAGAAGACAGATGGGTACGAATCAGTGCGCTCCGCTGCAGCACCCTGGGAGACAATTTGACGTTTTACCTGCCTGAGCTCCTCTGCCATATTTGTCACTGGATGTACAGCACGGCATCTTGCTGAGCGTTAAGTGGTTGTGCAGGGCACGCTAGGTGTATGTGTGGTCCTTCAGCGCCCTCTAGTGAAATGCATTTGGGAGTTTTGTTTTGCAAAGGCCAGTCTTCCTTCATTAGGTCCTGGCTACCCCAGCAAATAGCTGTCTCACCTCTGGTTCCCACTAAACTCTATGGTTCCTCTCGCCTTGCAGGTCGGGGCCCATCGTGAAGACGGAGTGGCCCTGAGAGGCAGCCATTCTCTTGTGCCAAACCAGGTTCCAGTCCCACAGCTTCCTGTCCAGTCGGCCACCTCCCCTGATTTGAACCCGCCCCAGGACCCGTACAGAGGTAGGTGCACTGGGGCACTTCTGTCCTCACACAACAGCAGAGCTAGTGCTCATCCCCAGCTTACTTGGCATTCGTCCCTCAGGAAGCACTGGCAGAAAACCAAGAATCAAATTTGGCCCAAAAATGGTAAGTAAATGGGAAAGTATTTAGAACAGCTAATTGTGTTTCTTCAGTAGCTGTTTTCTTCAAACATCCCCTGAAATCCTGGTGCTGTTTCAGCAGGGACCAAGACAACAGACTGATGAGAGGAAATTTTATTTTAGCTATTTCCACATCTTACTCATTCAGCTCCTCTAATATGGTTAGTTGTAGCCTGAAAATGATATTTCCAAATGAATAGGAAGGAAGGAAACTGTTTTTGTTGTTGAAGATTGGAGGAAATATAGGCACATCTTAAAAAAATGGAGTTGTTTGGACAATTTTCGGTATTGAGTCATCTAGCCCCATAATGATTACCTCAATCATACTGCAATGGGCTTTTCATGACCCCAGGAAGTTGTCCTGTTGGGGCAAGACCTGGGTCCCAGGCTCCCTGTGCAACTGACTGAGCAGGTGATGAGGAGACACTTGAATAACATCTCATTCCCCTCACGTTTAGAACAAGAATGATAACACTAGCACAGGAATATGTCTGAGCATTTTTCACCTGTTAAACATTGTACTCATCTGAGTATTAATTATAGAAGCGGATGCCACCCCATTTTTATTTGAATAGTAAGAATGTGGCAGACCATTCTTTTCAAGAGCCTTTGGTTTTTCTTTCTCTTTCCTAGATTAATGCTCCTTAAGCTTTAATGTGTATAAGCATGACTTGAGGTCTTGTTCAAATTCAGAATTTGACTCTGCAGGTGTGGGATTCTGCGTTTCTAACGGGCTCCCAGGTGCAAGGATGCTCCTGGCCCATGGACCAGATTTTGAGTGACAAGGTTCTAGGCACAGATTACAAGTAGAGGGCATACTCGATACACATGCTTCTATCCTAGACGTAAAGGATTGCATTAGGGTTGAGTTTTAATGTGTGTTGTGATCTTGAAAGTTGAGCAACAAGAAAGATCGAAATTTCTTCAGTGAGCAGCTATCTGCTTTCCATATGTACCATTTTTAAATGCTGATTACTCTTTGAGGATAAGAGAAGCCTAATTTCAGAATATCATTAGGATATCTATTGAAGTCTTGACTGTACATATTTAGCATACTCCCTGGGAATTATATTTTAAGGACATTTTTCTATTAAATCATTGCATATGGAAGAAACTCAATATAATAGCTGATATTTACTTGGGTTCTTAATCAGAACATTGAGGTGTATGATTTTCATGATTATGATTTTCATTGCAATTAAGTTGATGTTTTGTAGACAGTGAAATTACCATCTACTCCAAAAGATTGCAAAATAGAATTTAACCTCAGAGCCAAGGCAGAGAAAACTTGTTTCCCCGCAGGTGCATTTTTGAAACTTCACCAGGTAGTACATACACACACAAAAAAAGACAGAAGGGTCACAGTTGAGCAGCATGAATTGCATCGCTGGCAGCTCCAAATCTGGGGTGCGAGTAGGTGCCTGGAGTCTTTGGTGGAGATGTCACCTGGTCTCTCTGTTTCCGTAGGCATGCCCCCAGGCCTGCAGGGCCAGAGTGTCTCCTCCGGCAGCTCTGAGATCAAATCCGACGACGAGGGCGATGAGAACCTGCAAGACACGAAATCTTCCGAGGACAAGAAATTAGATGACGACAAGAAGGATATCAAATCAATTACTAGGTCAAGATCTAGGTAACAGTATATAATACTGTCGCTTCATTTAATTCCTTTATTGGACTTTGATGAAGTGAACAGAACAGGAAGAAACTATTCAGTTTTTTCCTGGCAGGTAAATCTATAGCTGAAAAGAAAATTAAAGGCCTACTCTAGAGGTACTGAAGTGTCGTTTAAGATACCTGTACTCTAGTGATGCCTGAAATATCTTTGCATTTATGAATTTGGACCCAGGGCTAATTATACGCGGTAAAAACAATTTGTAACTGATTCAAACACAAAGAGTTGATTTTTAAGACTATACTTACTCTACAAATTTGGTCAGAAATGTTCTTTCTAAAATATTTCTAAAAAGAGATCTTCATGATATTGAAAACTCAATTGATGTATATGCAACTGTAATGTTTTTCTTATCTCAAACGTGAGAAAATACTGATTTCCTAGCTATATTCTAAACATGTTGATATATATGTAAGAACAAAACCTAAATTGCTAATTTTTTTTTTCCTCCTGGATATTCCCTCCTATAGCAAAACAACTGCAGGACCTAACTGTCTCCTTGAACTTTAATCTGATAACCAGGTGGTTTTTAAATGCCATGGCACCCATATTTTTGATTTGCTAATTAAATGTACTAAAACGACACCTTCCTTTTAAAGGCTATTGTTCTTAAGGTTATATCTAGTGTCCTACAGGAATTAAGAAGATGCCACCTTTTCATATTGTCTTTATAATTATTATGATAAATTTTATTACATGCCCTATCACAAGTTCCAAAAACCCTAAAAGCTTCTAGCTTACGCCTTTCATCATCACTGCGGTTCCCTGACTCTTGGCCACGTGGTGAGAATGCTCGCCATCTTCTCTGTTAGTCCAGTCAGTCCTCAGGAACTTACGCAGTGGCCATACTTACGCGTCTTCATTTACCTTGTGACGTTTCAGCACAGCATTTTAACTTGCTGTTGAGAACCTGCGTACTTTAAGAGGTCACTCCTGTGACATTTACTTAAACCTCCAAAAATGTGTTGGAAGGCATTGCTTTTCAAATCTAGGCAGTTTGATTTGCATGACCAATTCTAATTAATTACTGGCCCCAATAACTTTGGAAAACAATTCCCATTTTCAGGCCCACCCTTTGAAAGGTATGGCATGTGTTTGATATATAAAAATATCACCCAAAATTTTTTAACTTCAAGACAGGCCCAGCAGAAACTTGACTATGTTCTCCTTTCACTTATTACATCCTATTTGTGTAGTGGAATGTGGATGTGAATTAATAGGCAGCTTGATTTCCTTGGCAACCGTAGAGGTCAAGGGTGAGGGAGAGAAGGCTCAGAAGCGAAGACGGAGGATCAGATGGCGGCAGAGCCTTTTCCGACTGGTTCAGTTCAGTTGTGTGTTCACTAGCACGCATCCACAGCAGACGATCCCATCTGCAGGAGAGTGTAACCTCTGGGGAGATGAGCCAAGTCTTACAACATCTTTCTCTGGCGCCTCCCTCCTACGCTCCCTTACAAGTGTTCTTAGCTTACATGGCCACCTTTATGTGCAGCATGTGCTTGCAACCCAGGAATATCACTTCCATTTTTGATCGATTGGGGCTTGTAAACCATAGTTGACCCTTATTGCACTCTGGAAGTTACCCAGAGATTCTCCCAAGTGGAAGATTTAGAGCCAGGTAGTTTAAGCCAACTTCATTAAGTGTACATCCCATTGACTAGATAACTTCCCACATGTCCTCCAGCTCTGAGGTGCTGTGATGAACACTTTTTTCTATGAACATTTCAGATTTGTGGAATTTTAAAATAGAGCTTAACCTTCATGGTTCTTTAGAGCCATGCTTAAATCTCTAGGTTAACATCCTTATAGCTGGTCGCCTCCATATTGTTTGTTGTTGTTGTTGTTGTCATGGAGAGCCTATTACTTTTGGTGAAGTTTACTTTATTTTTGATATCTCTCATGCCCCCAAACTCTTGCTCATATTAAATCCTCTTGCTCATATTAAATCAAATTCTTCTGCTCTAAGTTCTTCTTTTCTGTTCTGTCTTCCTGAAGCAAGACATCTCCCACGCCTCTTTTTACATAATCGCCTATGAAACACTTGAAGCCCTGATGCCACGAAACCTTCCTTCTTTATGCTATGCTTTCCAGATGGCTCATCCTCCTATTTGCCCTCCATTCAAAAGTTTCTTCTCCTTTGTCAGCATGACACCCACAAACAGAAGTAATCTTGCCTTTCCAGACTCTTACAGAGTCCAGCCATGCCTTTGGTATGAATCACACAATATTTCTGTTCTCACAGTCAGAGATTAGCTTTTTGGCTTCATTTTTGACTCACAATGAGTCAGAAGCTCTAACCGGTAGATCTTTGGAGTTTGTTTTGCTCTGTTTGTTTCACACAGCTCAAGTCAACTCAGGTTTCCCCTCGCTTGTTTTTGGATCATAAACACCCATCACGATAAAGCCACGGAGATCTTGTGTTTCTAACCTTTTTATTTAATGCATGGAGACAAGGAGACTCAGATACAGTAAGTGGAACGACCAAACCTTCAAAGCAAATTCATGGAGAAACCTGGACAAAAATCTTCACTCCCATTGCTCTGGTGTCTTCAATGTAGGACCAGCTTCTTAATCCTGATAGCTGCATCAGGTTAATTTTGACGTATCAAACTGTTTTTGCAATCACTTATTTTCCTTCAGTTTCAGATGTCATGGTATGAGAGTTAAAAAAACAAACAAAAGAACAACTTCTAAAACGAGTCTTTCTGGGTTGCCCTGCTGTGGTGTGGCTTCAGCTGAAGTTGACTGTGGCCCCCTTTTGCAGGGTGTAGCCTCGCCCTCCTGCATTAGTATGAGCGCCCCCTGGGCCCTAACGTTAACCTCTCCTGTTCCGTTTGAGTTTAATATCTAGGGCCTGGGACGGCCATCCAAAGCAATCCCGGCTCCAGTGCAAGAGCTTGAGATGGAAACATTCCGTGCAAACTCTGGAAGAAAGCAAAAGTGATTGAGTGACCGCCTTTCCCCCCGACACCGTTAGAAAATGTCCCTTCCCTTTTGTCCCGCAGCAATAACGATGACGAGGACCTGACACCAGAGCAGAAGGCAGAGCGTGAGAAGGAGCGGAGGATGGCCAACAACGCCCGCGAGCGCCTGCGCGTCCGCGACATCAACGAGGCTTTCAAGGAGCTGGGCCGCATGGTGCAGCTCCACCTCAAGAGTGACAAGCCGCAGACCAAGCTCCTGATCCTCCACCAGGCCGTGGCCGTCATCCTCAGCCTGGAGCAGCAGGTCCGAGGTCAGTGCCAGGCAGCGGCTCCTGGCAGAAGCCACGTCTCATGGGGCCGGAGGGAGCGTGCAGGACGCGCCTGCCTCGAGCAGCGGCAGAGAGGACACAGAAGCACAGCTCAGGATAGTGATGTCCATTGCAGACCGCGACTGCATCTGGCCGGCAGCTCCCCTTTCTCCTGCAGTTAAGCTATAGGGTTCTCTTACCACTAAGACGGCAGTGTGAAGCTTCCCTGTGCAGTCAGTCCTCGGGGCTTAGTGTTTGCTGCCCCGGCTTTCTGATACTATGCAGGGCTCTGTGAACCCACCACGCAGCTCACCCGCTACAAGTGACTGAGGGAGGGAGTCTCTAGTGCACTCTCTAACTGTGCCTTCCTTCTGTCTGTAAACCTCAGGAAAGGGTCCTCAGAAGGGTACACGCTGCCCTCTACCAGCAGCCTGGGCATTAACTGAAGGCTTTGTGCGTCCTTCTTCCACAGAGAGGAATCTGAATCCGAAAGCTGCGTGTCTGAAAAGAAGGGAGGAAGAAAAGGTATCCTCGGAGCCGCCCCCGCTGTCCTTGGCGGGCCCTCACCCTGGAATGGGAGACGCTTCGAATCACATGGGACAGATGTGAAAGGGCAAGTGAGCTCCCCTGCACCCAGCCTCCCCTGTGGTCCTCCAAGTGAGCTCCCTGCACCCAGCCTCCCCTGTGGTCCTCCAAGTGAGCTCCCTGCACCCAGCCTCCCCTGTGGTCCTCCAAGTGAGCTCCCTGCACCCAGCCTCCCCTGTGGTCCTCCAAGTGAGCTCCCCTGCACCCAGCCTCCCCTGTGGTCCTCCAAGTGAGCTCCCTGCACCCAGCCTCCCCTGTGGTCCTCCAAGTGAGCTCCCTGCACCTGACCTTCCCAGTTACTCCCACCGAAGTAGTGGCCAGAGCAGTCCATTTCCCCAGGTTAACAGATTTTCCCCTTGATAAAAGAGCTTATGAATAAAACGTTTACTTCTACTGTTGTCAATATATTAATTATTTCCCTTATTTTTTTCCTTTTTAGGTCCAAGCTGCCACATTGCTTCATTAACACAAGAGACCACTTCCTTAACAGCTGTATTATCTTAAACCCACATAAACACTTCTCCCTAACCCCTTTTTTGTAATATAAGACAAGTCTGAGTAGTTATGAATCGCAGACGCAAGAGGTTTCAGCATTCCCAATTATCAAAAAACCGAAAAACAAACAAAAAAAAAAAGAAAGAAAAAAGTGCAACTTGAGGGATGACTCTCTCTAACATATCATTCAGAATGTGCAAAGCGGTGTGAGCAGGCTGAGATCAGCCCAGAGACTGAATGGCAATCCTTCCACACTGTGGAACAATGCATTTGTGCCTAAACTTCTTTTGGAAAAAAAATATAATTAATTTGTAAGTCTGAAAAAAATATTTAATTTAAAAATTGTAAACTTGCAATAATGAAAAAGTGTACTTCTGAAGAAAACTACATGAACGTTTTTGTTGGTATTCAAGTCAGCTAGTGTTTCTAATTCCTGGATAGCGAATGGGGGAAGCTCGGCTGCCCTAGTAACAAAACCAGCAAACGTCCTGAGACAGCGAAGTGATGACATTAGCCATTCCTTAGGGTAGGAGGAACAGATGGATCTTATAGACCTATGACAAATATATATATAAATATATATATAAATATATATTAAAAATTTAGTGACTATGGTAAGCTTTTGTTCATTTGTTTCAGACTTTTTTCTCCTGTAAAAAAATAGTACTGATTAACTTTTTTAAAAGAAAGATTTTACTGTAAATACGGATTTTTTTTTTTTTTTTTTTTTTTTGGTCTTATTTCTGTCCCTTCCCGGTTTGTTATCGTAACCTGTAGTGCCAACTCTGCTTCCGGAGGGGTAGTGCAGGATGAAACGCTGACCCTGATGTTGCTTTTCATTCACAAATAAGTAGAACGTTGTTTCTCCAGTCTTTTGGGAACACAGGACTTAAAAGTCACATCATGTGTAGATATTACAAGCAGCATTACTGAGACATGGCAAAAGGAGTTTGTCTGAATTGTAATGTTGCGTGTGTGACCCTCTTCTGGGATTTTCAGAGGTACAAGGTTAGAATGCTACAATGTTACCACTGTGCCTTCCAATGTTTATATCATCGGAAACATAACATAATCAAAGTGGCTGTGATTTAACAAAATGATTAAAGTGTTACCTACATGTGTAGCCGAAGTAGTGTGCAGTGAGGCGTTTCTGAATACATGGTCAGATTTTTGGAAAAAAACAAAAACAAAAAAACAAGTAAAGTTCAAAAACCATCAAATGAGAAAATTGCAAGTAGTGTGACAGAGCTGATTGATTTTGTTGCTTTCTTGATTTTTTTTTTTTTTCAAAATGGGTTTACTAAGATGTAGATGATATAACTGCCTCCTCCATCTGAAAAAAATGCCAATATTCAATCATCATGCAGCATTATAACAAGCCTTATAAGTCCTAAAGCATTAAGTTGCACTTTCTTGAGGAGGGGTAGTGCAGTATTTCTCTGGCCAGTATGAATGAAGTTTATACCTAACATGTTTGATAGAAACATAGATCAAGCTATGGCACAGCAACTCATCAGATAGCTAGCTTTGACGTCTGGGCACAATGGAACCAACTTCCAACGTGAATCTTTATAATGATTGAGTTTGGTGTATAGTGCAGTAAACAAATAGTGCTCCTAGTTAAGTATTTGTCAGCATCCTTTTGTCTCTAACTCGTTTCTATTTTTACAGCCACACAATCTTGGCATGTATTAAGAAAAAAAAAATCCCTGTTCAAGTAGTTTTTTCCACCTATCAGCACTGAGTAAATGCCATAAACCCATCAAAATGGTCTAAATGTTCCATCTGTTCTCCTGTTTTGCCAGTTATATAGTAATGAAATACATTTGTAAATTTTATGCAACAAACGGCAAACGTATCATTATTTTGAAATTGTGTATGTAAAAGTTATATTTTTACACGTAGACTCTTGTTATTATGTGTTTTAATACATTGTATTGGTTTTTGTTTTGTTTTGTTTTTTTTTTAACTGTGTGGTTTAAAAACGTCTCATTTAAATGAAATAATGAGCTACAAGAATCTGAATTTTATGTTCATTTCTGAAAATGTAAGAACAAATAAGGTAGTTACCACGTGGTCATCTTTTACAAACCCATAAACATTTTGATTAGCTGTGTGTGTGTGTGTGTGTGTGTGTGTGTGTGTGTGTGTGTTGAAAACTGTAAATATGTTCAGTAGCGATAAAACTAAAATACTTTGATTTGTTGATAAGTTCCTAAAATGTGGAGGTGGATTAAAACCTTAGGAGAATAGCAGAAATCAAAGTTCATGAAAAGTTATCTGGAGGCTTTCCTGTGAAATGTATGAGCAAAGGGACTGCAAGAGGGCATGGAAGACAATGTTGTGTCCGCTCCCCTCCTCTGAAATAATGGAAACCATGTGTCTGTGTTCCCTCGGTGTGTAAAGATTTCCTTCAGTGGTACATTCTGCACTCACTTTGTATAGTCTACCAAGGCGGGTATCCCTAGGAACAATATATAGGAAGCAGGTCTGCTTTGATCACATTCAGGATAAGTGTACAGAAGAAAATGCGGTGTTTACTCTTTAGGGAACTGGAAGCACTCCCGGTGTTGATGTACATTTTAAGAAGGGCACTTTTGATACACGTTATCATAAAGGTGCTTAATAGAGCTGATTTAAAGGTTTTTTCAAATCTGTCAACAGAGCAAAAAAACGAAATTGTAGTTATTTGATTCTTTTTTAAATTGGTGCTTTATATTTTGTTCTCACTCCAACAGAGGAAAAGCTGCAATTTTATTGTTCACCAGCTTTGATGTATTCATTACTCAGTAATGTAATACTTCTCTTGTCGAATTCCCTTTGGAAAGAAGCGAAAAACTTCCTAATGGCCACCAAAAGCTGCTCAGTACTTGTTGCTTGGTGGAGAAACATCTGCACCTATCCATGTAATTGGGTTTTGTCCCCATTAAAAAAAGAAAGGAAGAAAAAGAGGAAAGGGAATGTGGCCTTCTTAGTGTGTTTTTTTTTTCTCGTTGTTTTGTAAATGATCAAACCCAGGTAAGATATTGGTATCCTGTGCTGGATTTTTCTAGTGAAACTTAGCAGAAGACAGAATTAAAGAACTACCCAGAAATGCCATCAGGGTCCATACTATATATGTGATGATACCTAGGCTGGGGATCTGTTCAAGAGACTTGGACATTAAAGCAACTTGGAACCGTTGATCCACCTCCACATTCAAGTAATTTATGAATATGCAGAATAGGGATCTGTTCATCTAGAAAGTTTACCATTTGTCTTCTGTGTAGCTGCAAGGAACACTAATGTTTATACAACTGTCAGTCCACCCAGTGACGCAGCTGGTTCTGACTCAGTCTTCCGATTCCTTTCTGTTTTTCGCTTTTTTCCTATTTCTTGATTTTTTTTTTAATTTTATGTGTGATCTTTATTTTGATGAGGGGTTCGGGGTTGGGGAGGGAGTTGAACCAAGACTTGGGGTTAAGAGGATTTCGTCTTGGATCCAACAGGCAGAATATGATCTGTGTCCAAAAGTGAACTTGAGTCAGGAATGAAACATTTTTCAGCATAAATAAGCACAAAAAATTTAGTCTGCTGGCTGACTGGAAACAAAAAAAAATAAAAAGTCAAGATGGAATATGATGAATTCCAACACGATGGGGCACCAAGGCCGCTAGGCCTCTCTCTTTATTTTGCTTTGGTTTTGTTTTTCTTTAGAGACATGCTCTTTCTCATGGGACTTGAAGTGGACTCATCTTCGTGCAGTGCTGGTTTTGCCATCCTCATTTCAAGTATTATAGACATATGTAACGGTGAAATATATGAACTGTGGCCTTTTTCATTCTTGTTACTTGTGATGCAATTAAGTGAAGATAAGAAAAAAAAAAAAAAGCAGAGATTTACCATGTATCAGTGCCTGGCTTTTTGTTATAAAGCTTTGTTTGTCTAGTGCTCTTTTTGCTATAAAATAGACTGTAGTACACCCTAGTAAGAAAAAAAATCCCTAAATTTAAAAATAAAAAATATATTTGGCTTATTTTTCGTAGGAGCAATCCTTTTATACCATGAATATTACAAAAAAAAATTGTCAGATTCTGAATATTTCTTCTTTGTAGATTTTTGGAATCATTATGAGTAAAGTTTGTTACTTTATTTTACTATTTAAAAGATGTTATTTTACCATGTGTTACTGAGATGAAACTGTATGGTAGCTTTTTTGTTTGTTTTTTTGTTTTGTTTCGTTTGTTTATTTTTTTTTTTTTTAGTTGTAGGTCGCAGCGGGGAAATTTTTTGCGACTGTACACATAGCTGCAGCATTAAAAACTAAAAGAAAAAATTGTTAAAAAAAAGAAGAAAAAGGGAAAACACTTCAAAAAAAAAGATAAACAGTTACACCTTGTTTTCAATGTGTGGCTGAGTGCCTCGATTTTTTCATGTTTTTGGTGTATTTCTGATTTGTAGACGTGTCCAAACAGGTTGTGTGCTGGAGTTTCTTCAAGACAAAAGCAAGCCCAGCCTGGTCCAGGCCATTACCTGTCCCATCTGTAGTTATCGATGAAGTCATGTACATGACCGTTCTGTAGCAATAAATGTGCCATTTTTATAAACTGTTTCTGACACTTATTTCACTTCATTTTGCATTGTCCATAGAGCTCTGATGCTCTTCTGTGAGTGAAACCACATCTATATTTCATTTTCCAAGTGTTGGAGGTATTGACAGCTTAACAAACAAAACACACACAACACAAACACACACACACACACACAAAATCACAAAAACAAATTGAAAAGCACATGAATGACCAAGGAGGAGATGCCCCTAATGAAAATGGAACGGGATGCATGCGAAACAAAAAGGAAGCTGTCTAGAGGATTAACTAATTGAAGGAATATAACCCATGTGTGTGTGACACGGAAGCGATGCATTTGAAGAGCCCTGGCCGGCGCCATGCTGCTGGTTGTGCTGCAGTCGCTAAGCTGAGTCTGCCTAACCTTGGGATCAGTTGGTCGACTGCTTCGCAGAACCTTCTCGGCTAGATCTTTGCAGTCAAAAATCTAAGGGGATTTGTTTTGTATCACTTTGTTAAGAGCTGAGTACTGTTAACCACAATTACTATTACACTGTATTTCTTCCTTCTCGAACTATCCCCACCCTGCTACTTCTGGTTGACCTCTTTTGACTCTTAATCCAGATGTAAACAACCAGATGTGGGGTTTTTTTTTTCCCCAACTTGTACAAACACCTGTGTCACCTATTGTGGGAGGGGAAAAAAATGTACAGATTAAAATTATTCAGTGTTATGTACTGGAAGTTAATACTTTTTGTAGAATGGACATCAATCTACTTTGCAAAACTTGGAGGCTGTTTTCATCCTTGCATTGTAGAAGTGTGCAGTCATGCCTGCAATGGAAAGAAAGCCCGGGGTAGATGAGCACTTCCTGACAGAACCTCCTGGCCCAGTGCGTGGGGTTTGCCGGACGCCTCCATGATGGCTCTTGCGTTCTTTCTAATGGGGTTTAGTGACTAGTTTACCGGAAGGAGGATGTTAGCACCAAGTGGTTCACGTGTGAAGCGCCCTCCATAGCCAAATGTTGGATTTTTTTTTTCTTTTTGGTTGCAATGTTTGCAGATATTTAAATTTTATGAACTGTCCAAAGATTTTGGTTGATAACCCTTTTTCCTTCTAAATGATTTGAGATGTTCTTCTGTTCCCACTGTGTGTTCTAAATATATTCAAAAGAGCCATGAGCATTTAGTCTTTTAGTATTATATTTGATCATCTAACAGTTAAAAGGGGGGCAGTGCGCGTGGGCACCACTTCAGTGAATCTATCATCTGTTCACAGGTTTTATTTCAAAGGGGTACCTTACACCTTGACTTGGGTCCATTTTCTAAAGGGAAGTTAAGTTGCTGGAGAAATGAACATACCTGAAAGTTAAAAAGACCCCAATAATGTTAAAAATGAAGAATACCCAAAGACGTTGAGACAGGGAATCATATTTCGTCTCATAACTGGGTCCATTCATAGGAGACCAAGTGAAATGTGTATTCCCGGCTTTAGTGACAGGCCACCTTTCTCCTGACTGACAGCCTCAGGTTGAGTAAGCCACCGTCGAGGACAGCTTGCAGACAAAACCAGCCACTGTGCTGCTGATGTCCAGGTCGCCCAGGAGCCTACGTGTAAATCGCCCGTGGGGCCCTAAGGCGCTGCCCTGCCAGCCAGAAGGCGGCGCGGCCAGCCGGGTGCGCTCCTCCGTCTCACTGGGTACACGCGCACCTGCTCCCAGGTCAGGGCACGTGCCATGAAGAAACACGCCAGGACTAGAAGGGCAAGAAGAGCCAGTTGCCTGGGTATCCACCCCTGAGAGAGCCTTTGCACTGAGATGGTTGGATGACCCCGTGTGGCCAGGAGGAGAGGACTCGATGCCACCGCTGGGAGAAAGCACCAGTGATGAGCATGATGCTTCGAGGTGCAGCCCTGGAAATACGTTGGGTGCTGTGGGACCAAACAGTGAAATCAACCAGCCAGCCATTATCTGGGGCTTTCTGTTGTTGGTCTGAGAGCTAGACCTTTGCATTACTGAGTCTTTACCTCACTATAGGGAGGGGCTTGTAGTGCAGGCTTCTGGCCACGGAGGCTGTCTGTCTGAAGCAGTGCTTAGCATTCAGTGCGGACCCCTGAAGGTGAATTGAGCACTCCCTAGAGAAAAGTGCATACTGTGTTGTATATGATTTTTTTTTTTTAAAATGAACGTCACATTCAGCTTTAAGGAGTTGATGGATCTCTCTAGAGTCTGGGCACAGACACTTGTTCAAACCCCCAAGTAAGAAATTGATACAAAGTAACTAAGGCTCCGGCGCTTGAAAAGGCAGAGCGACACCCCCCCCCACCCCACCCCTTCTTCCCGTGACCTAGGAGCCCCCCCAGAACTGCACTGGTGTCTGGCTGAAGAGGGAAAAGAAAGGCCCTTTGTGTAACAGAAAAGAACGCAGTCCTCGCTCACATCTGTTCCGCTATATTTAGAAGTCGAATGGCTCTGGCTTTGGCATGAAGATCTTGTAAGAGGAAGCAGAGCCGTGCCAAGTGCAAAGTGAAAACGCTCCCGCCGAATCAGACCTGCGGCTGGAGGGCTTGATGGTAACCAGCCCGCTCTCCCGCGTGTGAGCACCAACGACCAAGTCTGAAGCAGAACCACTCCGTGTGTTTAAGGATTTACTGGACGTCTGTGTGTTTGTGAGGTGGGCGGGGCCCTTGTAAAGAAGAGGACATGAAGGCCAAGAGACGTGCTCAAGTCAGAGAGAGAGAGCCCTGCGCTGCCCGCCTCTCCCAAATGGCCCGTCTGGCTTCACATTTTAACCGGCCCTGCCTCCTCCCCTCCCCCCCCCCTCCCCAAAGCGCATCCAGGTCCGGTTTTTGTTTGTTTTGTTTTTATCTTTGCTGCTGCCTTTTCACAGACACTTCACAGAAGCCTTTCGAAACTTCCCTGCAGTCCTCATTTCCATTCTTTTTCTACAAATGGTTAGGATATAACTAGATGTGAGGATGTTCATGCAATAAGAGACTGCTAGCCAGACTAAAATTTGCACTCTGGCCCACTTTTTCTAAAATAAACTTTCTATTCTGGAATAATTTTAGATTTACAGCAACGTTGCAGAGATAACACATAGTGTTCCCATACACCCTTTACCCAGCCTCCTGTGAGGGTACAGTATTACATAACCATGGCACGTTTGTCAGAACGCAGAATTCACACGTTTGTCAAAACGCAGAGTTCACGTTGGTACTTTCTATTTGATTTCCCCAGTTGCCCACGTTTCCTTTTCCTGCCCAGGATGCAGTTCAGGGCCCCATCCAGCTATGGTCTGACCCACTCTGAATTGGGGTGTGAGCATGGCCAGCAGAGTGGAGCCTGCACAGTACCCCATGGTCTCTGGGTCTGGTCGAAGTGAATACACCCCTCCCTAAACCTCAGTGCAAAATTGGCTGACTCGCCTTTTATAATCCCGCCCCCCCCCCCCCCCCGCCCCATGCATTGCCTTCTCTCAGAGACCCACCCTCTGTGACGGCAGGTATGGAACAGGAAGAAGGCAGGAAGGAACAGAAGGGAGTAGGGGGAAACCTACAGCCCCTATGAACTGGATGGTTGAAGTAGGGAATCAGCGTGGCTCGGCAATGGATTTACGACTGGGTGCTGAGCAGGTCGAAAGCGCTGGGGAGAGACAGGGAGCCGTCCCACTGGGAAGAAGCCGGGTTGGAAGGCCCCATGGATCTGTATGAGCAACAACAGTAACCGCCACGAGGCAGGGACAGAGGAGGCCAGGGGTGGGGAGGCGCTGGGCAGGTCCTAGAGTAGACAGGACAAGTCACCTGGAGGTGTGACACGCTTTTAGACAGGCAGGGCAGGTAATGGGCTTAAAGCAACGGCACTGCTGTCTGCACTGGTAGGGAGTAAGCTTACAGGAACTCGGGTTTGGGAGCTTACACCATGGCAATGCCTTTTTCAAATGTTCGTCCCTTTCCCGTCTCTCAGCCAGTATCTAGAAACTCCTAGCTGACCTTTTGGTGCACAGGATGATCCAGGGCCTGTGTGCAAAGCCCTGTGGGTAAGGAGCAGCGGGAGCAACTGCACCCTCCCCCTTGATGATGGAGGTTCTGCAGGGTCCTGGGCCAGCCTCCTGTAGGACAGCAGGCGAGGGAGGCCCGGCGCAGCGGCCCGTCTGCAGCCCGCCCTTCTCCAGCTCCTCACCCCCTGCCCAGGAACCCTGTGCCATCCTGCCACCGCAATGCCCTTGTTGCCCTCCAGATTGCACCACCAAGGGCACGTGCGAGCAACTGACACAGAGCACATGTGACTGACTGACGGTGGCTGCGTGGTCCACAGTGAAGGAGCTGGACGGATGGGTGACTGAGAGGACGCTGGGCATCGTACCCAGGCTGAGGGAGGGAGAGGATTCATGCCGGGAAGCCTTCCTGAAGGAGGTGAACGCTGAGGGGATGGGAAAGGTGCAGGCTGGGGTCCAGGGACTCTCGCTGGTGAGAGGTGTGGGCCTCAGAGTCCAGGATGTGTCGGGGGTGGATACCCAAAGTATGGTAAGCAAAGGGCAACTGGGAAAAAGTACTCCATGGGACGTGGCAATGCTAATGTGACTACATTATTAATTTCTATCCAGCCTCATTCTGAAAGGCTGCGAGATCACACTGACAGCCGTGACTATCAGGGAGGTGAGAAAAGCGTCCTCCCCCACTAGCACAGTGTAAGCTAGCTGGTCAGGGCCCTTCCCTCAGAATACCCTTCATTGATAGATGCTATCGAACCCGCCACTTACCCTCCCTCATGACCCTAGGAGTCAATATTACAGTGCATGTGGCCTGCTTCTCCCAAGATCAACACCCAGAAAAGAACACATTACATAGAGATTGGATGGCATGTAACTGTGTATGTGGCCATGGTCAAATCATAGGCAGTACTGGCCGCTGCTTGCAACCTCTGGCCCCCAACTCTTCCCTCGTGGGCGGGAAAAGTCACCTGGAATGTGCTCTGCCCCACACCTACCGTGACTTCCCTTTCCTCTCGCAGGGAATGAAACTCCCACCCAGCAAGCTGGAGGAACATCCAATATAACAGAACGATCGATCGCATAAGGAAGGTGATCCAACAGAGGCTCAGCCAGACAGTTCCGTTTCCAGATGACGGAGCGAACACAGGCACCGTTTAATTAAGCCTCACGGCAAACCTGAGAAACCAGGGACTCCGCACCTCAGAAGGAGGGCGACAAGTCCCCAGGGCTGTGGCCAGTGCGAGTGACCAGGGCCGTCACCAGAGGCGAGTGCAGGGCTGCTGGCTGTGGGGCCGGCGGACATGGCATCGCCCACGGCTGTCTGCCGGGAGGGGCCGCTGGCTGGATGACAGAGTCCACTGTCCTTTCTAATTGGGACGATGGCTCCACGTGTGGGCTTGCCGGCCGCCACCACCCTCCCTAATGCTGTTCTGCTGATCCAGCCCCTGTGGACTCTCCCCGACCAGACAGCACAGCACCCCCAGAGCTGCCATTCCTGAGCCTTTGCTCACCCCAGAGCCCTGCCTTCATCTTCAGCTGAAACACATCATTTCCACTGTCTGGATTCTGCTCCAGGTCATCCCATCCCCTTAAAAATTTAACAAACAGTTTAATAACATCTGGGGCTCACAGATCATGGGACAAAACCACTGTGTTGGGTACCAGGAAGAAAGCAAGAGTTTTCACAAGAACCTTGAAAATCTCTTGCAGATATAAAGCATTCAAACACGTATACAGAAAAAGAGAAAACATTGGAATTTTTGAGCACTTATTTTAGACCATCACACATGTCAGAAAGTATCCAGAGGCCTGGAAGCATGAACACACAGGAATCTCAGAGGGAAGGGGCGGGGCAGGAGGCGGGAAGAGACTAAGCAAAGAACGTGTATGCATACAAGCATAACCCATGGACACAGGCAATAGTGTGGGGAAGGCCTGGGGGGGGGGGGGGGGGGGGGCGGGAACAGCGAGGGGAGGGGCAATGGGGAGAAAGCGGGGTGGCGGGGGAGAATCAATAATATTTTCAACAACAAAAATAGTTTTAAAATGCAAAAAAGGTATATATCTCAATGAACTAACTCATAAAGAATCATGAAAGACAATATCTCCTCCAAAGCCACTTTCTGCTTTATTTTTTTAATTTAAAAAAATATATATTTTATTGATTTTTTACAGAGAGAAAAGGAGAGAGATAGAGAGTTAGAAATATCGATGAAATCGATCAGCTGCCTCCTGCACACCTCCTACTGGGGATGTACCCACAACCGAGGTACATGCCCTTGACCAGAATCGAACCTGGGACCCTCCAGTCCACAGGCCGATGCTCTATCCATTGAACCAAAGCGGTTAGGGTGACTTTCTGCTTTATTTTACTTAATCCACACGAGTCTTTTCGCTGGGTATTCTTAGTATTCCCAGGTCCCAGATGAAGAAATGGAGGCTTAGAAGAGTCATTAGGTAAAGGCAGATGGTCATAGTGGGAGGCAGGAGGTCACTGACTTCTGATCCTAAAGTCAGTCAAAATCTTGCCGTGGGATGTAGATATTATAATTAATAAGCTCTTTATTTTCCCGGTAATTCAATGGGGTTTACAGAGAAACATAAGGCCCAGAGACCTCAGAAGAAGTGCCTAAGATCACACTTCCCGTCCGTGGCTAAGATGGGATTTAAATGCAGACCCATCTGACACCACAGTCTGCATTTAGTGCCCTAGACCCGTGGTCAGCAAACTGCGGCTCACGAGCCACATGTGGCTCTTTGGCCCCTTGTGTGTGGCTCTTCCACAAAATACCACGGCCTGGGCGTCTATTTTGAAGAAGTGGCGTTACAAGTTTAAGTTTAAAAAATTTGGCTCTCAAAAGAAATTTCAATCGTTGTACTGTTGATATTTGGCTCTGTTGACTAATGAGTTTGCCGACCACTGCCCTAGACCATGAGGGAAAGCAGGCGGCCAGGCCCTGGTGAGGCCAGACACCCTCCCTGGGAGAGAGCATGCAGCGTTGATCTCTGCAGCACCCAGTGCCAGCAAGTGCTTGACCAGATGGGTCACTTACCCTCCCGCCTGCTCTCCGCTATCTGAGAGTGCCCCCCTCCCGCCCCCCGACCCCGCACCACCTGAGGCCACCAAGCTAGTGGCCCAATGGGCGAAAAGCAGGCTTCCTTCCAATGTGCCCAGCGAACTTGCAAGGAGAAATATGTTGCTGGATGGACAACAGTGACCCAGGTCTAACCCTCCCCTAAGGAGTTGACAGTCTAGGGAGGAGAGAGTTGGGGGGTGGGGGGCGGGTCACGATCTTGGGGGAAGGGGAGCAGGAGAGAGAAAGAACTGACCTGTGTGCTGATGGACACGGGCCCAGAGTGCTCTGGGGGACAGAAGCGGGTTGGGGACTGAGGAAGCAGAGGGAAGTAGCTAGAGAGGACCTCACAGTAAGCGGAGCAATTGCGATTAATCCTGGGGAACAAGAAAGAATTTCCGCACAGGAGAACTAAGGAAGAACACGGAAGGCACGCTGTGATGCGCAAATCCCATTCTTGGAGCACCAAACAACCCCGGGCATCTGTAGGAACGGGGTCAGCGGGAGAGAGGGCAGGGGTCTTCGTACCAATAAGGAATTTGGACGGTCCCGCCGGCAATGGGAGCCACCGATTAGTTTAAGGCAGTGGTCCGCAAACTGCGGCTTGCGAGCCACATGCGGCTCGAGAGCCGCGGTTTGCCGCTCTGTTGACTAATGAGTTTGCCGACCACTGACCTAGACTCTCAATTCCAATAATTATAGGCTGTTGTTGTTCCTTGTGATTAAGCCCCTAAGGAGACAAAGCATTGGCTCAGGTCAGCTTTTTAGGAGCCCCTCCCCCAGGGTGTGGCTCTCAGACGCTGGAGATGACACGCCTCCCCGCTCGGGGTGAAGATCCAGCTGTGCCTGCTCGGCCCCAGGAAGACACAGGACTGGGCGGCGGGAAGCATGAGAGTCAAGAGCAATGGCTGCACAGAGCATGGCTTCCCCAGCTCCCCTGGAGTGTTCCAGAAAAACAGGGCATGAAGGATGAGTTCTGTGGATTGGCTCTGCCTGTTATGGAATTGGTTCTGTGATCTGATTAGATTTAGAGACTTTAATGAACCCGTTTCCAGCAAGAGGCAGCACTGGTCATCCCCGGACTGCAAAGGCAGGACAGTTCCGCAAACGGTCACTCACAGGTCCCCGAGACCGAGAGCCAGTGGCGGGCGAGCTCCGGATGGCCCGGGAGTTGCTGGCAGAGACCACCTAATAAAGTAAGGGCTTGGTCGGTTGTTTCTAACGGTGCTAGAGAACCAGGGAAAAATAAAAGGACGAACTAAAGGCTTTAAATTCCCAGCTCAGCGTCGGCATACGGGATCTCATGCTGCTTCTCCTCTCCTGACGGAAAGCTATTGTCTGATTTCATTTGAAAAACAGACAAAAGCCCACCCCTGAGTTGCCAAGCACACTGAACTTCCAACTTCCTGTCAGGGGTCTCCTCTGTCAAACTGGGGCCCTGAGGGGAAAGGACCGGGCTCCTGGTGGGACAGCTATCAGGATGGGCACCTGCTGATGAAGCTGGGGATTAGGAACCCTTGGGTTCCACCACGTCCTCCTGGGAGAGACGGGTCATCCGGGAAAGTTCCAGACCTTCAGGGCCAGCCAGCAAGCCGGCAACCCGGGCAGGAGCTGACGCTCCGTCTCAGAGAAGACTTCCTTCCTCTCTGCAAACCTGTGTTTCCTCTTAGGGCCCTTCAAGTGAGCAGGGGAGGCCCACCCAAACCAGCAAGGGCATCTCCTGTACTTACAGCCCACCAACTGCAGAGCTTAATCACATCCACAGAACACCTTCACAGCACCCCCACCTGTGTGTCTGATTACATAACTGGGTGCCACAGCCTAGCCAACACCTTCATTCAGGCGCCGGGTCCCGTGGAAGAATACAGGTTCACCCCGAGTCACCAGGTTGGTGGTGGTTTGCTGTGGAAGGAAGGCCCAGGACACTAAGGCAGGACGCACTTTCTAACAGAGCGTGTGTTATAAAGCCGAGAGCTCTTCAGACCAAGTCCTTCTCCGTGGCAGGCGTGATGGGCAGACGGGTACACCCCCCTGTCCCGTGCCGTCGGGAATTCTCTCCAAAAATGTAGTGCATGCAGTTGACCTGGGATTTGCAGTGTCGCTAAGGATTTAAGAAAGGCTTCCCTCCAAGACAGTGGTTCTCACCTGGGCTGCCCGTCAGAACCACCAGAGAAGATGTACGGAGTAGTCAATAACCACAGCCACACACTCACAGCCCGAGAGGGGTCTGAGGGAGGAGCTGGACAAAGGCCACTCCTCCCTAAACGGCCCCAGAGGACTCGCCAGCAGAGAATTCTTTCTTTCAGAGGGAGCGGGGGTCCTGGGCCTGCAGTGGCGGCTGCAGAGGTGGGTCCGTGAGTTCACGTGACTGTCAGTCACTAGCAAACAGGGGGTAGGAAATACTGAAGTTCACCTCTCCCTCCCGCTCAGCGGGTCCGCAGTCGGGCAGTTGGGGCTGGGAGGATAGGCCAGCATGTTGGGGACCCGCGTTCCCCTGCTTTTCTGCTCCACTGTGCGTGCGGTCCATCCCCAGGGCTCTCTGGCTGCGGGGCTCCGGCCCCGAGTCCCCACTCCAGCAGCAGGAGGGGTGGAGAGTGGGGAGCAGAGGGCCGCGCAGCCCCAAAGGCTCCCAGACCCGACGCTGTCACCGCCCCTCCTGTCTGTGTCGCCTGGGTAAGACCAGGCCACGTGGCCGCTCTTGGGTCTCAGGAGGCTGCAAAACAGTCTCCATTCAAAACCCCTCTCCCCGTCCCCCCAAATCCATGGTGTCCTATGCAAATGGGGTGAGAAGATTTAGAAAAACCATGCTCAAGGGTCTGGGTTGAAGTGTAAGTCCCACTTTTTGGAAGAAATATGAGGCTTTCCTCCCACCCCCAAAGCAAAGCCTCTCTCCCTGGCTCCCTGCTCTCTGCAGTGCTGACCGCGGGCTGGTCCGAGGGTCGTTCCCCAAAAAGCCAGCAGGGCCTGCCCAGGGCCGAGTCCTTTAGTCAGAGCCTCACGCCCACAGGGTCAGAGGCATCTGGAATTCCCTAACTCCACACCCTAAGTTTAAAATGGTTCCAAATCTTAGCTATGGTGAGTTGTGCCGCTTTGAACATAGGGGTGCATATATCCTTTCTGATTGGTGTTTCTAGTTTCTTGAAGTGCCCAGCTGCAGATGAGTGGATTAAAAAACAGTGGCACATCTACACAATGGAATACTATGCTGCAGTAAAAAAGAAAGAGTTCTTACCATTTGCAACAGCATGGATGGAACTGGAGAGCATTATGCTAAGTGAAATAAGCCAATCAGAGAAAGATAAAGATCACATGACCTCACTCATTTGTGGAATATAATGAACAACATAAACCGATGAACAAAAACAGATCCAGGGACAGAGAATCATCGATCAAACCTCAGAGGGAAGGTAGGGGAAGGTGGGGGTAAGGGGGAGAGATCAACCAAAGGACTTGTATGCATGCATATAAGCCTAACCAATGGACACAGACAACAGGGGGGTGGGGGCATGAGTGGGGGGGTGGGGAAGCAATGGGGGGGATAAGGACACATATGTAACACCTTAATCAATAAAGAAAAAGCAAAGTTAAGGCACTGTATTGGCACTATTAATGGCCTGTTCTCACCTAGTTCCAGGGCTTTAATTAATTTTGAAAGTCCTTTGTATTTTGAATACTGTTTGTCTTTGTTTGAGTAGATTGTGCTATGGTGTGCTCAATATTTATGGAAAAATATAAAACATACATTCTGTAAGGGGAGAACAAGACTTCTCTTTCTGCACGTACTCATTCCATTAGCTTTTCAGTAGGTGTCAATAAAGGCACACTAACTAAGAGTGAAAAAAAAATAAAATGGTTTGACAGCACATTTCTAACCTATTGGAAATATAGGCACTTCGGGAATGAACAACTTTTAAGTTGTCTACTGAAATTTAATACCCACCACCATCCCTTTGGAAAATGTTCAGCAAGCTCTTATTCAACTCAAGGTAATTTCACATCACGCGTTTCCTCCTTAAACCTATATTTCCATTCAAGTTCCACATAACTTTTTCCTAATGGAACATATTTTTATACTTAAAAGTCTTTATCACCCTATCAAACACATCTGCATCAAAAATATACATACAATTAAAGTTTATTTTATTTCTTGTCACCAGAATGCTCTAATAGTTTAATATAATTATTCTGAATTGAGCTATAATTACAATTATTATTAGTGCACAACTGAGCAAAACATAAATTCAGCACAAATACTGATAAATAACTATTAGACATAAAATGTAAAAAATAAAATAAATGGGGAAAGCATCTCCAATGAAACAGGAGGAAGCTTTCCCCCTCTATTTTCTTGTGTCTGGGAATGAATAATACTTATTGCTTTAATAGGTGAGTACTCATGCCTTGACCAGTGTGTTCAATGCTTAGAGCACCAGCCTTCACACTGAAGGGTCATGGGTTCGATTCCCAGGTCAAGGGGAGGTACCTGGGTTGTGGGTTTTGTTCCCCACCCCAGTCGGGTGCGTGGGGGAGACAATCTGTGGTGGAATCAATGTTTCTCTCTCTTCTCTCTCTCTCTCTCTCTCTCTCTCTCTCTCTCTCTCTCTCTCTCTCTCTGACCCCCCCCCCCCCCCACCCCCACTCCTTCCCTTCCACTCTCTCTGAAAAGCAATGGAAAAAATTTCCTCAGGTGAGGATTAACAACAACAACAAAAAACAGGTGAGTATTCAGCGCCGATTTATTCTGTTTGGGTTTTACAGCCGCATGCACAGGAAAGCTTGTGCTCATACGCATGGAGATTGGAAGTTGTGTGGTGGCAGCAGTCTTAATTCTCTAAAGTCATGGGGGGGTAACGGAGGGGGGGCAGTTCTTGTAAAAATCACGTCCAATCGTCTCTCAGCTGAGGCCTGCCTGGGTCTCCTTCAGTGGCGAGGGAAGCACAGAGCTGGAGACGCCTGGTGTGTCAAGGGTCCTAACCTAATCATCAGAGCCGGGCATCTTTGTCGCTTCTGGGAAATACATACCAACAAGGCTTTTCAAAGTCTTACGGAGCAGCTCTCAGAGTTATACCTGTGACTCTGCCCCTCGGTGCCTTGTGTGTTCTCAGGACAAGTTGAGAAAATGGAAATACTGTTCATTTTCATACACCTTAGCCAATATAATTTGGTTGATGTAAAAAAAAAACACACCTTAATTTTAAATTGCTTTATGTATCTTTCCATAAGACCCTGGTGTTCAACACACACACACACACACACATCCACCATGCGAGCTGAAAAAGTCCACTTTTACCGTAAAATCCCATCAGGCAAACCAAACTTACCTTCAGAAAAAATCTAATTTTGTTTTTTAATTCCAATAAAAGCGTCCCCATCACAACCATCTCTCCCACGAATTTTAGTTCTTGAAAAAAAAAGGCGCAAAGCCGTACTTTATGCCTGACATGCCCCGTGTTTGTCTCACAAAACCCTCCCCAGGAACCCTGCGCTCCCCACGTCCCCTCTTGTCTTCCTCTGCAGGTTCCCACAGTCCGGGGCCAGGCACCAGGGAAGATGTGACAGGGCGAAGGGTTCTACTTTCTCAGTGAAATGTCAGCGGTGAGCTGGGAAGGGATTGCTGCAGGCAGGCACATGCGCAGGCAAGATGGGTCCAAAGGAAAGCTGAGGCCCTGAAGGTCACCTCCCCTCACTCCCCGTGCAGGCACGCGCCCTGGAAACTTTCCTGCACCTTGTAAACTTGTACCGGGAGTCCAACACGCCGTGGTCCCAGCGTGTCTGTTGAGTCTATGATCAGCCAGGGACAGTGCTCTTCAGACACACGTGGGAAGGGAGATAGACAAGTTTCTTGCTTTTGACTTTGCTGGGGGCACAAAGGCGAGGCCTTACGTATCAGGGAGCACTCCCTGGAAGAGGCAACTGCCGGGGTGAATCCGGGAATCCAGGTTTTCAGTGAGCTCACAGCTGACTCCTGTGCTCACTGAAATTTGCAAACGACCGCTATTGGATACAAGGTCTTGAAATCAAGAGAGAACTCAATTCTGTGGTCACTAAACAAGCGCCCAGATTTCACGGGACCTGGAACAGGTTTCCAGCCTGACGCCAAGGCGGAGGTGAGCACAATTCCATGTTTAATGGTTCTTTCCCTTTGATTTAAGCGAAGAGGATGGCTGCCTTGCCGGTGGGGGTCCCTGGGCGCCGAGAGCGATGGCAGCATTTATAGTCCTCACACCTGGCTACCTGCTACTTATAGTGACGAGTGGGCTGATCACCTGGAATTCTTGTCTTTCTCCCTGAACCGACTCCAAAAACCTGGGATCTCTGAAAAAAAAAAAAAAAAAAAATGGAAAGCCAAATCCCAGCCCCCAGAAAGGGGTCTGAAAATGCCAAGCTTTTTCCTTGCTATCCTTCCCCAGGGTCGCTGTGCCTGCCCACCCTGGCTGCCTTTGTGATTTGTCCTAACTGGACTCCTTGGAAACGGGGCCTCGGCTTCTCGGGGAAGCCGGTTTCAAAGCCCCAGACCCAGCTCTCACCCCACATGCTTCCCCGACTCGAAGCTGTCCTGGCAGCACCTTGCCAGAACCCCCCAGCTAACCAGCCCCTGCCTGTTAGAGCTCACACCCTCTCCTACACCCAGAGATCGGAGACGTGTTGCTTGAGCCATATTTTTGGAAATTGCTAGTTAGTTGCAAAATGTTTCCTGAGGTAGAAAAAAAAGCACCCAGGACTGTAATTATTGGATTGTTTCACTTTCGAGGCCAAGTAGCAGATGCTCTACTTTTCAGACTTGGACAAGTATTGTCACAAGTTAACTCCTCTGCTGCCGCCGCCGCCGCGGAGCGGCCCGGTACCCAGCTTCCCTGAAGAGCCCACCCCCCAGATCCGTTGAAGCACCGCCCAGGGTTTGGGGTGTGAGGCTCTTTAAAAAGCTGCCCCGGCCCCGTAATCCGGTGCTAATCAGATTTCAGTGTGATGTCGCCAGGAAAAATGGAGAAGTAGAATGCGAGACTAGCAAGGTTTCAGACCAAATTCCAAAGACGAAATTCATTCTGCAAATTATATGCCTTAAAAAAAAAAGTCGTTTGGGTAAAAGAGGGAAATAGTTTCACGTCTCTGCTCTCGTGCTTCAACGAAGAACCTGAACGTGACTTCCCTGAACTCGGAGCCAGCCCTGGTGCAGGTAACAGTGTGTCAAAACGCCCAGTGCAGCTGGAAGAGAGAAAAATAGTCCATCGAATGCATTTCCCCGCTTCCTTCTTCTAAAATAGATGTATTCGAGCGACCGATGTGTGCTGGTCTTGGGGGATTCATTTTGCAAGAGCCCATTTCTCTGCTGTCCACTTGGAGGTTAGTATCCAGGGGGCTGAGCAAGTCGTCAACAATCCTGCTCTTGTGCTGGGGAACCGGAACGTCGTGAGAATCTAGAATTTCTCTTCGTGCATAACGATGACCAAATTGTGTGGCGGGGGATTCACTGTGGGAAGTGGAGTGACCAGCGGGCCTGGTTTGCCGGGGACATGGGTTTTCTGAGATGCAGGCCTTTAAATGGGGGGGTGCTGGGTACACGCTGAGCCCGTGTAGGGCCACAACGTGTAGGGCCCAATAAAACATGCGAATGAATTGGGAAGTTATACCAAAGGCAATGGGCAGCCTCATGGAAGAAGACGGCACATTATACTCTGACTGTTCCCAACCTCGGGTGCACAAAGTAGGCCTTCGCAACGCCACCCCCCTGAGAGCGAACCCTAGTCATTCCTGGGAGTGAGGATATTCAATATGTACGCAGAAATCTAAAATCCAGTAAAAAGGAGACATACAACTCAATAGGAAAATAGAAGAAAAGAACTGACCACTCATAGGAAAAACCCCAAATAGTCAACAAACATGAGATGATGCACTACATGTGTAGTAGTTGTATAAACAGGATTAAACACAAAATGATTAATCCCAAACTCTCAGCATGGTAGAGCCCCTGGTGCAGGAGGAAGGGGAATGGGCAAAAGAAGAAAGCAGGGCATTTCCATGGCGGCTGTGGTATATTCCAGTTGATCTTGAACAACGTGGGGGTGAGGGGCGCCCATCACCATACAGTTGAAAAGCAGCTTGTAACTTCACCTTCCCCCAGAGCTTAACTACCGAGAGCCTCCTGCTCACTGGAAGCCTTCCTGAGAACATCACTAGTCAGCCAGCACGTACTCTGCATGTTATGTGCATTGCATACTATATTCTTAAAGGAGAAAATAAAAAGTTACTGAGAAAATGCACTTACAGTATTTATTGAAAAATTCTGCATGTAAGTGGACCAGCGCAGTTCAACCCTGTGTTGAACTGAGCAACTGAGCTGGGCTGTAAATAAAGGGTGGGCTGTATTTCTTTTTTGAGAATATGAAGCAAATACAGCAAAAAATTAAGCTTTGAAAAAGCTGTTCAGTGGGAGCGTCTTACATCACTTTCTATACTTCTCTTCTGTTTCAAACATCTCCTAAACATCTTACGGAGAAGTCTGCTGCTCATTTTTCTCTCAGTTCACTGCTCCCCCCTCTTTACCTGCTACCCCGTGCCATCTACGTCCTCGCCTAAAAGGTTCTTGAAACTTGTCTCTTGGTTCACCTGTGACTTCTGCGCTGCCAAAGCCCACGCGTGCGCTTTCCCTGTTGTCCGCTCTGTCCTGTCCGTGGCATTTGGCACTGATGTCATTCCATTTCCTCCTCTTATTTGCTCCTCCTCCCCCCCCCCTCAGTTTTGGGGTTTATTCCCAACCCTGCCTATTTCCGCCCAGTGCCCTTGGCAACTGTCTGTCCTCCTCGTCACTTAGACATCGGTGTCAGCTCACGCAAACGGGGGGCCTGCTCCACTGCCTGCCGATGACTCAGGAACCCCCTCCCCCACCGGAGCCCCTCCGAGTCTCAGACCCCGACGTGCAGTCACAGACCGGGCACTTTCGCTCGGACCCCCCGGAAGCACATTCACACGGAAACCGTCTCCCCAGGCCTCCACCTTCCCCTGCTCCACCCGCTCGTGCTGGGCAGGATAAAGGCCCCCGAGGATGTCCCGGTCCGCATCTCTGGAGCCTGTGGCAGGTTCCCTTCGCGGCCAACGGGGCGCTGCAGGTGTGGCTGGGAATCTGGAGATGGAAAGGTGACCTAGACCGCCCACGTGGGCCTGATGCCATCTCAGGGGTTCTGTGATGGAGTCCCAAAATGAAAAAGGAGGGAGGCGCGTCTGAGCCGGAGAAGGAGACGGGAGGATGGAGGCCGAGCCAGGAGTGCGGTGGGGCCATGAGCCAAGAAATGCCGGCAGCTTCCAGAAGTGTGAGCAGGGAAGTGGATTCTCTCCTAGAAACTCCAGAAAGAACACATCCTGCAGACACATTTTGGATTTCTGAGTTCCAGACCCATCAGATAATGAGCATGTGTTGTTGGAAGCCACGAGGTTTGCGGTCGTTTGTTACAAAGAAAGAGGGAGCCCGCACATTCCCCTGAACCGCCTCTTCTCCAGGGCAGCGCTGCTAAGGTCACTCCGATCCTCCCGCTCTCACCACTCGCATCCCAGGCGGTGACCCGCTGTCCCTGCCGCTGCTTTCTGGTTCTCGGGGTGCCTCCCGCCTAACTCACTGCAATCGCCTCCTGCGTTGGCCCCCTCCACCCCTACCCCCACCCCCTTTCTTCCCCAGGCTGCCAAAGCAAGCTTTTGGAAACGTGTACCTACTCATATGAATTTTTAATTAAAATCCTTTCCAGCTTTGCCATCGCTTTCAGGATAAAAGTTCAAATTCCTTAGGGCCGCACACAAAGCCATTGCTCAGGCTTTTTGACTCCCCTCTCTGACCACTCTCTCCGCTCCGGCCAACGCTGCAGCTTGCTAAGGCAACCGTTCTCAGCAAGGGGCTTGCACGAGAATCACCTACCCAGCACTTTAAAAACTGTCTAAGCATTTCCCCACTTCAAGGGATTCTTGCTCAGTAGGTCTGGGGACACCGAGGACAAAGCAGAGCGTCAGTAAAGGTCACAGGTGATGTTCGGCTTAAAATCCCTTGCCAGCGTGCGGCTGGCTGGTGAGAGCCCCTCGCTGGCCCCCTCGCTGCGCCTGCTGCCGGGGGTCCGCTTTGGTCTCGGTGCTCTTGAAGACCCACATTCCTTCGTTGTTAGAGCTCTGCCACGGGATCGGGTGCCCTTCTCAGAGCTCCCTGGAACCCAGCCCTTGCTTGCTGGGGACCTGCTGGTCTCCTTGCAGCCTCATTCCTACCCACCCCTCCTCTCCGGCTTCCTGCTGCAGAACGGGGCCACCCTGGCGGCCAGCACGGTCCCCGGCCTTCAGTGGCTGCTTCAGCACATGCGCCATCACTCCCTCTGCCACCCTCTGTCTGAAGCATCCCACGCAGACACACTTTGGGATTCTCATGTCTGGTCCCTTCTGTCCTGTTTAGACCCACTGCCTCCCACCCGCTGGGTGGCTCCCGGTTGTTCTCATCCCACAGTAACTCCAAGCCTCAGGTTCACAGAGGGCCCAAGAGGCTTTAGTCGGATGACATAGGTCAGAAGGACTTGGCTCCTATTATTTTCTGTCAGCCAGACAGCCAGTCGTTGGCAGGAAGCCGGGCTGACCTTCTGGGGATGGGCACCCCGGTACCAAGAGTCCAACCAGCCGCGGTGGCCAGCCCCGCCCCCCGGGTCCTGAGAGTTGACCTATGCATTTGCCTGCGGGCAGGACAGAACTGTTTACTATGTTCAGAGCAGGATAAATGGAGAAAGGGGCTGAGGAGAGGGGCTAATCTGCAGACACTTAAGCAAATATGGTTGGTTGTTTTTTTTTTCCTTTCTCAAGGCCCCTCTATACCAAACTGCAAGCTGTTGATCCTGTAGAATATGCCTCCCCCTCCCACAGACATGGGGCTTCGGCTGTAAAATTAAAACACACATGAATCGTTTAACATAGCTTTACGACAGTGGGTTCATTCGATAGAGCTTTCTCATGGAAACATCCAGTGAACAGCCCAGAATTCTTTCTGTGATTATTTATTAAACGTGCAAAACACAAGTCTCCATTCAGCCTGGTGCGTCTGGACAGAGAAAAAACACCCCAGGGCCGTTGGACTCAGCGGGGCAGACCCTGGGGTCATTCCGACCAGGCACACAGCAGCCCTGCAATAATGAAGCAGTCGGGCCGGGAGGGGAGCGGGCGCGCTGCGACGTGGAAGAGTTTCCACTACAAGTTGCCAATTTGAAGTAATCTTTCTCTGACACGAACACCACTTGAGGTCATTTCCTTTTAACTTGGTTCCATATAAGCAAATCTGCATTAACCAGTTAATGCAATCAGACAAACAGTTGAGTTGATTTTCTTTTTTAAAGAATGGCACGGACCGGTTATCTTCAGCTAACTGGTCTGCTTTCCCCGCCACGGCAC
Organism: Eptesicus fuscus; assembly: GCF_027574615.1. Lineage (NCBI taxonomy): Eukaryota > Metazoa > Chordata > Mammalia > Chiroptera > Vespertilionidae > Eptesicus > Eptesicus fuscus. The sequence goes on along the minus strand of NC_072484.1, from coordinate 38,634,881 downwards.
GCAGATGCCGCCCAGCGCGGACCCTGCTGCGTGGATGGGGAGGTGCTCAGAGTATCCGCACACCTGCCGGAGGCCGCCCGGGCCCGGGGCGCCGTGCAGGATGCAGAGATGCAGGACGTAGAAGATGATGCCAGGACTGAGCTCCTGGTTTACGCGTGAGGACCAGTTAGCATTTGGGGAAATGATCACAAACGTGCAAGGCAGGAGAGGGAGAAGCGTCACGGGCAGTGGATAGTTTAGAGAGTAATAGAAGCTGGGTCTCTGGGAAGACTTTATGGAGGAATTAGGACTGAGTGATAATGCTCGGCTGCGCAGAGGAAGGAGTGGGCGGAGAGAAAAGGGAGGGCATGGCCAGGGTTGGGTGCTGGGAGGTGGGCCAGTATTGGACAGATGGTGGGAAAAAGGGAATGAATGGCAGGGACACGGAGCACAATGAAGGTCAAACCTGAAGGGCCTACACGACCACACTGGGCTTCACTATGGTTCAGATGTGAGGGCAATGTCCTTGGAGGGCAGAACGCAGGGGACGTCAGGGAAAATGTACGTGCTGCTGTCCTGAGGTCGGTTTGCGGTGAGGATGAGCCCATCCTATCATACCTCTCACTTCACTTCTCATTCCCCGTCAGGACTCTGCCTGTGTTAACCCTTTCTCAGCTTGACAAGTTAGAGGAAGGTCTTGACTTTTCGCAGACTCCTGCCCTTCCTCGAGAGAGTCCCTCCTTACACCACTCAGGGGAAAATCAGGGGGAAATGGACAAAATAGACATCCAGAAATGTAAACCAGAAGACTAGCATGAACAGAGTGAGATGGATTTTTCACATTCCTCTATTTCACTCATGGTGGATCATAATAATGCCCTTTTATAGAGTTGTCATGAAGATTAAGTAATAACATTTATTAAAATGGGGCCCTAGCCGGTTTGGCTCAGTGGATAGTGCGTCGGCCTGCGGACTGAAGGGTCCCAGGTTCGATTCTGGTCAAGGGCATGTACCTTGGTTGTGGGCACATCCCCAGTGGGGAGTGTGCAAGAGGCAGCTGATCAATGTTTCTTTCTCATCGATGTTTCTAACTCTCTATCCCTCTCCCTTCCTCTCTGTAAAAAAATCAATAAAATATATTTAAAAAATAAACAAATTATTAAAATGGGCCTACCGTTAAACTAGTTACATACCGAGTATGCAGTGGCCATTAGCCACCCTTTGTCCTAGAAAGGTGAGTTGTATTGCCACGTTGCCATACTTTTTCTTTTTCATAGCAGCATCTCAAGTATCTCTTGTATGTTTCTCATACCCCACACACTGATGTATCCAGAAATGAGCACAGGACTTAGGCCGAGCCAATTAGTGTATTCTGCCTTCCTAAACATGGTGTGTAAGTCAAGGTTGGACATGATCCAAGCCAACCCATGATACTCAGTCCCAGGATTTGAATTGCATCATTGGGGAAGAGAGTCTCTTGTCCCTCTGATAATACTAACTGTAGGGATTACTGAAGTTAGAGATACTGTAGGCCTCTATGTGCAGAAGTATCCTGAGAATAAAGGGAAAGGGAGAGAGAGGGAGAGAGAGAGAGAGAGAGAGAGAGAGAGAGAGAGAAAGGAATTTGTGATACATTTTGAGACCCTTATATATCAGAGCAACTCCTGCATTTTACATGAGTCAATAAATTTTATCTTTGCCTAAGCTAGTTAGAGATGCTTCCCTTGCAATGTAAAGAATATTGACCATTGGAGAAACACATTATGACTTCCTTTTACAGAGAAAGAAACTGAATCCTGGAGAAAATAAGGACTTAGTGAAAGCCAGATGGCTGGTTAATCGGACAGTTCAGCAGTGATGAGACCAACCACGCACAGTCTTCACATTCAGCAAGGACTCCTGAGTCAGCCCCTTCCCTTGGTGGGGGTAGGGGTGTGACTGGCCAGCCTCAGCCCTTTAATCTCAGCAAGCTCCCCAGCTGCCATAACCTCTCCATCTGCAGACAAGGCAAGACAATGCCCTACACCCTCACTTTCCCATACTTTCAGTCTCCAGTTGTGCAGGAAATCCTCTCAACATGCCTCACATCCTCAGACTCTTTAATCAACCTCCGAAGTCCAAGCCTCCAAATTATTCATCATCACACGGATGAGTATCTCAGTATCCCAGGTTTTAGAACCCCATGCATCTGACTCTGCCCCCCAAAGATACCCTCCAGACCCCTGGATCCTGCGCCTGGGATGCACATTCCTCAGGGGGTCTCTGTGTGGTCTCCATTCATCCTACGACCCCATACTGAGACGTCCAGGGATGGTGTCTCCATGACTCGTGGCTATGCCCAATGACAAGCCTTGCACACTGGGTGGCCAATAAGCTCACGATAATGGAAGGGGTAAAATGCCTGTTGATGTCCAGGAAGCCAAAGGAAGTTGCAGGTTGTAATACACAGACCTCCAGGGAGGTCTTCTGGGGGTGGAAAAAAAGGCTTAAAGTTGAAACATAGGAATTCTGAACTTAGACAAGGTAGGAGGTGCAGGAGGCCTCATTCTCTGGAGATGTCTTGCAGGAGAAAGTAGAATTTCAGAAGCATAAAAGAAAGGGTGAAAGGGAGGGCGACCTTGGAGGCTTAGGATGAAACTAACAGAAGCAGGGATCTGATCATCTGAGGAAGAGAGAATGCCTGGTTGGTGTCTCGAGAGGGGGGTGCAGACCAAATCAGGGGAACGTTGCTCAGATCCATGTCATTCCAACAGGACTCACATTAGTGTGAACTGCTCCCGTCCTCTCCCTAAACCCCCCCAAATGTCTTCATAGCCTAGACCAGACCTGGACACTCTGCAGTCATTATTGGAAGTGCTCTAAGCTAAGCTCTCTGCATGCAAATGCTGGGTGCCGGCTGGGAGGAGCCACCCAACATTTGGGATGGGGCCGGGGGTATTTTGAACATCTTTGGCCTTCAAGTTTACCATATGTACTTAATTGGGTTGGCGCTGTGGCCTCGATGCCATCCCCCACTCCCTCCCCCCGCCCCCCCCCCCCCGAGTTGGTGCTTTTAAGCCCTGAGAGGCCTGTGGGCAGCACCATGCTGGGGGCCCATGAAGGTGAAACCAAGCCGACTTTGGAATTGAAGATTATTATTCCCAGCCTCTGCCTCTTACATATTAAGCAATTAATAGCTGTGCCATCCTGTGAGGACACGGGAAAGCACGCACATCTCCACACATGGGCCCCAGATGCCTGGGCTGAGAGCTGTCTCGGCTGGGTTTAGCTTCCCTTTTAAAACATCAGTGAAAGCAGCAGAGGATGTGTCCAGAGCATTTGCCACATTCTGTAACAGGTTTAGTAGTGTAGTAGCGAAGAGCCTCACTTTTCTTTACCCCAGAACTAGACTTCGTTCCTAGGTGGACAACCAAAGATTGGAAGGAACTAGAAAGGACACGGTATCAAACTGCCTTAGCCTCAGTTTCTACATCTGTAAAAACATGGATGGTTAAACCTGTTCTGCTGATAAGCTGTGAGGGGTGGAAATCATATAGTAGATATTCGATAAAGAGGGGTGCTCTTGCTGCTACTCCTTTGTTGCTGCTGCTGCTGTTGTTGTTGTTGTTGTTGTTATTATTATTATTATTATTATTATTATTATTATAATACTAGAGGCCTAGGGCACAAAATTCATGCATGAGGAGGGTTCCCTCAGCCCAGCCTGCACCCTCTCCAATCCGGGACCCAGACAGGCAGTTGGACATCCCTCTCACAATCCTGGACCGCTGGTTCCTAATCGCTCACCTGCCTGCCTGCCTGGTCACCCCTAACTGCCCCCCCACCGGCCTAATCTCCCCCAACTTCCCCCCCTGACAGCCTGATCACCCCAGGCTGAGGGGACTGGGACTGGGAGACTCTGGAGGCAGGCGCATGGAGCAGCTGGACCCACCTGGGAGCGGGCCCGGCTGTGCCACACCCCTCCCTTCCCCTCCAGGCAGGGCTGAGGGAACTGGGCACCACCATCTTGTGGCTGTGGGTGCCGCCATCTTTGAGGGCGTGATAGTTAATTAGCATATCCCCTCCTTATTGGCTGTGGGCACTGCCATCTTTGTGAGGATGTGATGGTCAATTAGCATATTCCCTCTTTATTAGATAGGATACCTAGAAAAATTTGACTCAGAGGAGCTGGATTATTTGTTGATAAGGTGAGCAATAAAAACTTGCCATAGACGACAGCTGGATGAAATACTGAGGCTGCTTCCCTACTCAGAAGCCTGCCGAAGCCTAGGCCTGCACTGACCATATCTCACACTGTTGTATCCCTTCTTGTTTCCAATAACACTTTCCATTTCTTTTGAGACATCAGTCAGGAGAGGCTACATTATGGCTCAGTAACTAGCAATTTCCGAAATCTCTGTGACTTCAATGAACAAGGGTCTATCTCTCTTTCTTGTTATATTTCCAGCAGGGAGCCTTAGTCCCCAGATTTACTCAGGAACCTTGGAAGATGGAGCCGGACTCTGATGGTTGTTGGTCACTGTGCCAGAGGGGAAGGAGGCTCTGAAGGTCTAGACCTGGCAGTTCAATGTCGTGGCTTGAAAGTGACATGTGTTACTTCTGCTCACAACTCAACTATCTAATCACATGGCCTTGCTCACCCACAAAGGGCCTGAAGTACAATCTTACGTTTGTCTAGAAGGGCTAGAAGTTATTGAAGAGATTTGGGGATGGCTGTATTTTGCTACCATAACCATTCCTTGAGTTGGGAAGAGCCAATATTACCATTCAGATCTGACAGAAAAGGACAATTAGACTCAAAGAGAAGACTGCCAAACAACTACATGGTTGGGAGGGAAGCAGGGCTATTTTTGTCCAACAGAAATAAGGTTCCATATCCTCAGACTGTGACATAAGAACCTTAATTTTTGGCACCCTTATGTCCCAGATACCTCCTATTATTTCTCCCACAAACTACTACTCTACTCCAACCCACTGGTTACCCTCCACTTGCTTACTTCTGTAACCAAGCATTTGTCAACTTTCTCTTGTGGAATTTTCTAAAAGCAGAGATATATAGAGTTGTGGGAAACTCGAGAAGCTAGTTTGAAGGTTATCTATTAATTTGTCATAAACTACTTCATAGCTCTGTGGTTTAAAATAAGCATTTTATTTTACTCAGAGGTGTAGGTCAAGAATTCAAGACAGATTTGGACTGGTGATTCATCTCTAACCCACATGGCATCATTTGAAGCAGCTGAGGGGGGTGGGGGCAGGGAAACCACTTCCAGAATGGCTTCCTCTCTCATGCGTTGGCCCCATGGTGCCCCTTGGCTGTTCTCTGTCTCCCTGTGTTATTCCTTGTTCTCTAGAACTTCTCAGAGGAGCTTGAGCTGCACACAGCATGGCGGCCTTCACCTGGCAGCTCAGGGCTCCTGGGACGAGTGTCTCAGTGACCTTGGTTCAGAAGTCCCACAAGGTCATTTCCACGGCCTTCAGTTAGTCTAGTGAGTCACTGAGGGGCCCAGATTCAAACGAAGGCGATCGGACACACCTTATCCTGGTGAAATGTATCCCGCACTCACAAATGTTTAGAAATGCTGAATGGCTTGCCAAAGCTTGACAGGTTGCTGGGTTCCCATTCAGTCTCTGGCCATTGACCACTTTTCCCTTCTCTCTGACAAACTACAGCCTTGCTCTGAGCCCAGTATTCTTACCTCAGAAACATACGAAGCTGAAACGATGATCTCTAAGGTCACTTTCTCTCTAACATATATTCCTATAACTCCTGTAATTTGCATCTCTCTTTCAACTGTTCCTCAAAATTCTCCCCCCGTGAAAGCTCTTCTGATGAATAAAACCTGGCTTTAATCACACATTCCCCATTAGTGAATTTCCTCAGTACACATGTGGGCAGCTTTTGCACTAAGATCGAAGTTCTGTACTTGTTTTAATTCCCCAAGCCTCAGTTCCCAGTCACTTCATCAGACATGGCTCTCTTCCTTCCAAAAATTCCTATTACATTTTTAGTTCAAACCACAGTATTTGGCATTTGAGAATATGGTATCTTGCATTGTCTTTGAATTGTTTCATGTGTACAAGTTATGTCTTGCCAACTGGACTTTAAAGTTCATGGGCACTACCCATGGTTTATACTTTTAATTTTTTTTACGTTTATATTTTTAAAAAGTTAACAAGAAGTGTGTTGTAAATGACTATTGATGATGTTTGAGTTTCTTCTTATGTCCTTATACATTATCATTTGGCTTGTCACCTCATTTTTTGGTTAGTTTATCAAAAGCAGATGCTTTCCTTTATTTCATTGGTATCTCCCCAAAGATTCAGACACCCTATGGAATGTCATTCATGACACACACTTAATAAATATTCCTATGTATCTTCTTCCTTCTAATTTGCTAATCCAAGAGTTGTACCTATACCAAGGAATTTTTCTAAAACTTCCCCTCTGATCTTTTTAATCTACAAATGCTCATAATCAAACTATGAAATTTAATATTAGTGCAATAATGTTACTTAATATATACTCCATAATCCAACTTACCAAATTTTTTCAATACTTTTTTCTTTATATTTCTTTATATGGTTTTTACCCAATCTAAAATCGCACATTGCCTTTAGTTGCCATGTTTCTTTAAACTCCTTTAGTGTTCATAAAATTGATATATTTAAAGATTCCTGATAATTTTGTAGGATATCACTAGACCCAAAAGATTACATAAAGGTCAAATGTTTTGGACAGGAGGACTACATGGGTGATGTCTAATTCCCATCACCTCCTTAAGAAGGCACATAATTCCTGTTAGTCCCATTACCAGTGATGCTAAATTTGAATACTTTCTTATTGGGGGTACTAACCAGATTTCTCCATTGTAAAGGTATCCCTTTCCTTTTTTCATTAAGTGAACCCAGGGGTGATATATTGAGATTATGTATGTAACCTTTTCTCCCACAACTTTTTATCTGATGTTTTCAGCATCCACTGAGGATCCTTGCAGAGTAAATTATTACATTGATGATGTTATATTTACAGACAGTATTTCAATCGCCTGTTTTCAGTATCAATATCAGCCTGTGAATTATTTCTCTGTTCAAAGTATTATAACTCTTTACCACAATTTTTGTTCGATGCTCAAATTGTTCCACATTTGGCTAATGAGAACTTGTTCAACCTGGTGCCTGGGCCATTTGGACCATCTCCTCAGACTTTGAGATCTTCCTTGATTTCTAACTTGAGATTTCTAGGCTTACCTGGTACTTTGCCTGCCACAGGCCAGTGTTCAGCCATATTTCCATGGACTCATTATTAGTTCTAGCGGAGAAGGGTAAGAAGAAACCATGATTGGGCTTTTAGGGTGTCCTCACTGCTGCTGAGGTGCAGTGAATTTTAATAGAATTTTATGAAAGATAAATGTACTGAAGTGAATTCTTTTTTGAGGAGGGCTCATAAGTTATTCAATTTTTGAAAGCTTTACTGGTTTCCTTTTCATCTTAATGACTCTTAGTTGGTTTGGTATTTTGGGTCAGTCTTGCCCTAAGAACTTGGCATCATTGTCTTCTGGTATTAGCTGCAGGAGGTTCAAGTCAGCCTGATAGTGTCCTCTTGTATATCATTTGCTTTTCTTATTTGTGTGACTAACAACATCGTTATTTATTCTCCATTTTAGGACATATCTTAGTGATGAATGTTGTTTATCAGATTTTCTTGTAACATGATGTGCCCCTTTTGCTTTTTGTTGAATTACTTTTCTTACATTATATTTACTAGTGCATCTTCTATTTCTTGGTTTTCATGCTTTAGAGATAATATTTTTTAAATTTTACTTAAAATTTTTTTATATTTTTCAATATTATATTAGTTTCAGGTGTATAGCATAGTGGTTAGACATTCATAACAACTTACAAAGTGATTCCCCCCAATAAGCCTTGCACCCACGTGGCACGATACATAGTTATTACAATATTATTGACTATATTCCCTAAGCTTTACTCTTCATCCTGCGACTATTTTGTAACTGCCAGTTTGGACTTTTTAATCCCTTCACCTTTTTTCATCCAACCCTCCAACACCCCTTCCATCTGGCAACCATCAGTCTGTTCTCTGTATCTATAAGTTTGTTTCTGTTTTGTTTGCTCATTTATTTTGTTTTTAAGATTCCACATGTAAGTGAAATCATATGGTATTTGTGTTTCTCTGTCTGGCTTATTTCACACTAATTATTTTTATACATGTCCATCTTTAATTTTGTAATCCAATATGTTTAATCTTCCCAGTTTTTCTTAGTCTGCTTTCCCTGTGATGATCTGCACCTGTCCTTTATGTTATTGGTGGATTTTTTCCGATGATATTCATCTTGTTTCTTATTTCTTATATCTATTATGCTGTCCTTCTGATCCTCAATTTCTTTCCTTAGCTCTCTTGCCTCTCTGTTCATCTCATTTGGCTGTTTAACCTCTTAACTTTGAGATTTTATTCTGTTGAATTTGCTACGTTTTCTTAGTTGCTATTAAGACGTTGTGAATATATTCTTTATTTTTCTTAATTTCCTCTTCTTCTGTCTTTATGCATAGTCTCCATCCTGTGTCCTTTTTGTAATCTTTATGCTGGATATTGTGACATAATTGACATGTGCTTCTCTATATTTTTCATGGTTAAGCAGCTTTCTCTCAAACTTCCACTTGTACTTCTATGGTGTGAGTGACTTCTTCACTCAGTTTCTTCCCTCTCTCATTTCTCCTTCCTTCTGAGGGACAGGTTGAGGGCTGGGTATTCTTTTCTTCTCCTACTTTTGTGTAGCTTGAGCCAATGGCAGTGTAAGGTCAGGCCAAAAAAAAGGTAATTTTTTAGAATACCTGGATTTGCTCTCTCTTCTGAGACAATCTCAATTACCAATGTGTTACTGTTATAGGTTATTTCTAGTTTTTCAATATTCTAAATGATGTTGTAATGAGCATCTTTATTTATAAACTAGAGGCCTAGTGCACGAAATTTGTGCATGGTGGGGGGATCCCCTCAGCCCAGCCTGCACCCTCTCCAATCCGGGACCCCTCAGGGGACATCACTCTCATAATCCTGGACTGCTGGCTCACCTGCCTGCCTGCCTGCCCCCCACTCCCCTGCCTGCCGCCGGCCTGATTGCTTCTCACTATCTCTGCGTGCTGGCCTGATTGCCCCTAACTGCGCCCCTGCTGGCCTGGTAGCTCCTAACTGCCCCCCCCCCCGCCGGCCTGGTCACCCCCTACTACCCCCCCCAACTGGCCTAGTCACCCCTCACTGCCCCCCTGCCAGCCTAATCTCCCCCAACTGCCCCCTCTCTCTGCCAGCCTGGTCACCCCCAACTGCCCCCCCCCCTGCTGGCCTGGTTGCCCCATGCAGCCTGCTTGTTCAGTCATTTGGTCATCCCTCACTAAGCCCCCTGCCAGCCTGGTCACCCCATGCAGCCTGCTTGTTCAGTTATTTGGTTGTCCCTCACTAACCCCCCTGCCAGCCTGGTCGTTAGGCAGCCATTTTGTGAGGACATGAGGGTTAATTTGCATATTACCTCTTTATTATATAGGATCTTTGTCCTCAGTTGATTTATTTCTGTAGGATACATTTCTAGAATTGAAGTCATTGTACCCAAAAGCTAGGACTTTTAAAATCTCCTAATGCCCTTGCCCATTTCTTGGATCAGCAATGTTGACCTAGTCTAAATAATGTGAAGTAAAAATGCCCCCTTCACTTTATTCCTGACCTTGCTGTATAAGGTCCATTTCTGCTTTCTGGCCTGGGGCAGGGATTTGCACACAGTAGGTGCTCAGTGACTGCTTTCATGACTGGTGAGCTTTCACACTCCTCTCGGCATTTAAACTCATTGCCTTAGTCTTCTTAGCAGATGGTTGAAGACAACTGTCCCAGGTGAAATCTGGCTGCTTGAGAGGCGCCCTCCCACCCTGCATTGTCATCGGCCTCCTGTGGAGTGTCTGCGGGCACTCACTGCCCAGGGAGAGTGGAGCCCTGAGTGAGCCAGGGAGCTGAGAGCCTGGGGCCTCTGCAGAATGCAGCCCTGCTCTTTCTGGCACAGGGAGTGGGCTGGGCAACCAGGATGCAGCCTTAGACTCAGGGCAGGAAGTACATGGCTCTATTGCCGGGGCCAACGTGGCTTAGTTGGGCGAAGTGTTTCCCATACGCCAAAAGGTTGCGGGTTCTATTCCTGACCAGGGTGCATAAAGGAGGCAACAGATCAATATGTTTCTCTCACATTAATGTTTCTTTCTCTCTCTCTCTCTTCCCCTCCCCTTTCCCTCTCTCCTTTCTTCTCTCTCTAAAAATCAATAAAGCATATCCTCGGGTGAGGATTAAAAACACAAAAATAAATAGAAGCGATGAGGGTGCATGGGTGAGGGACCACTAGCCACACATCCCTGCAGCACGGGGCAGGGGCTCTGTCAGGAGAGCAGTGGACTCAGCGTTCTCACCCCTCCCTCCTGCCTCCCGAAGACCCTTATGCACCTCAGTAGGTTGTGAGGAACCTTGCAGGAGAAGGAGTCACGCACTAGCAGGAGGAGTGGTGAGCGGCTGAGGAGGGGTCTGTGGGGGCTGCTTTCAGCTTCCGGGGAGTCCAGGTCCCAGCTCCACCCGGCAGAGCCAGCCTCCTCTCTCCAGAGGCGCGGCCTCCCACACGCACCGGCTGGCGGTTCATTTCTGAAACTTCCCTCTCACCTCTTTGCTTTGCCTGTCCTTTCTTTCTAAATTGTTCCTGAGCTACGTCCGCGTTTCTCTCTTCCACGGCTCACTGTTGCTTAGCCGCCTCATGTCTGAGGTTTTCTAAATCACAATTACGTGTTTCTTCCAGTGCTTCTCCTAGCCTCGGTGTCCTCCGGCCTGTGCTGAAAGAGTAGGTTGTGGTTTTTCCCTGCTTCGTGGCCATAGATTGTGGCCTGTTTCCATGTTCTGTAGGTCTGGAATTCGGAGTTATCTTTTCTTCTTCCGCGGTGGGTAGAATAAAAGGCCCCTCAGGAGCAGCCGGTGTGGCTCAGTGGTTGAGTGTCAATGTACAAACCAGGAGGTCACGGTTGAATTCCCCGTCAGTCAGGGCACGTGCCTGGGTTGCGGGCTTGATCCCCATTGCGGGGTGTGCAGGAGGCAGCCGATCGATGATTCTCTCTCATCATGGATGTTTCTATTTCTCTCCCTCTCCCTTCCTCTCTGAAATTAACATGTACATTTTAAAAAAGGGCCCTCAGAGTTGTCACAGCCTCGTCCCCAGAACCTGTATGTATGTTATGCCGCATGGCAAAGGGGAATTAAGGCAGCAGATGTAATTAGGTTTGCTTTTCAGATGGTGTTAAAATGGGGCTACTGTTCTGGGCTCTCTGGTGGGTCGCCTGTGATCACCCCCCCCCCCCCTTTACCATGGACGAGGGGGTGGAACAGGAGCGGAACAGGCGCTGCTTGGAGATGCTAGCTGCTGCCTTCGGGGACAGCGGGGGATCCTGAGCCGGAGCTCGCAGGTGGCCTCTGGAAGTGGGAACAAGCAAGGAAACACCTGCCCTGGCGCCTCCGGGAGGGAGGAGGCCCCACTGACATCTTCATGTTCCCCCGCGAGGCCATGCCGGACTTCTGAATTCCACGAGGAAAGAAAAGAAAAGACATTTGTGTTCTTTTCAGTCACGTGACTTGTGATCGTTTGTGACAGCAGTAACAGGAAAGTGGTCCTCTTAAGAGACCTTCGCAATGTTATTGCTCAGGCGGGGCTCTTTTTGTCGCCCCTTTGAGCTGAGCTGTGCTGTCCGGGTTTGGAGGGACAGCTGCGGGCCTTGCTCTGTGTCCCCATCCCCAGGAAGCCGCACCCCAAAGGGCTGACCCTCACGCCCTGGCCTGCGACGCACTCTCCTGCAAGGGAGTTGGCATAACAGAATGCTGTCCTTTACCTGTAACATCCCAGACGGTGTTTTACTTCGCCTACACTTTGACCTGGAGACAAAATGGAAACTGGACATTTCCTGCTTTTTTTTTCCTTCTGTTTCTTTTTATCATCTTCCGTCTTTGCCAGGTGGGCTAATCCATCCTGGTTTGGGTTTTTGGGTTTGGGGTGGGAGAGGTGAGGAAGCAGAGCAGGAAAAAGAAGCTCAGGAGTGAGTGAAGAGGAGACGGAAATGCCGAGTGAGCATTCATCGGCTCAGGCTGGGGATGGAGGGCAAGCTCTCTACAGCTGACTGGGGACCTCCCCTCACCCTAGACGTTCACTGTCTTAGTCCGTGTGGCCCCCGAGTTCTGGAAATCATTCAGACTCCTGCATTTTGACAGAATTTTCAAACAAGCAATACTTACGTTGAAAGACCCAAATTAAAGCATTGATACCATATGCACCACCTCTCATCTTTGCCACTCCGATTACATGTGTGCATACACACACACACACACACACACACACACACACACACACACACACCTATCAGTTACACAGACTAGCTGAAGGCAAAATCCCTGTCAGACTGAGGAGCCAGGTGGGATATAAAGAGCGTTTTGTTATGCACCTCCCAAGCGGGAGAAATGCAAATGAATTTGTGGGGGAGGGGGTGGGGGAAGGATGAGTTCCTGGGAGCAGCAGGAAGGTGTAGGGATGTGGCTTGCTTAATACATCCAGTTGCCCGTCCGTCCATCACCGATTTGCACCTGCAATCACCACTTCACACCTGGGGGTGCACAGGTTTTGTTGATTCCATTTCAGGAATGCTCCCTCAGCCTACATGTTTCCCAGAATAAAGAGCCTTCTAGAGCTCTGCGTTCAGACACCAAGGTGACAATCACTTGTGTTCTTGATTGTTTAAAAAAGAAAGTAGAGAAGGAAGGAAAAAAAAAAAAAAAAGAAGCTCAAGACACAAAAGGAAAAGTGAGAAAATTCTCATACCTGCCTTCAAAGGAAGCAAATTGACAAATCTGGGAACTTTTAGCCTTCTTTGCTTTTAAGTATTGGTGAACTCAACCCCCACTAACAAGATACAGTAATTCCACCAACAGCTCACAGGGCAGACTGCCATTTTCTGCAAAGGCGGCTGGAAATCATTTACACCCCAAGATCCTCTGTGGTGATAACAAGGTATTCAAAAGGAGAGTGAGTCTGAGACAATCTTCAAACGGTTCCGAGGGCGACCTGCCCCCACCCCCTGGAAGGGGCCCCTGGAAGAGGGCAGATGCAAGCACATCACGTCAGGTCGTTGAGACGGACATGATTTTCTGCACCTGTGTTTGAAGGTGCCCATCATTTCTGGATGAGGGGCATCGCCTGACATGGGGTTGAAATCCAGCTGACAGCGTAGGTCAGGGAATCTGTTCCTTCCCTAGCCAAGAGCGAATGAACCACATTTTCAAGAAGGCAACAGGTATTTCTTCATTCTGAGTTTCTTCACATGTGGTTGAGTGTAGCTCAGATCTGGGTGACCCGACAGTAGCTCCCAACTACAAAGGTAAACATAGCAAGTGCTATCCCGTGGCCTCTGACTATATTGCAAATCTAAGAAACAGTGGTGTGGTCCCAAGTTCCAGTTTCTTAGATATTAAACAATATCTGTGAGGCTCTGCTGAGAATCGCAATCACTTATAGAAATTTAAAAGTGCATTTTTATTAATAAGAGCAGTGGTTCAGATGTACAGACTTAATCATACGGCATATATGCTAATCTCTTAACATGCAATTGCCCAATGCAACTTTCTCAAAAATTCTATGAGGTGGCAACTTTTTTTTTTTTTTTTTAGAAATGTGGTAGAGAAATAAACAGTCATTCGCAGAATGTTGGTAGAAATATGAATGTTAAAGGTGCTGCTGGTGAGGGCTCAGAAAGCAACGAGGGGCATGTAATTGGAAATGGGAGGAAAGGTCTTGTTATACAGCGGCCGGAAGCTTGGTGGACTTGTGCCCTTCAGTTGTGTGACAAGCAGAACTTGCAAAGAATGAAGCTGGAGATTTAGCTGAGGAGCTTTACAAGCAAAGTGTGGAAGGTGCGGCCTGGTTTCCTCTTGCTGCTTATAGTGAAATTCAAGACAAATGAGGTTTATTGAGAGAAGAAATCATAAGCATAAAGGATTTAGGACTTGTTGAGAAATGGGTGAAGGTGGTTGAAAGATACAAACTCCTATTGGATGGGAGACCATGTTTGGCAATGATATATCTGATAAAGGGTTAATATCCAAAATATATATGGAACTCATGCAACTTAACAAAAGGAAGATAAACAATCCAATTAAAAAAAAATGGGTAAAGGACCTAAATAGACACTTCTCCAAATCAACAAATGACAAGTGCTGGCGAAATTGTGGAGGAAAGGAAACCCTAGTGCACTGCTGGTGGGTTTGCAGACTGATGCAGTATGGAGTTTCCTCAAAAAGTTAAATATAGAACTGCCATTTGACCCAGTGATCCCACTTCTAGGAATATATCTTAAGAAACCAGAAACACAAATCAGAAAGAATGCATGCACCCCTATGTTCAGAGCATCACAATTTACAATAGCTAAGATCTGAAAACAGCCCAAGTGCCCATCAGTAGATGAGTGGGTAAAAAAGCTGTGGTACATGTATACCATGGAATACTATGCAGCAGTAAAAAAAGAAGGAACTCTTACCCTGGGAGACAGCATGGAGGGACCTGGAGAGTATTATTCTAAGCAAAATAAGCCAGTCAGAGAAAGACAAGTATCACATGATCTCACTCATATGTGGAATCTAATGAAGAAAATAAACTGATGAACAAAATAGATCCAGAGACATAGAAGCATGGAACAGACTGTTGAATCTCAGAGGGAAGGCGGGGGGTGAGGGGTGAGGGTGGGAAGAGATCAACCAAAGAACTTGTATGCATAGATGTATAACCCATGGACACAGACAATAGGATGGTGGAGGCCTGGGGCGGTGGGTGGGGATGGGCTATAAGAAAAAAGGGGAGCCCAGCTGGCATGGTTCTGTGGTTGAGTGTCGACTTGTGAACCAGGAGGTCATGGTTCAATTCCTGGTCAGGGCACATGCCTGGGTTGCGGGCTCAATCCCCAGTGTGGGGTGTGCCGGAGGCAGCCAATCAATGATTCTCTCTCATCATTGATGTTTCTATCTCTCTCTCCCTCTCCCTTCCTCTCTGAAATCAATAAAAAAATTTTTTTTAAAGAAAAGATAAAAGGGGTCATATATAATACTTTCAACACTAAAGATTAAAAAGAAAGATCTAAACTCTCAGTTATAAGATAGATCCATTCTGGAGATGTAATGTACAGCATGGTGTCTATAGTCAACAATACTGTATTGTATATTTGAAAGTTGCTAAGAGTGTAAATATTAAAAGTTTTCATATCAAGGAAAAAAGTGTAAGTTTATGAGGTGATGGGTGTTAACCAATTGTGCTGATCATCTCCCACTATCCTACATAATAAAAGCCTAATATGCAAATTGTCCTCTTGGGCGGTCATTCGACCGAGAGACTGCTTGCTATGACGTGTGCTTACCACCAGGGGGCAGCATAGAACATGGTGGGCACAGCGACATGGCGCTGGCAGCAGGAGGCAGTGGAGGCGCTGCTGGCCCTGATGGGCCCCAATGAGAGCAGGACCACAGTGAGATGGTGAAGTAGGTGAGTGGGTGATGCCAGGCCAAGGCAGGGTGCCAGGCAGGGCTGTAGGGCTGGGAGCACGAGCTGGGGCCCAATCTCCACAGGCCACCTGAGGGATCCCACCTGTGCACAAATTCATGCACTGGGCCTCTTGTATACATATAATTGTATGTAAATGTATACAATGTTATGTGTCCATTACATGTCAATAACACTGGGGGAAGTGGGGCTGTGTGGTGCTAGACTATGAAGTGTGGTCAATTCCATGTAAGAGTTTGAATTTCCTTCTGCATAAAGCAAGGAGTCTCTGCAAAGGACAGTAGTAGACGTGAATGGGCTACGGCAAAGCCAATGGAGTTTTGGAATAAACAAGCCTCCATGTCCAGGCCTTGGTTCTGAGCCTAGAAAGTAACAATCAGTATTTAAAAGGAGGTGGCTGTTATGTTGATCTCAAACTCTTGGGATATTTAGACTCTTCTCGAGGCTTTTCTTCTGTCCAGAGCAGATGCTCCGGTTCAAGAGAACAGAAGGACTTCTAGAAGACAAGCGAGAACCCTTTACTTATGCTTCTCCAGAGGGAAGAGAGTATGATTGCAAGGCTGACTATTAAGTTAGGACCTGAAAGGGAGGGGAGTGAACTATGGGCTTCAGGTCCCTCAAGTCAACACCTCTGCCTTTGGGATTAAGAGGGATCTTGCTGGTGGTTTATCACTTCACAAATGGCATGGAGGTGGCCAGGATTAACATCAGCATTTACAGTTTAGGACACTAAGGCCTGAAGAACTCAAGTACTTTTCCTGGGGACTCCTGCATATTAATTTTTAGAAAAAGTTTTTAAATTCAGTGGGCTTGACTCCAGAGAGCAAGCTCTTAGTTACAATACACGATTCACAAATATATATTCATGGAGAGAAGGATGGTTTTCATCTTTGATACAATATTTGACATGGACCTAATATTGTGTTCAAGGCACCAGGCTGTCATAGTTGGGGAAGCTTAATTGAGACAGGACCATTGAGAGAGATTTATTTTCCTAACATGCTGTTACTTTCATGTACTTTCTGAGCACTTAATGTGTTTAGAAGCATCCTTGATACTCCCCTAACAGTCCATAGGCTGGCCAAGAACATAATAAATGTGTTCACGGGAACCTCCATGGAGTGGTTTCTCCATGGACCCATGGACTGAGTAAGATTCAAGCTAAGTTTCCTGTATTTCACTCAGCTGAAAGACTGAGGAATGTGGAGTGACTCCAGGAAATCAGAGATCAGACGACAAGTCATATTTTTTCTATGGTTGTCTTTCAGAAGGAAGACAGCAGGGTGAAATAAGGTGTACCTGGAATTCAATGGAAAATATTTCTCCAGGGCACATTTGTGCTGTGTCAGTTTTTCAGTTGAAGAAATTTAGTTTCTGCTTTCCCTGTTTACTTTCCCTACTTGCTGAAAGAGACTGTAAATTCACAGTAGCAGATGGCACATTCTCAGAAACAGTTATGCAGACCTATAGAGCACAGGGGGACAGACTTTGGAAAGCAAGACAAAAATCAGCATTAAAATTCCATTTTAAAGGGACAGTGTCCAAGTGTAGCAACATTGCCTAGTTCCACAAATAAATAGGCATTTATTGAGTATCTGTTTGGCAAAGGCACCATGCTATGGTAATCTGTTGGTACAAAGGGAGAATTAAAAGTTGAGAAAGAGGAACTATTCCTCTCTACAAAAAACTTACACTTTTATATGTAAGATGGACATATCCACCACCACCCATCATCCTATATAATAAAAGCCTAGTTATGCTAAGTGTCCTACCGTTCGACCGTTCGACCAGTCGCTATGACAGGCACTGACCACCAGGAGGCAGATGCTCCGACCAGTAGGTTAGCTTACTGCTGGGGTCTGGCTGATCGAGACTGGGCGAGATGGGCCGGAGCCCTCCCAAGGTCCCTACCCTGGCTCCAGTTGTGCACTGGTGGGGTCCCTCGGCCTGGCCTGCACTCTCTTGCAATCCAGGACCCCTTGGGGGATGTCAGAGAGCCGGTTTCGGCCCCATCCCTGCAGGCCAGGCTGAGGGACCCCACTGGTGCACGAATCCGTTCACCGGGCCTCTAGTACAAATATAAGTGCTAGAGAGTGGTACACTATTGGCTAAGAATTAAGAGTGTGTAATTTTGTTTAGTGGTTGCTGATAACAGAGTCAGTAGAGAGAAAAAGGAGAAGTTGCATAGGGTTGATACTTGTGTGGTTAAAGCACAGGATGTGTGAATGATTCAATGTTGAGGGGTTAGTGTGGTAAGTGTGAGTTTGGTGACATTAAGATGGAGCAGCCATGTTCCAAATGTAAGACATTGCCTCAAAGGAAAGGAGAGAAGGTATGGAGGACTCACTACAAGTTCTTGACAACAATGATGGGGCTCAGGAGCATCTTTTTGCATATGAAGCTCCGCACTAATATTTCCTCCAAACATGATATTTGCTTATAATCAGCAAGTCAGATATTAAAGCATGAGGTGAAATGACTTGCTGGAGTGCAAAGAATGATGAGGCTCTTTGATATCTTATTTTTATATTTGATTGATTAATTTAACATTTCCTGCATGGCTATGACCAGATATTGTGCTTAGCACTGAGGCTATTTCTCTCTGTAGCCCCAGTAAAATAAAGAGATAATCTAATGTTTTTCCACTGAAAACCTGGTGGGATGCAGCATCATGGAGTTCAGCACTTTTGTTCTTGTTTTCCAAGGTCCTCAGAATTGAGGTGGGGCTAGACTTGATACTCAGTGTCTAGAATATCGATGTGACAATTCCCCCAATTTACAACTGAACTTGGGTCTTCTGGCCCATTCCTTCTACAACCATTTAAAGTTCCATTTTCCTACCTTTCTCCCAAACATCCACCCATAATGTGTGTTTGGGACTTTTCTCTTTCTGACCAGTTGGTTGTGTCTCTCTGGTTTAGAAAACAAACTTGTCTTTAAAGGGGGGGGGCTGCAATGATGACATGACAAAGAGGGCACCTGAAAGGGGGTGCGTGAAGGAGTGAGCTCTCCAACCAAAAGTATAGCGAGGGGCGCCTATTGAAGACGTGGACTTCATATCCTCTGCGATTTGACGACCCAGAGGGCTCGCTCAGTATTCTGCAAACCCGTCCTCTTCTGTTGTTCATCATAACAGTTCTGTTTCCTATTTGGTGCATATTTATTTTCCAATAACCAACAGAGTTATTGTTTTAGCAACTTCCTGTGTCTCCTGTCTCGCCAGGAGGATTTGTGGGGAGTGTGCTTCGCCCTGCAAGGGCACTGGCACTGACCACAGTATCCATTATATATGCTCAGAGGAGGAGAGAGAAGGATTTGCACATCCCAAAGGGTGGGAGCGTACATGGTCCAGTCCTCGACTTCACGGGACTAGAGGAGAACCCAGCAGAAGGTCCTGGGGAGGCCAGGCTTGGCAGGCTTCAGGCCTGCTGACAGCGAAGGCCTTTATGGCAGAACATCTTAGAAAGTTGGGACCTTGTGAAAAATGACTTCAGGAAGTCATTTCAAGGAAATAGAAAGTCTTCGCTGACTCAACTCAGCAAATCCCAGATGTAGCTCATCTCTTAAGCCAAGGTGTCAGGGTTTTGGTAGCAGATAGTTTAAGCATCATATTTCTTTATCTTTAAAACACAGGATAACATTTCCTTCCCTAAAACCTGGTTTGAGGTTTCTTGTTTGGTCAGTAGCTGTAAGTGAGGAAAACCCCTGTCTCATCCCTGTGTTGTGGAACAGAGAGGACTTGGGATCATAGAATGTGGGAGGCAGAGGGGACTTTGAGTTAATGCAGTTCGAATTCCTGATCTTGTAGATGAGTAAATAAGGCCAGAAATGCTAAGGAACTTTCTGAAGGGCCCAATTAGGGACAATGTGAGGATGAGAGAGCAGGCTTCCCAGTACCTGGTCAGGCTGTCTGATCAGCAACCCCTGCTCTCCATATTCCCTGGTACCTGGGATTCTCCTCCTGCCTGAGTTACTTCCCAGCTAGCAAAGCGCCGCTCAGTACAAGAGTGGCTTCAGGTCCTAAACTGACTGCCTTCCCAGTAACTGAGTGAAACTTTCACCTTATACTTATTTAATACTTGGTTAGATTATTCTACTTCTAAGACACTGCTAATCAACAGAAATATATTGTGAGCCCCACCTGTTATTTAAAAATTTTTAATTAGCCACATTAAAAAACTAAAAAGATACAAGTGAAATTAATTTAATAATATCCTTTTAACTCAGTCTATTCAAAACATTATAATTTCAACAATATAATCAGCATAAACTGTTATTGCTGAGATATTGTACATTCTTAAAATATATTAACTCTTAGGAGTCTGGTGTCTATTTTGTTTCAATAGCCACATAAGGCTAGTGGCTACCATGCTGGACATCATAGCTCTAGAATGAACACCGTCCTTTTTGTGGTTTTCACCAAACCAAGATGAAAGAAGGACTTCAAATTGTTTCAAAGAAGATACTTCCTAAATCAAACCCCCAAATGAATAAGCTGCCTAGAAGTTGTAGTGTAGAAACCAACATATTAAAATTTCTAGTACATTTACACAATGGAGTACTATGCAGCAGTAAAAAAGAAGGGCCTCTTACCCTTTGAGACAGCATGGAGGGCCCTGGAGAGTATCATGCTGAGTGAAATAAGCCAGTCAGAGAAAGACAAGCACCACGTGATCTCACTTATAAGTGGAATCTAATGAACATAATAAACTGATGAGCAAAATAAGTCCAGAGGCATGGAACAGACTGACATATCTCAGAGAGGAGGTGCGGGGAGATGGGAAATGATCAACCAAAGAACTTATGCATAACCAATGGACACAGACAATAGTGTGGTGGGAGCCTTGGGTGGGGCAGGGCCTGGGATGAGATGGGTAATGGGAAGAAAAATTAGGGGACATCTGTAATGTTATCAACAATAATAATATTTTTACTTTATTTTTATTTTTAACTGAATTTATTGGGGTGACATTGATTGATAAATTTATATAGGTTTCAGGTGTACAATTCTATAATGATGTCATAGAATTACATTGTATTGTGTGTTCAGCACTCCTCTGACTCCATGGTGCATGGTGTGCCTATGGATTTAGCACTCACACAAGAATAATCTAAAAGTGTCAGCAAGCTGAAACCCCGTGGAATAACCCTTTGCCAATGGGAGACAGAAACTTCAAGATAAATGCTTGTCCTTGCTGTCTGTCTGTCCATCAGGTGGCTGGCTCTGAGACTGACTTCCCAGGGCTCTTCAGGAGTCCCACATCCAGCAACCATGCCCCACCTGGTGGCCCGCCCTCTAGTGCACCCTTGTTTTGTCTTTTCTTCCTTCTGATCTTCACTCCCTCATTGTTTACCACTGCTCTGTGTGGCTACCCCTAACAGGTCCTTGTCACAGGCCTTCCGAAGGGGCATCCTGGCTAACGAGGGACCCTGTCCTGACGTGATCCAACAGAAGTGGGCTTCAGATGCCAGTCAGCCCAGCAGTTCAACAGGGATGCACTGAGATTGGCTGAAGGGGTGGGTGGCATTCAACCATGACAGTGTGTGAGGGTTGGGGCAGTGTGTGTGTGTGTGTGTGTGTGTGTGTGTGTGTGTGTGTGTGTGTGTGTTTGAGGTGCTAGACTTGGAAAGGAAGATGCTCCCACTCTCCTCTGTCACAAACACCTGCTGGAGATGAGCCCCTTTGCCTCAGTGGGAGCTTAGCTCTCCCCCCTCAGACTCCCCTTCTTCCTGTTGCAACAGGGACTCTCCAGGAGTTCCATGGTGATGAGCAAAAGCTCTCCTATGCTAACTGACTTTGCAAAGCCAAATTTGGCTGGACACAAATGGCTTAGGCTTACCAATGTTTCATGTTTAAAAATGTAGATTGTGAGCAAACTGAGGACTGCATGTAAGTATCCCCACGGCATTAGCGTGGGAATGGACTGTATACCCTATCCAGAGTTGCTTTGTCCATTAGCATAATGTCCTTGTGAAACACTGAGGTGTTTGGGTGCTCTCATGGGGCTTCAGAGAGTAAGGAAGATGTCGGCATATGGGCAAAGTTTAATTTTTATAACATACTAGAGGCCCAGTACATGAAAATTCATGTACTGGAAGGAGGGTCCCTCAGCCCGGCCTGCCCCCTCTCATAGTCCGGGAGCCCTCAGGGGTGGGAGGTGACCCGTCAATCAGGGGAAGGCGACGCCCCATCACACCTCTGCTGCTGCCACTGCCGGCAGCGCAAGCCTCGGCCTGGCCCTGGTTACCTGAGCCTCGGGCGGCCCTGGGTGGCTGAGAAGCCACCATCTGAGGCTTGCCTGCACCTCAGGCTGGCCCTGGGTGGCTAGGGGGCTGCAGGGACTGGAGGACTCTGGAGGCAGGCATGCAGAGTGGCTGGGCATGCCTGGGGACAAGCCCAGCCTTGCCGCACGCCTGCCGCCCCGGCGGGGCTGAGGGGACTGGACGCCGACATCTTGTAGCTGTAGGCGCTGACAGTCAATTGAGGGTGTGACAGTCAATTAGCATATTCCCTCCTTATTGGCTATGGGCGCTGCCATCTTTGCCATGGTGTGAAGGTCAATTAGCATATTCTCTCTTTATTAGATAGGATGCCCAATGCTAAGGGCCATTGCTTGTGGTCCACTGCCTCTTGAGTAAGAAGATGCTGTGGGCTTCCCTACTGATGAGCAGTTTTTCTTTGAGCTACTCATATGCTTCTCCAGGGTCAGTCATTGCTGTGTCAGTTGCTTCATCAGCTCTGATCAGTTTCTTGGACATCAGCTTGGCCTAATCAGACTTCACATCAGAGGCCACATTAAGCAGTAGTAAGAGATCTTTCTTAAGAACAGTTCCTTCGAGATTTCTTCCTTTTCTGGGTGTGGGGTAGCTCTTTTCTATATCTGCATAGTGACTGGGAGATCACTGATCACAGCACTTCTAGCTTTTCCCTGGGTTGTCAGCTCACTCACACAGGTCCTTAGTTTCCCCCCAAAGAAGCATTAGGGCACCTTAAATATGTAAATGCAATACACTCCCCACAAGAAACAAAGATCAGGGTCAAGTACACTAGGTGAGATCCCCTACTCATTTTATTTTACTCAAATGAATGAATCAAGCCTGCTGAACATCTGTGGGCCTGGATAACATGGCTGCTGAAAGTTGTAAGGTGGGTAGGAGCCCTTCAGAAGTGGTGTGTAAGATGTGGGTGGGAGTTCCCAAGGCAGCTTTCATCTGGATTGTTGGATTGACCTGAGTGGTCATTACCGAACCACAGACCACTCAAAGGCCCAAGCAATAATTGCCCTGGAACTATGATTAAAGAGTGTGTGGCTGGTCATTTATAGAAAAAGGCACCTTAGTCATGTGGTTAAACCTAGTCTCTGCCGGCTGCCTATCACTTTATTAATTAATATGTATTTTGGCAATTAAATAAAGTCACATTAAAAAAGATAAATGCTGACTAGGAAACATAAGGAAAGCTTTTTAATTTTAAGAATTGCTTAAGTATTCTCTTTTAGAAAAGTCTTAGAAGTATGTAAAAAGAAATGCATACATTAGAATAACTTTGAAACTGCCTCTAGCCTGTCGTTAGACTAAACACATAGACATTCACTACTGTTTTCCCTCTGTTCATCAAAAGTTCCACTTGTCACAACAAGAAAAAGAGATGCATTTATCATTGTACTAAATGTAAAATGAACTGGAAGCCACAACTTAGCATATGTCCATCTCTCTTATAAAAGAGTCATGAATCTTTAGAGCAAGATGGGTATTTGCTTTTTTTCAATGCATAACCGGTTCAACAATGGGTATAGTTAGTCCCAGGTGACAGGCTTATTTATTTCCCACAAAGGTTGGTCAGTGTCTCTTTCTTCTACAGCCACAGGTGCATCCCTAGGTTCTGTCAGTCATCCACAATGTACACAGCTCCAGTCCGGCTTCCATTGGGCTAGAAGCAAATCTATCTCCTCTTCTAGCTAAATGCCTCATATTAGTAACTGCATCCTACTGATGACATCACCTTCACACGGCAATGATGGCACCTTTGTTTCCTGCTAAACAATTGGGTACTCTACTTACCCCAAAGTTTCCATTATCCTCGTTTGAAAATTGGAAGGGAGATACTGATAAGAAAATACTGCATCTCAAATTTTATGTGATTTTCAAGTTCATATTTGACATCGCCAAGCAGGGAAAAATTTCGAAGTGCCAATGCTAAATGTGACGACATACAGAGATCTTGGATGTGACAGCAACATAGCTCAAAGTCCCTGAAATACATCTAGTCTGTACTTCTCTCTTTAAGTGAAGTTGGAGTGTGAAAAATCTTGTTTACTCTGCTATGACCGTTACTACATTATCAAAGTCTAAAACAGTCAGCTGAGCATCTACCTCTTGAGGAATGAATGTGTTTCTCATGGATTTACAAATCAGATGTTTTATTTCATTTTAGGCTAAAAGTAACTGGTGCAAATATACCCTCCATTAGTCAACTTTCTATGTAACCTATTGCAAATAAAACATAAATCCATTTTAGACCTAGCCTAGTAGGTTTATTACCAAATCTCTTAGAAAGGCCCTTTCTATAACTTTAAAAATATATTTTGGACCCTACGAGGAGCATTTTATTAGGGTACTAAGGCAGTCTGCAGACTATGAAGCCTCAGCAATTTGAAGAGCTCAGTTTCAACCCCCAAATTCCCTTCTTTGAAGAGGCCCCTGGGGTCCCTGACTTTTGAGAGAAAAGACATTGCCACAGAAAGTTTGCCTGAAATGCTGGAACAAAGGAGAACTTCTTATTTCATCCCCATCCCAACTCCAAAACAGAGCATGAAGAATTTTCATCTTTATGGCTTCTTCCTCCTAATAGGAATGAAAGTCTTTAATTAAATCCTCAGAAAGTGTGAAACCTGAGTTTCACCATATACCACACCATCGGTATTGGAGAGAATTATACAGGGGAGGTTGAGAGAGAATGAAGGACCGACCCCTCAACCTGCCTCTTTTTTTCTGATTTAATAAAGTCTCAGCCTCCTGAGCCCACTGTGGTTTTCCTGAACTGCACAGCTGTTGCACAGCTGGCAACAACCTAGATGAATGCTGATCGTTGGCCAGAATGAAATGAAGGACTCCGTAGAATGGAACGCCAGTGCAGAGTCACTGAGAACGTCTGGTGTGTGCCCCCATGGAAGGCAAGAAGCCCAAAGAAGATGTACTGGACCTCAAAAGGAAAGAAAAAAAATCTTCAAACAGTTGGCTTTGGAACAGATACATGAAGAAATTCACCAGAAGGCTTCTCATCTTTCATCCATTAGCCCCAAACCAAGGCAGTAGCAGTGAGAGAGACTAAAGGACTAGACTTCATGGAATGTGTATGTTACAAAGATAGTCACTGATGATGCAGGCAGAAAACATCAATTCTTGGAATAAAGTCTCCAAGATGGCAGGGGCAGGTGGGTCCAGGGTATTGGCTGAAGGCTAAATCTTGAGTAAGGAAAGGTATACTGCTGCTCCAAATAAAGGGAAAGGAAGAAAGAATGGGCATCTAGGTAAACTCATGACTAATTTTGTTTTTAGTTGGAACTCCAGACTTGTTAGCTCATCCATCGTTCATTCATTTACTCATTGGAACAATACTGATTGCCAAATGTTGAACTACATGCTTGGTATACACCCTGGCTCCTTCATAACCCTTCCCCATGTCAAGCTGAAATTTCCAGGAAGATTCGAAACATGCCAGAAAGTATACTTGCACACTGTATCCCATTTCCTGAAATCTAAATCACCCCCAATCTAGTTATACTAACATTTGAAACATTTTCCCCCTGAGACACATTTACATTCCTCGAAGCCTTAGAGACTCTGTGAACCCAATGCTTGGAGTATAGGTTTTGGACCACGGCCATATTGCCTTTTTTTCTAATGTAATGTGAGACCAACAGCTTAGCCAACGGGCTCCATGTTATTCTTCTCTAAAGCAGCAAACGCTCAACTCCTTCAGACTCTGCCCTCGCCAGGCTTTCCAGAGTTCACAGGGCCTGTAGTTAGCCAGTTCCTTCTGGAAATCACATCGTTTTACACAATGTCGAGCCCTGACGGGTGGAGAGGCAGGAATGCTTTCAGTGGTCTTGTCTGCAGCCTTTGATGTTCCTTCTAAGTCATATTGTGTCCGCGGAAACATCGGTCTGAGGCGGCTCTGGCAGTTCTCTTCAAAACGCACAAATGTCGAGTGTGTGTTTTTAATGGCTTCGATTAAAATAATTTAGAAATAATTAGAAGTAGCAGCTCACTAAGCCGAGAAGGCCGAGTGCCTGGATGGCCACGGGCTTGATGCTGTGCCTGGGACAGTGTTGGGAAAGGGATGCGTAAGTCCGTGGTGGTTCTTGGTGAAAAATTCCAGCATAATCCAAGCCAGCTGCTCCCTCTGTGGTGCAGATGCCCCTGCAATGGGTCATTAGAAATTAACTAAAGAGGCACGTGGTTCCTGAGGAAAATAACAGTTAAATACGAATGCAGGAATTAGCATATTAAATATATAAACACACACTCTAAAAATAGTTATTTTTTTCAAACTAGGGACCTATAGAAATGAAAGCCAAGCATCCAAAATGTTTGGTCTAAGCAAATTCTCCAGGGGCACATAGGGAGGGTAGGGAGCTATAGAGAAGGGAAGGAGATTTCCAGAATCATGTAGGCAATGGTCAACCAAGGATAAAAAGCCTGGGTATGCCGTAAGCGCATTAAGATGATAAAAAAATTCCAGCATGAGAAGGAATAAAACAGTTGAAAGATCATTAACATGAATCAGAGATTAATCGAAATAAAAGTTAAGAAGGCTGAGCCCGGGTTATCTGCTATCAGTGGGACTTGTTTTAGCAGGGAATTTCAGAGGATTTGTCACCAGATAATATGGACAGAGAGTTGTTCTTAAGTCTTTAAAGGGATATAGCCAAATGAAGTAAGATGATTTTTAAGATGGTTTTACTGTAAGATGATTTTCCTTTTACAGCGACCCATATTCAAGACAAAAAAAAAAAAAACATATATGTATCAGAACATCATGCCTTTTGCAAACAAATATGTAAAATATATCATCACTGTGCTTCATTATTTTCGAGCTTCAAAGAAAAATCTGTTTGGGGCTGTTTCTTGGAGAGAACTGAATTTGAATTTGAGCAGCCCTGCTCGCCAAATGAATTCATCCTTTCAATTATGTTAGAAGTTAGAAGGACACACAGAGGGGGGGAAATTCAAATCCTGATTCTGCTTGCTCCAATCAATTTACATTCTTTCCATTTTAGGAGAGCAGCAAAAACTTGGATATTCAGAAAGTCAGCTTCACCAGAAGCTTGAGTTTCTGAATTCTTGACAATGATTATAGGCAATTGTAGCTTTTATGTTTTTTCATTAATAACAAGGAAGAGCCAATTGAAACAAAAACAAAAAATTCTCATATGGCTTCCTCTTTTCCTCTTTATGGAATAGACTACCACGTTCTTTTGCTTTCTACTCACTTGATACTTTGGTCAGAGGATGGACAATGAAATAGGGTTCTACTCTTGTCTACTTCTCACCCAGTGGGAACATTGGGCTCTTATGGTGATGGATTCGTCTTTATTTCCTCTCCAAATGCACTTATGGTGCATTTTTGCTCAATGTCTTTCCCTAGAATGTACTCCACACACACGTGTGATTTCACTTTCCTAGGGTCTTGGCCCCCAAGGTCTTCTCCAACCCTCAGAGTCATCAGCAGAAGCAGAAGTAGGGCTGGGATGTCTTAAGGTGTGACATTCTCCTGGACACTTTGTTGATCTTCCAGAAGGGTGTGGTGCAAGGAAGAGGCCAAGTCAGACTGGACAAGGCCCTACAAGTCAGAGAGCCTGGCCAGGCTGGGCTGGGCTGGGTAGAATGTTTTGATGGCTCGAACTACCAAAGGAAAACAGCTTGCATGTAATTAGAGGAGCCACTCTGGCCAGGGGTTCCCTGCTGCGTCCCCTGTGCCCTAAAAGACTCCGGAGAGACTTAAAATGTTGGCCACTGTGTTCCAGCCCTCGATACCCTCTGGAACTCAGAGGAAGCACACCGCAGCAGTTAAGGGCACAGATTTGGAATCATGTGGGCCTGAGAACTAGCCATTCATTCCCAAAAGGGCTTTTGAAACTTGTAGAAGGGACAATAGGCTTGAGAGCCAGGTCTCCTAATTTCCAAGAGCTTGGTGTTTTGGAAAACAAAACACCTGACGGAATGTGAGCCTTCAATTGATGGTATAAAAAACACTTTGGAAAGAAAATTGGTAAAGGGCTCAGCTAGCCTGTCTGCAAAGACCAGACAAAGGTTGGCAGAGCTGAGGGAGGAGGAGCTATGGAGAGAGAAAAGACAGCTTGTGAGTAGTTTTTTCTCTGAGAAGGGGTCCTGTTCCTTGCCCACTATCTCAGGGTGGGGGTGGAAATAGGTTAGACAATGGACAGCCCAGGTGAGTGGTCAGGTGACTCGCTGCCTGGATGCCTGAAGGGATACTGGGCCTTGAAGAGCTCTGAATGTCAGCATGGGAGACAGAGTAGACTTGCCAGCCGACCAATTTTAAGCAGGAAAGGAAAAAGAGGGGTGTGAAAGTGCTAGAGCAGTGGGGGTGGGGGACCTCTCATTAGGACCCTGGACAATAGAGGTTGCTTGTGGACTGGATGTGGGTTCTCCCCGGCCCATTGCCTGAATGCTGTCAGCCACCCAGCCAGGGGGAGAGGAGACAAGGAGGCACCAACTCAGAAGACACTGATATCAAACCAGAAAGCACTGAAGTGTCTGAATTTACCTCAATATCACTAGATTAAATATTTTGCCAGTAGACTAAATGGGGAATTAAAATATAGTTTCAGTTCTTTTGTGGAAAAATAATCAAATTTTAGTGTTTATGTACCCAAATGTGTGGCATGCAAATTCTGTCCCTGGTAAAGGACAGTATAGTTAACCTTTGGCAGAAAGCGACTGAGACTTTTAAAATAATCACTAGAACTAAAATTTTGAATTAGAAAGATGGGGAGAGAGCTTAGAGGTTTTGTGACGGATTAATGGTGAGAACAATATTCCGTGAGAAGAAAGTGAGAAGAAATAAGATTTTGACTTTGAAACAAAAATAAGGGATGTAAAGTACAGCATATGGAATGTAGTCAATAATCCTATATAATAAAAGCCTAATATGCAAATCAACCGAATGGTGGAAAGACCCGTTGGCAGGGGGTGGGGCTGGTGAGTGGGTGGCGCCAGGCCAGCCAAGGTGGGTGCCAGCAGACAGAGGGAGTGGATGGACATCGGGGGCGGGGGGGGGGGGGGAGGGAGGAAGAGGGCAGTGGCAACTGGCGGCCAGCCGGGGCCATCCCCCCTGTTGCCTCCCGCAGAGGGAGGCCACCGGTGAGGCAGTGATGGGGGGCCAGTCGCCAGCCAGTGCCTTCCTCCGAGAGCTCCTGGACTGTGAGAGGGTGCAAGCCGAGCTGAAGGACCCCCCCTGAGTGCACAAATTTTCGTGCATCGGACCTCTAGTATCATAATAACTAGGTATGGTGTTAGCTGGGTACTAGATTTACTAGGGTGATCACTTCCTAAGTTATATACATATCTAATTGCTATGTTGTACACCTGAAACTAATATAACATTATGTGAAATGTAATTGAAAATAATTTTAAAATAAAAATTAAAGAGAGACAATCATAAAGAAAGAAAAGTATGGATTCAAGACACACCCTATGTACATAGAAGAATGAAGAACTATTTTAATGTAGAGTATAAAGTGAAGGGACAATTCAAATACTAGAAAAACCTCAGTACGTGGAACAACAGTGGTATCATCAGGGAAGGGCAGAAAAACAGGTGACAATGTGGAAGATGATGAGTTTGTCTTTCAAATAGAGTATGAAGTGTTTTTTACATCAATCAAAATAATCAGAATAGCCATGTGAGGAAGGCAGTAGAGTTTTGTAGATGCAAAAATGGATGTGCCAACTTGTACATGAATGCTCATAGAAGCCATATTCACAACAGCCAGAAAGTACAAACAATCCAAATGACATCAGCTGATGAACAGATAAACAAAATGGGATACATCTATAGAGTGGAATATTATTCATCCATAAGATGGAATGAAGAGCTGATACATGCTACATCATAGACAAACCTTGAATGCATTATGCCAAGTAAAAGAAGCCAGTCACAAAAAGGCCACATGGTGTAAGGTTGTATTTATCTGAAATTTCTGGAATAGGGAAATCTATGGAGACAGAAAGTACATTAGTGGTTGCCAGGGGCTGGAAGGGGGAGTGACAGCTAATGTGTATAGGATTTCTAATGGTGGACAAAAATGTTCTAAAATTGATTGTGTTGATGGTTGTACAACTCAGTGAAGATACAAAAACAAAAAATGAATTTACACTTTCAATGGGTGAACTGCATGGTATGCAAATTATCTCTCAACTAGGGGCCCAGTGCACAAATTTGTGCACCTTGGAAGGAACTGTGGGCCATGAGGCTGCCATGGGCACAGGGACAGGTCTCGGCCCATCCTCTGCACCCCTGCCTGGCCCCTCTCACCACGGCCCCCGGTCCCCTGTCTGCTAGCAGCTCCGCTCCCGCTGCTGCCACTCCCATGTGCTGATGGCGCCGGCCCCACTTGCACCTGCTAATGGTGTGTAACGATTGGGGCCGGCATCAGCAGCAGGTGTGAACAGGGCCGGTGCCATCAGCGGGTGTGAGCGGCAGCTGCTGCCCCTAAGGGGAGGTAGTGAAGCCCTCAGGGGCAATTGGGGCCAGCAGCCACCACTTGCACCCTCTGACTGCATTGAGTGATCAGGACTGGTGTCAGGCGCCAGCAGCCTGTGCGAGCAGTGGCTCTGGCGCCGGTAGTGGGTGCAAGCGGGGCTGGCGCCGGCATCAGGTGTGAGTGCCAGGTGGGACTGCAGCACGTGGAAGCAAAGAATTTTCAGTAACCATCAGAGGCTCATTCCAATGACAGGAACTGGTATCCTGCCTTGGTCTGGCGCCCCTGCTCACCTGCTCCACCATCCCACCATGGCTGATGCCCACCATGTTCTGTGCTCTGCTGCCTGCTGCTGATACCTGCCATGCTCCGTGTGCGCCCCCTGGTGGTCAGTGCACATCATAGTGGCTGGTTGTTTGGTTATTCGGTTGTTCTGCTGTTCGGTCTATTTGCATATTAGGGTTTTATATATATACTAGTGGCCCAGTGCATGAAATTCGTGCACGGGGGGACGGAGGGTGTTCCTCAGCCTGGCTTGCACCCTCTCCAATCTGGGACCCCTTGAAGGATATCCTACTGCTGGTTTACAGGGATAGGGCCTAAACCGGCAGTTGGACAGCCCTCTCACAATCCGGGACTGCTGGCTCCAGCTGCTCACCTTCCTGCCTGCCTGCCTGCCTGATTGCCTCTAACCACTCTGCCTGCCGGCCTACTCGCCTCCAACTGCCCCCGGTGCCGGCCTGCTCGCCCCGAAATGCCCCCCTGCCAGCCAGATCACACCCAACTGCCCCCCCTGCTGGCCTGTTCACCCCCATCTTCCCTCCCCACTGGCCTGCTCACCCCCAACTGCCCCCCTGCTGGCCTGCTCACTCCAAACTGCCCCCCCCCCCGCTGTCCTGATCACCTCCAACTGACCCCCACTGATGGCCTGCTCACCCCCAACTGGCCCCCCTGCTGGTCTGCTTACCCCCAACAGCCCCTGCCATCCTATCCTGGCCTGATCACCCCCTGGCGACCCAAGGTCCCAGCCCCTTCTTTTTTTTTTTCCAGCGCCTCCTTGAGCAGAGGCCAGGGCCGACTGGAAGCAAGTATCTAGGATTTATTTATCTTCTATAATTGAAACTTTGTAGCCTTGAGCAGAGGCCAGGGCCAGCCAGGGCAGGAAGCTTGGCTTCCTCAATTGCTAAGGCAACCCAAGCCTCCTGCTTGCTCCAGCTCCATGGCCGGCCGCCATCTTGGTTGGGTTAATTTGCATACTCGCTCCTGATTGGCTGGTGGTCATGGTTTGTAGGTGTAGCGGAGTGATGGTTAATTTGCATATTTCTCTTTTATTAGTGTAGATACTAGAGGCCTGATGCATGACATTTGTGCAAGAGTAGGCCTTCCTTTCCCTGGCTGCTGGCACTGGCTTCCCTCTGGCTGCCAGCAGGCACCTGGGACCCAGGCTTCTCTCCGGCCACTGGCAGGCACCCAGGACCCAGGTTTCCCTTGCAGCCCTGGCTTCCTCTGGAAGGACGTCCGGAAGGATGTCCGGTCTAATTAGCATATTATGCTTTTATTATTATAGATAGATTAACTTTTTTTTAAGTGGATGTGTAGTGTGTAAGCAGTTTGTCCAGGCTGATTCACTAGTAAAGGGGCAATGTCATTCCTTGATTTGCCCAGAGCTGAACACAGAGAG
This sequence comes from Eptesicus fuscus, assembly GCF_027574615.1. Taxonomy (NCBI): domain Eukaryota; kingdom Metazoa; phylum Chordata; class Mammalia; order Chiroptera; family Vespertilionidae; genus Eptesicus; species Eptesicus fuscus. Next base: position 38,602,881 of record NC_072484.1, on the reverse strand, counting down.
GCTCAAGAGCAATTTCAAGTCTGCCTCAAAGTGCATCATTTTTGAGACAGATCAGGTAGGCCTTTTCATTTGACCTACTTTTCATGTACACTTGGCCAAAGTTGGTACCAAATCTGAATTCAAATCTATAATTGCCTAGACTTGCTCCTCAAGAATATAAGACTGTCATCATCTGGGCCTCAATGGGATAAACAGAAGTGAAACTTGTTAGGATTAAGGCTTCTTTGATAAAATATATCAGATGATTAGATTTGTAAAGGTCAGGGAGAGAGAAGCTGTCTTATGAATAGCATGCTCTATAAAGTAGAACGTCAGCTCTAGGCTGGATGGGGTGGTGGAGCCCCAATTTCTTTTGTTGCAGATAATCAGTCTGAGGTAGAATATGTTCAGTGACTTGCTCAAAGCCACTCGGGTCACTTGAGCTGATGTTAGAAACAAGGTCTAAAGACCTTTTTTAATGTATAGTGTTCTGACTCTATGCTATTGGGGGACATTTCAAAGATTTTCTGAATTGGTGACAGCAGGTTTTTACATTTACCATCAGAAAACAATACCCTGATTCAGAATTTGCAAAATAATAATAATAATAATAATAATAATAATAATAATAATTGTTAAAACAATTGCATTATTTGAAAAGACAAAGGAAATTCTGGTCCTATAAATACTAAAGATCAATAGATTCCCTATATCCCATAGTTGTTTTCATTTCCCGTTAGAGTAAAACCATCTTGAAACACTAAACCCTAAACATAGCCTGTACATGACAGCAAAGAAACTTTTAGAAAAAGAATAAATTGCTGAATTCAAGCGTGGACTGTAATTTCTTGACATGGAGTGGAAGCAGATGCGCCCAACTGAACATGTCGTTATTAAATTCACTTCCAACTGGCACTTTCTTCCCCTTTTGTGGGAGGGAGGGGTCTTGGCACAAAGCTCTCTTTCCTGTTAATCAAGCAGCCCTGTTTTTGTCTATGTCATGATAAGTTAATTGTGGGTCATACATTCATTATGAATAAAGGTTTAAGTGATAGACCGAAGTTCTGGATTTTGTCTCAGCTACACCTGTTTTTTTAAGACTGTTAAGTAAGTTGGACCACCTTTTCAAAAGCTATAGGATGTAATAGCCTGTTGTATCTTTAGCACCCCTTATTAAAGTAGAGTGTAAACTTGCAAAAGGTAAGCATCCTACATGTATTCAGGATCTGTTTGGGGCAAACATAGGGCTGGGCCCATTGGCCACCTCATGGCTAATCTTTGTAAGAGCAATACAAGTTGGACATTTCCCTACTGGGCCGGAGGTGAGGAACTGAAGGTCTGGGAGGGTAAGGAACCTGCAGTCACAGTTTGATAGCTCTGGACAGTGAAACACCAGGGCTCTCCACTATGCATGGAAACATGGAGACCATCTAAACCCTCCCTCACTTTCCAGTAGAAGGACCGTAGTGAGGGAAGGTAAGGGACTGCCCAATGTTACAAAGCTCGGCCAGGACAGGAACTGAAGTTTTCTGGGTGAAAGTGGGGGTGAGACCTCCCTGTGGTTTCACCTGGAGGAGGATGACAAGAGGCAAGAACTAAATGGCCAAGAATGTCACTTTTCAAGTTAAATGAAGATACTCCAAGTCCATGCTTGTTGATGTGTTGATATGTTCTGAAGGCCTATTTTTAGCAGAGTGAGAGGAACTCTCAGCGTCTTCCAGGGTGCACTCTGAGGGGCCAGACAGGGAGAGAAGAATGGCACAGTGAGCAGGGGCATGACTTCTGGAGCATGGATGTCTATTGCTACTGGCCCAGGGGATGTTGATTTATTTATGCATGATTCTTGCTCTTATCTTCTTATATAGAACCTTCTGTGGTAGGGAAAGAACATTGGAACCGTCATTATAATACCTAGTTAGTGGATTTGGAGCTTGACCCAATGAACCTGTGGGACTGAGGGGAGGTGACCTCACCTCTCTGTGACTCAGTTTCTTCACCTGTTAAACAAAACAGTATACTCACCCACCTCTTAGGAATGTCCCAGTATATCAAATATGGCCACAACTCATATTCCTTACATGGTGGAGGTTTGAACTGTTCCATGCCAGGTCCCTGAAGTATTTTCCCCTCTTATGATTGTGATCATGTGTTTGTGAGGCTGGTAGGCTGTGAGGAAGCCCATGGCTGGAGAACTTTGAACAAAGCTCACGCGGCGGTCAACACACCAGGTCTGAGTTTATACGGATCCTTTGAAGACCATACGCTAATATTCTGAACTGCATATTAAATACAGGCCAATGGGACTTGGACCTGAGATGGTGATATATGAACACTTAAAATATATATAAGTCACTAAAAGGAATGGTTCAAATGGCTAATAAATTTGGAACAAATACAAAGAAATACTTTTCCATGCAGAGTGTGGTCGACCTGTGGAATCCACAGCTGCAGGAGGTAATTGAGTCAAATGCCGTGGGTGGATTTCATAAAGAGTTGGTGTGGCAGACAGCTGCCTAGGCAATGCAAATTGTGTCGTTAAAATTATGCACTGGTTAGGCATTTACCATTGTAGTGAGGGGACAGAGTCTCCAGCACTGGAGGTACAAGGGGGGTAGGGCAACAGCTATTTTTACCAGAGAGCCCTTTATTTGCCAAAGTGCTTTCTCACATTATTCCTCTGAAGTAAAACAAAAAATAAAATATAAAAAAGTGAGGGGGTGTGTAATGTCAACTTCTCTATGTGAGTGTGTGTCAAGATGCACTGGGTATGCTTGTAGTGTTCCTCAAAAATAAAAATGATGACCAGTTTATTTTTACCTCAGGTAAGTCTTGTAATTGTATGCTTCCAACTAAACTTTCCAAATCAAAGATTCTTCAAAGCAGTCCAATCACTTTTCCCCAGATCGTTTTGTAAAGATGGAAGCTCAAATCTCTTTTTGCCTTTAAGTAATTCTGATGGTTCACATGGCCATGAGTATAGTGACTGGGTCATGAGTATAGTGACTGGGCCATGAGTATAGTGCCTGAAAGGGTTTTCAGGGGAGCCTGGTCCTCCAAGCCCATCTAGAACCTTCTTGAATCTTTCAGAAGCTCTCTGGGATTGCTCCAACTCTTGAACTATGAATGTCAGATAAAGGAAAGAGGAAGACAGAGAAAGTGTCTGGAGACTTTTGAAACATTTTTCTTTAGGACTGCATCTGACAGATGCATCAAAAAGGAAGATCCAAACATTCTGCTTTGTAGATGAAGTGTTGGTGTTCATAAGGACACAGCCACCTTCTCCCTTTCTGAGTATTCTTGTCCCTGGCATTAGCAATCTTTGGGAGTTGTAATGATGACAATGTGACTCTCCAGAGTATTTTGAAAAGCATGGATTGAAGGCTTGAGGTTGGCTCCCAGCCTAGGGACTGGGAAGAAGGTCAGCCTGGATGCAAGTGTTGGCATCTGGGTCCAGGTTGTACAGTCCTGTATAGACTTGTATTTTTAAAAATAAACACTAATTCCTTTCACTGGTCCAAGGGGAGTCATGGTGTCAAATCCCAGGAAATAGGGCTCTTTAGCTCAAGGAGAAGGTAGAACCTACAATGCTTTTGGTCTTTCTCTAAATATAACCCTGTATTGACAGACACCTCTCTACTCATTGGGTTAAAAACCAGAGAAGACTCATGAAGCACTACAGATCCTCAAAGGCAGATGATGGACAAACCTGCCATCATTTTGGGTCAGTCAAAAACGTCAGCTCATTTGCATATGTCTGAGTCAGTAAAACCAGAAACATATTTTTTCAAACACATTTCCACCCTCCCATCATTTAAAAAATTCTGTGTAATTTAAGGGAAATTTAATCCATATGCTTTTGATTTGTTTACACTCATATCATCAAAATATGTTTTTAAAGAGCTTGTGGAGATCCCAAAAGGCTCCTCAGCCTTTTAAATGAGTCTTTTAAAGCTTTTTCCCCCTCTTAGTAACAGGAGGTTGCATGTTGGCAAGGGTAAATGAACTTGAAAATGAAGAGGTTTGTGCTGGGCTCAGAATTTTAAATCTATCCCTTCTGCTTGGGATTTGAATGCTAAAATCAGCTCCTGGAGACTTGTTTTGTCTCTGCATTGTTACCTATCATGAGACTAACAGGGGACTTGTTCTCTAATAACTGGATAGCCAGAGCAAGGACTGGAGAAGCTTCTTTAGAAAACTACAAGAAGAAAAGATGAGGCTAATGTATACATGTTCCTTCTCCTTTCAAAAGAAATAAAAAAGGGAGAAAGGAAAGAGAGAAAGATGGAAAGAAGAAAAGGAAGGAAGGAAAGGAAGGAAGGAAGGAAGGAAGGAAAAACCCATCTCTAACAACCCAAAAGGCCCCATTCTTCCCAGGACTAATGACCCTGTAAAGTTATCCCAAGAGAGTACTGACATTGCCATATCCCCCTATATTTTTGGGACTATTAACTTTTCTCACAAAGCCCTCTGTATTACAGAAATCATTGACTCTTAGGGTTGAAAGGACTTCCTGTTTTATGGATGAAGAGACTGAGACTCAATTTACACAGTTAGTGATGAGCAGTGCTGGGAATAGAGCTATTTTCTGACTCTGGCTCATTCTTTCTTCCTTCCTGCTGTGCTCTCACCCACAAGTGCATTTTACAGGTGAGAAAATATAAATGATGGATAAAATACTTCTTCAGGAGTAGATATTCTATCTTCTTGGAATCCTCACATTGTCTAGCATCATGACTAGCACAAAAGGGGAGCTCCATCATTAACTGTTGGGAAAACCCGTAATTAGAGCCACGTAAACTAGATAAAGAAACTCAGAAGTAAATATCCACACACATGAGTACATACACACATTCTTTGGCATCAGGAATTTGGTTTTGCTTGAATTATACAAGTCTCTTTTTTCTCTCTGATTTTTCTGTCCAGCCCCATTATCTGGCTTTGTCAGATATTTCAGGTCAAGATATTTCCAGAATGGTGTCATCAGCCAGTTTTTGTTTCATATCAGAAATCAATGTCTTTAATCCTGTGACTCAAATAAGTGGAAGGAAAGAAAAAAGAAAGTTTACAAATGATCCCAGGATCATTCCTAAATGTGCCCTGGCTGGGTGGCTCTATCGTTTCGTCTCATGGTGGGAAATGGTTGGACGCGAGCACCCAGCAAAAGCCTCAGCCTGGGGATTCTATGTTGGAAAAATTCAAACTATTCAATTGGTCAAAAGCCCGTGAACTGTGTTAGTTCGCAGATTTATGCCTATGCTGAGATTTTTGTTTGTTTGTTTGTTTGTTTTAACCCAATGATGTGTGTGTTTCACTGAAGCCTTCCATTTTTTCTAGGTGGGAGTATTTAGCCTTTAAGAATAGTGTATTTAAACACTAATGATTTACCTTTGGAAGACATTGGAAGTCGAAGTACAATTTTTGCTTTTCTTGGTTCAGCAACAACAACAAAATCCCCCCAAACCTATTTAACAGGTCAGGTGAAAATTAGGTGGTGAGTATCTCTTTGTCTCCCTATTGAGATATAAATAGATGTTATTTCCACACGTTCATATATACCCAAAATTTACATGGAGTGAAATCATTCTATAATAGGCAAAAGTCTGCAGGGAATGAAGTTTCTATGAATTCTAGGAGTCCTCCACCTATCTAAATGGGAGTGGTTTTCCTCAGAAGGCCAGAAGAAGCTGGTCAGATCAGTGGGCAAAGAATATTGATCACAGAAGGAGAGCTTGGTAGGAGCCTTTGAGCTTTAGAAGCAAGATCCTGTCTCTACCGATGTTTCTATGGCCTTGTCTCCCTTGATTTCACTTTACTTTAACATATTCTTATAGTTAAAGAGCACGGCTCACTTAGTTCAGTATTTCCACAAGTTTCTAAAGACCCACCAAAGGTCCAGGCCCCAATCCAGAACTACTAAGTCAGCATTTCCCGGGGAGAAGCCTGACTGAGAGCAAATGCAATAAGCCTTCCGGGAAGTCTGTATCATCAGGGAAGAAATACTGACCCACGACCTGTGCACAAACCCCAGTAGTTAGTGGCCACATTGGGTGGACATCAAGCCCCCCCTCATCCTAAGCTGTGTTCTCTTCACTTTGCCCACGTGTCCTTGGTGAACAAAATCGAGCTTCTAGAAAGAGCCATAAGAAAGCTTTAGGAGGCTGAGGTTCTGGCCCTGGGTGTCCTCACACCGTGTCTTCAATCCTCTGAGACTTGATATCGCATCTGTGGAACTTAAGAGTTACAGTGGGGTCTTAGAGGCCTTTTCCAGAGTGCTTGTGGGAAGAGACCACTGCAATGGTCCTGTATGTTCCGTGAAAGCAGAGGCTGCTTCTGTTCGTCTCTGACTCCCCAGCGCCCGGCACATAAAGAAGCTCAATAAATGTTTGTTGAAGAAAAAGACCATATGAACGTAACATATTGAATGTGTGGTCTGCAATACAAAACCCTTTTTTACGTTTTTATCTTTTCCAGGTTTTTATGGGTAGCAATGATTTTTATAAAAGTAAATCTCTTGTAACAGTAGGATTGCTAGGGAGGGCCATGACATACTTGGGTGTTTTGCTTCTCTGGCACATCCTTGAAAACTCAATACCTCTGGATGTGAGTGATTTAAAAATGAGTCGCTATCTTTTAAGAACCCCTAGGAAAGAAGCCTTTTACCTTTAATGTCCAACCTGAAATCATGAGACCTTTAAGTCACATCCTCTGTTTTCTTGAAAAAAGAAAAGCAGACAAAGCCGTTGTTTTCCATTTAGCGTTTTCACGTGTCCTGGGGAACAGACCATTTCCAGGGAAGTATGTTACGACTTAAAGCCTTACGACTTCAAAATTCATTTAAAAACCCCGGGAGGTCAGCCCATCCTCTGCGAGGCTGCTTTTAATTCAAACCTCCTGTGTGGATACAACACAGGTGCAGGCTTTAAAGGAGTCAGGAAATGAAGCGATGGAAGACATCAAGGCACCAGCCGAAAACATGACTTCATGGCTCGCGGGGCGGCTGGAGCAGGAGCAGAACCAGAGGAGAATCACATGCGGGTAGAATTCGCCAGGTAGAGCTAGCGGATCGATAGGAATGCTTTTCTCCATCTGGTCCGCACTGAGTGACTTCAGGGGATGATAGAGGGAGGATGAAGAGGGGTTCAGAGGGCGGGCAGAGGTGAACCAGCCTGGATAGGTTGTGAGGTCCTCATGAAAGCTCTGCACTGGCTTAGTCTCAACCATTTTAAAAAGAGGTGAAACTCCCCAATGCTGCAGCCTCTGGCAGGTTTTTTTTACCCATTTTGAGAAATGAACATAATCAAGGAAAGCCAATGTGTAATACTTTGCGATGGGTGTGTGTGGGGCGGGGGGGGGGGGGGAAGACATAGGAAGGGGAGGGAACTCTTTCTTTAGTATATGGTTCTGTGCTGTGATCATTTGGGCCCTTTTCAGGATTTTAAGTAAACCATTAGAGATGAAATTGTTAGCATCAGGGTTGAATCTGAAAGCCAACATTCGTGACTTGTCACTGGGTTTGTTACGAGACCTGTGGGGATGTTCTTTGTGAACTGAGCGTGTCAGGAACACTCCCAGGAAAGATCAGTATACCTTGGAGACTTCGCAGAGACCACCAGCTTATGTCAGACATAACCTTTCACGGGCAACGATGAAAATAAAGGTTCAGCTAACTTCCCGACTCGCATTCCAGGAGAACACGTTGGAAGAACATCTGAAAGGCACCACCCGGCCCCAGAAAACAAGCCATCTTATCTCCATTCCAACCTTTCTCCTGGCTGTCCACACAGCACTGACCTATCTCCAGTTCATCCCACTTCCAAAGACTGGAATTAATGTGTTTGCCTGTACACATTTCCAGTGATTGCATTCTATTGATAATTGTTATCTCAATTAGAATACAAAATACAAGTACCTAAAGGGAGAGAAATATGCCCATCCTTTTACTTGTACCCAAGCATCTGCTAGCTTACAAAATGCCCCATATGGACTCAAAATATAGTTGCTGATTTGACTGATAAGAAAACCTTGTCTGATTGGAGATTCTGCCGGATTTAAGCATTCAGAATTTATCACATTGTTACACTTATACAAATGCCCTGAATGGGCTCATGAGTTGCAACTCCATTGACAAATCTTTCAGAAAAGTTAAAGTTGAGAAGTAGGCTTAGATTGAAGACACCTACCTATAAAGGGGTTATTCTAGTTGTTTGCATGCATTCTCTATAAAACTGATGGCGAAGATCATGTCTCATTCATCTTTGAAATAACTGGTATAATGCTTTACTAGTATATATCAGCTATAGAATAGAATTGGGAAATATTTAGATCACTTCAATTTCTCTTGTAGCTTCTGTCTCATTCATTCTCTTTGGCTGAGATATAGACTAAGATTAGACTGAACCTTCACTTGTTTATTTCAAGTGAGCCAGATGTCCTTCCAAATATGAAGAACCATAGGTCTTGAGGAAGCTGATGCCTGTGCACCTGAGTGTGCTCACCTCACCTGTCCCTTCATTCATGTGTGTCTTCACTTTCCCCTGGCCAATTGGGTTTGGTGATAGAAGTCACCAACAACCTAATTGCATGAATGAAGTGAAGAGCAAAGGTAAATAAAATACAGAGTATTCTCTCCAAACTAAATGAACTAAAGAACAATTGTAACCAACATGAGATCATTCACAATCTAGGTCTTTGGCCCCCCTGACTCCTAAGCCATTCCTAAAGGTCAAAAGAAAGATCTCCAAGGATAAAAGAGAGTGGAACAAGATGCTCTTCAGACCATCTGAGAAAGTTAGCAAGCTTTGCCATACCTTAGACTAATATGCATTGGGGAGGTGGTTATAGCAAGGAAACCACTTGTACCCTGAAATACTGGTTTTTAGATTAAAAAACATTTTGCTTGTTGGACAGATCGATAACATCCACAGATCAGTAAGTGCTCTGGGTGCCTTATTTTTAAATGGTTCACAGGTTTGGGGTGGCAGGAAAAGAAGGGAAATGGTGGTCCACAATTTGCATGTATGAAAATATCACATGCTGCTTCTGTTTTGTGGGTCTAGACATTTCTTTTTGGGCTTCGGTAAGTCGGGATGCGAATTAATTGCAAGGCTGAGTCCTGCTTAGTAATGGGTAGAAGATTGCGGATATAAGGGAAATGCCAATGTGCAGACACCTCCCTCAGCGTAATTATCAGCAGAGCCCATCATACAAAAGGCAAATGGACCCAGTTCTCACCACTTCCATGACTGCCCTCCCAATCCAAGCCACAGTCACATTTCATCTGGGTGATTCAGTAGCCCCTGTAATAGGTTTCCCTGCTTTTTATCTTGCCTTTCCACCCTAATTTTCAACACAGAGCCAAAGTAATTGTTTTACAATGAAAATCTAAGTGTGTCAAGCTTCAGGACTTCCATAGGGTTGCCAGATAAAAATATAGGATGCCCAGTTAAATTTGAATTTTAGATAAATAATGAAAAAAATGTTAAGCATAAATGTCTCAAAAGTCACATGGGCATATTTACCCTAAAAAAATTTTTTTGTATTGCTTTCCTATTACTGCTATAACAAATTTCCACAAACTTAGTGGCTTGAAAAAACCCACAAGTTCTGGAGACCAGAAGTACCAAATGGGTCTTAGTGGGCTAAAAATCATGGTGTTGACAAGATTGAATTCTTCTGGCGGCTCATAAATGTTATATATAAGCTTATATATTATGTTGCTTGTCTCTATTTACACCTACTCTTTGTCCACCACAAAAATATACATTTAAAGAGAATTTCATTCCCTGATGGACCTCCTCAGCCTGAAGAGTCTCTAGCACATAGAGGTGCTCAATAAGTATTTGTTGGATGAATGAATGATTGAATGAACAAACAAATATATGACATATTTCTGGAGTTGAAGAAGTTGTAGCATATCTTTGTCTTACTGGATCTAAAAAGTATATGGTTGCCTTTATATTCTACATTGAGGTGAAGCCTAAACAAGCTACTCTAATAAACTCATCTAAAAATAGGAGTGAGTCCTGCCTTGTGACTTCTGGGACTCTATTAATTACCACATATAACTGGGAGATAAGCAGCTACTGTTGCTTTTCAACAGCTGCCACTCCCTTGCTCTTATACTTTTAGGCAGTTCTGAGCCAAAACTGTCCCATTTATCAGTTTAGTTGTTAGGCTTGGTTCTAGAGAATTAAAATTTTAATGGGATCTTTGTGATTAAATGAATACTAGTAACAAACATGCCCCAAGAAGTAACTTTTCAGTCTTCTAGTTCAGTTTTCCTAAAGTGTGCAGTACTTCTCTATTACATCTATGGCTATGGCCTTTTATAAATTTAAATGGAACCATTCTAGGGAATTTAAATAAACCCTTTCCTTAGGGCCACAGGGCTTGATGGAGAATTGATAGGGAATGAGAGGAGAGGGGACTGATGCTTTCCTTCAGTATAAACCTTTCTAAGAAAATAATGCCATGTGCTTGAATTCCAGATCAGATCAGGTCACATACAAGTCTTGCTAACTGCATATTCTGAACCAACATTTTTAACAAAATGATAAGAGGGCTTCAAGAAAGGCAGATTTCAAAACAGTCCCAAACAAAGGTAACTCTGACAAAAGATTATAATAGAAGTTTCTGGCATACTTGAGTCTCTTAATAAATATTTGAATGAATGACAAAATGAATGCATCCGTGAATAAAAGCACTGAACAATGACCCCAGGGGTTACCCCAGAAAGTGAAGCAGCTGTGACTCTCAACATGGGTTGTGTCTTGCCTTTGTTGTAACTTTTGATGTAGATATTGTCTTTTATCTCAGGGTATAAACAGATCAAAGCCCTTTGGCCCAGATAGTTTTTAGAATGCAGACAATAAACATTTACATAGACAAGATGCCAGCTTTCTGAATTTTCCATGATTTGTCTTAGAGTCAGAAGCATGTTAGATGAATAGTTTATCTTTTTCTCCTGCTGACCTGGGAGGCAAGTGATGGATTGATTGCCTGATATGAGATAGAAAAACACTTCTGTCCAAGTCACCTGTCTTTCTCTCCTCTTCCAGCCAACCAGATGGCTCCCTTCTCCAGATTCTGAGCATTTAATAGATTCAATTTGGCGTTTTGACCCTAAGTTGCATCCTATGGTATGCTTTCTCTCTTAAAGTATAAGTCTTGGGTACCCAAAAAAGACTGGACAGTATAAAGTTGTGGAAAGTTCTTGGGCTTTGGAGAGTGAGAGACACAGGCAAATCCTGAATCTGTTACTCAGTCAACACAAGTGAATGCTTTTTCTACATTTATTACAGGGGTGTATTGTGTCTCAGATCTGGAGCCCACAAGTCTGAAATAAAGGTGTCAGCAGAGGCCTCTAGGGATGGAGCCTTCCTTGCCTCATCAAGCTTCCTCTAGTCCCAGGGCTTCCTTGGTCCAGTAGCACAACTCCACTCTCCATCTCCATCTTCACATGGCCTCCTCCCTTGTGTCCACATGTCTTTGTCTTCACACAGCATCTCCGTGTGTGTGTGTGTGTGTGTGTGTGTGTGTGTGTGTACAAATCTCCCTCTTCTTATAAGGACACTGGTTGTATTGGATTAAGGCCTACCCCAATGATCCCATCTTCACTTGATTACATCCACAAAGGCTATTTCCAAAGATGATGTCACATTCACAAGTTCTGGGGGTCATACGACATATCTTATTTGTTGGGAATAAAATGCAACCTGGTCCATCTGATTATAGAATTCACTTTTTTAATGAATTCTCTCCTTGAGGTTACATTCCTAAAAGACTTTACTCCGTGGCAGTGGACAGACTCTTGAGGGACTCACTCATTCGAGAAGGGTGTCCATTTAGGTGCATAATGTCTGATCTCTTCAATTTACCGTCACCAGGTTTTTGTAGACACTATTCAAACCCACCAAAACAGACTCCATTAAACAAAGAAAATTAGTCTGTTCCAGATTCTGATTTGGGATTCCTTCCTCTCCTAAATTTTCACAAAAGTGCATTGGCCCCGGATGGTCCTGGTACAAGAGAAAGCAAGGGCTTCCTCCAGGGCCTTGGTGCTCAGAGACCCACATGGGCTGGGGCAGTGGGAGCCAGGAGGCTGCTCTTTCCCAGGCAGGGGGCAAAGCATGCTGAATCGTCAGCGTCTAAGCTCTGTAGCCTGGGCATTCTTCACCTGTCTCCACTCCTCTGGGCACAGATCCCTGCCACTAGACTGCTGGGGTAGCCAGACTGGAATCTTTTAAAAGGTTAGCAAGTTTGTCTGTTGCCATCTGTCTTTCTCTGTGTGTGTGTGTGCTCACTCATGATTCTGTACAATGTGCAAATTTAGAACTTACTTGGAACAATGCTGAGGGCACAAACCTCAGCTCTGGCTTTCAATCACCTGGAATCCAGGGGCACAGGAATTCCCACGACGTGTATATCTTTGACATGAGTAACAGGGACACCGTTTTACAGCAACACTTTGTTCAAACCCTGAAGTTTTCTGTTGATGAAATTGAGGACCACAGAATTGAAGTGTGTGACCCAAGGTCACACAGTTAATTAGAGGAAAAGCTGGCCTAAGTCCTCGGTCTCTCTGATTCCCAATCCAGGGCTCTCTTCAATAAACTAATGAATTGGTCCGTTTTATATAGCTTTTCCTTTTTCAAAGGGTTTTCAAAGAGCATTTCATCTTTTCCTCCCCACAACGTCGTAATAAGAGAATTGATTTGACTCCATTAAGAGTAGCTCAGCATACAGCATATGTCCTTTCAAAGCAATCTGGATTTAATTTCTGCAAATGTTCTCTCTCAAGTCATACGTGTTTATGTTTATTCCTCGGTACCTTTGTATTGTGTTCAGGGTGAGCAAAGTTCAGAATTTGTTTTCTACTCAGTAGATGGTTTTGGTTTCTGATAAGAATCCATGCTCTCCAAAGGTTCATTGAAGTTATTATGCTGGTATACCTCAAGGCTTCTCCCGTGTTTTTATGACTGGTGGTGGCTGACTTTATTACTGCAGAGTCCTCTACCTCCATCTCTGTTTTTATGCTCATCTTTATACCCCTGGTGCTTGTTGCTTTTGCCATTTATTTTTATTTTATTTTTTTTGCTCTGCCAAAAAGTATTAGAGAAGAATGTGGGCTTTGGGTCATGTACCTGTGGGTTTGACCTGGCATTGCCACTTACACATGACCTGTGTGTTCTCACACACTCAAAATAAAATGAAACAACAAGGGATATGCAACTTTTCTTAAGGTGTTAGGATGCTTAATAGTGTCACAAAGGTTGAGTGCCTGGCACATCGTAGGCGTTCCGCAAACACTAGCTTCCCTCTAAGAGGCCACACTCGAAGGCTGTGCCGATGGGCCGTGCTGTGTTTCTTCAGCTGAGGTTTGAGGTTATTCAGATTATGAAACAGTAAAGAGAGGCACACTCTGTATCAGCATCCAGAGCAGTGGCCTTGGCACTCTCTGAGTTCAGTGAGAATGGGGGCAAAGGCACGGCGAACGTCCCACCCCAATGACATGATGCCCGAGGGGCTCTTCCGGCTCTGGGACCATAGGGTGCGCCTGGTGTTGATTGTGAGCACCTTTTAGAACAGCCTGGAAATGACTGTGACACTAAGAGAGAGACTTGGGGAGAGTTGGGAAACTATGTACCCTTCACTGAAAGAACATTGCATTTGTTTCACATCTGTCATAGGCCGTGTGCTTCCTACTGTGTGCTCCCACACCTTATCCCGTTTAGTCTTCAGCAGAACCCTGTAGTGTGCATAATTATAATCCCATTTTTTCCAGTGACAGAATTAAGGCTAAACTTGTCCTAGTGGCCTGTACAAGGTGCACAGCTCATTTTGTGGCGGAGAGAAATGTGAATCCAGGTCTCATGGTCCGTGATGTCGATTATGAAGGCTGGGCTGAGCAACATGCAGGTGGGGCCCACACGGAAGGTTTGGTCTCAAGGATCCAGGCAAATTGTGGGAGTCCCTTCACCTGAGTATATTAGCAGGTGGCTTCCAAGAGCCACTAGAAGAAGGGCACAAATCCATTTTGGGGCATTTGTTTTGGATGATAAGCTCCATGGGGAGACATTATTGGGTAAGAGAATTGAAATCAATAAGGCCAGGCATCCTTGTTGGAGGGCATGGTGAGATGATGCTTAAGTAGGCGTTGCTGAGGTTCCAGGAGATGCATCTCCCTGAGCAGAGCAAGTCCAAGTGGCTGGTGCTCAGCTTTGTATCCCTCATGACTTAGAAATGCACCCAACTTATGTCCAGGGAGGTGAATTAGACAAAATGGCAACCACATTTGGAAATGAGAGACATTGATTATGCATAATATTTACTGCTTTTTAAAAGTGATTTGATTTTTCATACTATGCAGGTAATTAATTTACCTTAAAGATGATCCTATTTGGTGTGTCTGCTTCACACAAAAATGACCTGTGAGACATAAGAATGCAAATTTCTTCATAGAAAAGTAAACATCATCTCAGGGTTATCTGCTTGTACAAAAATCAAATTTTTATAGAGAGTTTTGGAAGAGTCATATTCTAACTTGATATTTTACTTTTCAAATGACCTATTAAAGTATTTTCTAATGCATTTGACCTTGGTAATTTTATATCTTTAGGATCTTGGAGTTGATAAGTGCTGACTTTAAAAAAATCTGAGTTATGGTAACTGTGGATGTTTTACTCATTAAACTTGGTGATCAGTGTGGGGACAAATATTGGGATGAGTCAAATTGTATCCAAACCACTTACTTAAACCACCACTGATTTCCTTGCAGCCCAAGCTGGTAATAAGTTACACCCAAGTCAAGGAAACCTTCACTCTTGGTTTGTGGAGCTTGCTTGCAGACCAAAGAGGGGCCTGAACAGCTGGGTCAGTGGGTGTTGCCTCTAGATGGACCATATCTATTGAGCTTCTTCATTAGCCCTGAATGAGTGAATTCATATTTTTCTCTACCCCGGCAAAAACTATTTCAAATCCCAAAGTAGAAAAACGTTTATTTTTGTTGTTGTTAGTTTCTTTTGTTTCAATTTTATCAAATACCATCTGGAAAACATGGAGAGATATATTGTGTGTGAGATATGAATGTGTTTTACATCATCCTTAGAATTAAGAGAGGGTTTAAAGCACACTATAGGAGAAATTATGGGATGAGCCAGTGGATTTTAACAAGCTAATGATAGGACTATCAGCCATTTCAGGATATTCCCTAGAATTGTGTATGCATTCAGATGTTTGTGCTTTGATATTTGTTGGATTTTAGAGTTTTTGTATGTATACTATTGAAAATACATGAAGATACCATAGTAATTAAAGTCAGGCAGGATGTATCATTCCTATAGATTTACACAGCAAGTGACTGTGTTATAGACAGTTGGCCTAGAGATTAACCTACGCTACTTCTATAACTTACGTGCAAGTGCTTCCAAGTTTATATAATTTTAACCCAAGTCACTCCTGGGGATTGTAAGGAAAACAAATGATTGTTCTTGATACCACCATGCTATATTGGTGTGGCATTTGTCCTCAGCCAGTAAGATACTTTTGCCAAATGTATCTCTAATGGGTTTGAAAATTAATATCCACCAATTTCTTAGAAAATTTTGTTTTTTAATGGTGACTGATGAGAAATCACAAGACAACCAGTATTTGGTTGTCCTATGGTATCCCTTCAATTAGCAGGGCCTGGACCACTTTCCTCTTTGAAAGATCACATCCTCCTTGGGCGTTTGGAGTCTGTGCTGTGGGATGTGGGGGTTGAGCCTGGGTAGCCCTGTGATGATTAGTTCTCCGTGTTCTTGGGAGGTGTTTGAAGTCAGCTGGCACCCTGCTGATGGAGCTGCTGAGTGCAGCATCGCGTCGACATAATTTCGTGATGCGTTTGCACTGAGGGCTTCGGGGCTGTTTCTGAGGGAGGTCAGCACTTTTGGAGGCAGTGTTGACAAAGTTACCCGCCTTACAGGGCCCTCTGTGTACGTGTGCTTCCTGGATGTCCTTCTCTCTTAGTTTTTCCACCAATGACAACTTCTAATGTGCCGTTTTGGTGCTTGTTGTTCAGTGATTTCTAAACTAAAATATAGAAAAGCAGGTTTTCTCTTGATATAACATCAATGGTGTAAACCAGAGAACTTCCTACTAATAATAGATGAAATACTCTTTACTGAGATGATGGAGTTTATTGGTCTCATTCAATTACTTCATAGGTTTCATTTATTTTGGGCTACTCTAGATTTAATGGATTTCTTACTATTCATTAATGAGAATAATGTAGTTTTTCCTACTTTTATTTTAAGAATTAACCCTTCAATTAAAATCCTGGAAACTTGTGTGCATAGTGGGGAGATGGTTTCATTATTACAGCAATGTGATAGTCACGTTGTATTGAAGTGATCCCTGCACCACCAGTAGAGGCTGATTTTATAGCAGAAACATTGAATTCAGTGGAAGACTCAGTGTTTCCCTTTGTCACGTGGGTAATAGGTGTCTTTTCCTCCACTCCGTACTTTCCTGGTGGCAGATTTACTTTGCTGGTGCCTGGGAAGTCAGCACCCAAGTCCCACCACATCCCGGACACTATGTGCAAGTTACGAATTGCTTTGGGCTCTGTCTTCTTCTGTATAAGATCAGTTCCTTTCTCTCCTGTGAAGGAGAGGTTTAAGTGAGAATGAGTGGGAAAGGTCTGGCACAGTTGTCAGCACTTATCTGTCACTTACCTATCCATGTTAGTTCCTTTTTCCTCTAGGAAATGGTCCATATGACTATGCTTGAGGACCAACAGGAAGGAGCCTTCCCCATGGAAACTCCCTCCACCCTGGACACACTCACTAGGTGTATCGTCACTGGTGTACACACCCAAAAGTCTTCTCATTACTCAGCGTGGAGTCGGAAATGCTACACTGGTGGTCTAGCCCTTTGGTTGATGGACTAAGATTGCATGAACGTTTGGCAATAGCTCTTTCTTCTCTCTGGGGGACTACAGTGTCCTATTGTGGTCAGGCGTGGCTATATTAGCTATTTTGGCCAATGACATGGGAAGGAATGTGTCACTTCTAGGCAAAGCCCATTGATCCACTTAGTGCTTTGCCACACTCTCTTTCCTTCTGCCACAGCAACAGGCCAGATGCTAGTGAGTGCCAGCCTGGGTTCCCCAGTGAAGGTCACCTTGAAGAGCAGAGCTCTCTTTGCCCCATTGATTCCCACTGGACATGCTGTGTGAGTGATAATAATCCTTTGTAGCTGTAACCCCCTGAGGTTTGGGGGTTGTTTGTTAGCAGAGTATAACCTAGTTATCCGGATGAAGATGGTATGGTGGTTTTTAGGCCTTTATGATAATGCATTCAAGTCATCCTGGGAAGAGGATCAATCCCAGCCTCTACCACCTGATATCCTAGAATGGGGCCGGATGAAGAGATCCAAAGAGCAATTGGTGTGAACATGACACAGGAAAGGAATATAAAGGGTAGAGGAGCTGAAAGGAAATTGGAGAGGCTGTCACAGACTTGGCACGCTTCTTCCAATGGCCCGTTGCCACATTGCCTGTGCCCAGGAGGGCAGAGGCCGCAGTGAGCACCTGAAACAGAGCCCTCTGAGAGGGACACACTTCGTCAAGACCCTGGTGGGGCCAAGGAAATGGATAGAGGGCATAATTTCTAGTTTTCATAAAAACAAAGCCCCGTGGTTCTCAAACTTTAGCATTGTAGTCACACAGCGGGTTGTTCAAACCCAGATCACTGGGCCTCACCTCCGGAGTGTCCAGTTCAGGAGGTCTGGGGCGGGGCCCAACAATTTCCACTTCCTGTTCTCAGGCAGGGCTGATGCCATTGATCCAGAGACCATCTTTTGAGAATCACTGCCTTAGTCCCACCAGGTAAATGAGGATCCCCTCCTTATGGTGAGAAAGGGAGACAGCTGAGGAGAAGTGGCCACCTTGCTCACGGTCATGGTTCTCCAGGTGACTCCTGGCTAAGCTGCCCTGAGCTGGCCCCCGGAGCTTCCTGCCAGGGAGTGGAAGTGACAGAGGACACAGGTAGGCTTTCCAAAGTGTCCCTCCACATCACGTGGGGATGCATCTCCGTGTCACATTCACAAGTGTGAAGAGGGCAGTGAATAGACAACTGCAGAAATGTTAGGCACAACAATGCAGAGCGCTGAGGAACAGGGAGTGTTTTCTCCAATTTACGCGCCGCAAGGCACATGAACCCTAGCGCGGAGGGCATGAAAAGCGATGTTGTTAAGGAGCCCCGAGGAAGTATTAGGAATACCGAATACAAGAAGTCTGAGTAAACACAGACGAGATTAAATGAATTCTACATTCCGCAGGGATAAAAATACCATGCGAGTTTCTCTCTCGGTGCAGCAAGGAAAGAAATCACAGAATCTGTGAAAATATTTAGGTAGCTGACATGGCCAAATGCAGGATTGTACTTTTTTCCATTTGTGGTCTGGGAACCAGCAAGAAAAAGAAATCTAATCTAAGCTATTGCACAGTCATTAAGAGGCACACAGAAACAGGAAATGAACTACGTATTAAAAATACAGAATTATGTCAAAATAACTTAAAAGTTGTGAATATAATTCAGAGTTTCACAAGGCAAAGTTCACTTTGGGATATACTATGTGCAGCGATCTAAAAAATTACACAGCTTCTTTTAAAAGGGATGCAATAACTAAATTTATATTTGATTACTAAGCACTTTTATTCTGTGGGAATGACAAGACTATGCCAAATGAGGAAAGTTCTTACCTTCGAACCAAAACTAATTATCTTTACAGGTGAAGAATAAATTTGCCTCTCTTTTTCAAAGTTACTTCCATTTTGGTGTCCCCTCTGAATCTCATGATGTTCTGCTAGCATTAGATTTCTATAAACCTAGTAGAACTGGTCATTTGAATGGGACTTCCCTGTAAGTAAAATGTAAAGGACACTTCTTTGTAAATAAAATGAGCAAACACTGTCACTGGTGAGCAAACTCTTACAGGAAAGGGTATTCTAATGTTCTTTGCAGAGAACTAAAGCAACTCTCCGCATATTAGCAACTCACGGTCACAGCGGGATGATGAGTACCTCAGTGTAACAGAGCAACTGTGGGACCATTTTCCTTTAAAATGGTGAGTCTCCCAGATGAGGAAGGAGCTCAGGGTGCTAGGGTCTAGCAAGCTAACGCATGCAGGGAGGACTCACCCAGCGTTTGGGACACTCCCTTCCAGAGATTGTAACTCTTTTAGGGAGGAAATTGCAGTTTCATAAAGTTCCATGGCTTGCTGAAGAGAAAAAATAGAAATAGGACAAATAAAAATGTTGTGGGCCCTAGGCATTGCACAAACCGTGCCTAATAAGTAAGTGCATTCCCAGACCATATTTGTCTGCAAATTAAAAAAAAAAAAAATCCTCACTCACATGGGGCTTATTAGCACAGGGTCTGCACATAGGAAAATGGGAGATGCATGGAGCAGAACCCCAGGCGACCCACGGGTACATGCATGAGCCCAGCCACGTCTAGCCTAGATCAGCAAAATCAGTTGACACAAGAGAAATCAGTGTTATTTTATGCCACTGAGTTTTGGAGTGGTTTGTTATGTAGCAATAGCTAACTGACATATACAGCCTTAGCGACTATTATATGGAGTTTGGAATTTTTTATTTTTCAGGATGCAATGTAAATCCATTGGACAGTTTTAAGCAGGGGAGCCACATGGCTTGGTTTATGTTTGACAAAGTTCACTCCGGCTGTAGAGAAAAGATTAGAGGGAATCTAGAGAATAGGAGATCAGTAGAGGGCTGTTGCGATAATCCAGATGAGGGAGAGATGAGGTGCTGGTGGTTAAGCCTGGGGTAGGGGTGTGAGTGGTGATGGAGAGAAAGGAATGGGAATACATGTTTTATTCAGATTCTGTTCTAGCTCCTGTGAAGGATGTGAAAAGACAGAAGGAATTATAAGACTGTGCTGGGCCTTGATTAAAAAAAAAAATTAGAGGTACATTGTTCCTGGAGACAGGCATGGTGAGTCCATTAGTGGCTTCTCTGTTCCCATCCGAAAATCCTGCTCAGTGTTCCTAAACTCACAAAGGGCCAGATTGAACTTTTTAAATCTGTTTGTGGGAACCAAAGATGATGGCAGAGCAGATGGCTGTGAATACGGCTATGGAGCCGCATTTTAACAGGATGGTAACGGGGCATTTTGAGCTCGTCTGGTCTGTGTCCTCTTCAGAATTCTCCATCCATCTCTCTGTCTTCCCTCCATTTCCATAATATGCATCCATTTTGTTTTCCCGCAAAGAAGTCTACTTTCAGAAAAATCGAGAGACCTCGAAGTGGCTGCTTGTTTACCTTTAATTCAGCCAAAAAAAAAAAAAAAAAAATGCTCCAACATAACTGATTTCACTTCGCCATAGCGTACAATACTAAATGCCATTTCTTTATGAAATTCAAAGAAGTTGTTTCACAAATGGATCCTTAATTCATTCCCTAGAGCAGTGGTCAGCAAACTGCAGCTCGCGAGCCACATGCGGCTCTTTGGCCTCTTGAGTGTGGCTCTTCCACAAAATACCACGGCCTGGGCGAGTCTATTTTGAAGAAGTGGCGTTAGAAGAAGTTTAAGTTTAAAAAATTTGGCTCTCAAAAGAAATTTCAATCGTTGTACTGTTGATATTTGGCTCTGTTGACTAATGAGTTTGCCGACCACTGCCTTAGAGGCACGCAGGTTATCAGTAGCTTTCTTGTTCTAAGGAGTGAACTGAGGTCTAATGTGATAAAGCATCTTCCTAAGCACATTTGAGGTAAAATTGAAAAATGCTTTAAAACCTCTTAATACCTGGTCTAGGAGGCTCTACCCCCCATCAGGCCAGTATGGCAGGAATATATTATACACATTTGAAATCTACAAGCTTTCCAATAGCCAGGAAAGACATTGACCTTTCCTAAGCGAGTTTTTATATTTTCCTTGTCTATTAGCATTGATATAAGATATTAAAAATAAAGCCAGATAATGCATTTCATTTGTACCAGAATCTTTTTTGGGGGGAAAAAAAGATTTTTTATAGAAAGGTTTTATTTTATTGGATATCATTCATTGGTTAAAAGAAAATTAAACTGTCCAGAATAGTGTATAAGAAGGAAATCTACATATGCTTGAGGCAGAAAAATAAAGTTTCTGATGAAAACCATTGACAGTCTCTTAACAATAAATGTGGTGTTATTTCTAGTTTTATTATATTTTGGTATGTGTCGTACTTGGCCTTTACGTTCAGAATTACTTATAGTTCATTGTAATGCTAATGTTAGTTTGAGATTGAGCGATATTTACATTTGTTGGTACAAATGGGAGCAGACGTATTTATTTTGGGGGTAGGGCTTTGAAAAATTGGCCAAGTCATTTCTTCGGTTTTTTTCCTCCCAAACAGTTTTCGTCTTTGAAACTTTTGTGTGTTTTGGCATCATTCAACTCTCCACTGCGCCTTATTCCTTATTAAGAAACTCAGCTCTTAATGAGCTTGCAGTCCCTTCATTTGAAATTCGTTCCATTTGATAACTCTGTTGCTTCTAGGACTGTTGGTGCAGCCTTGTGTGGGCTTCCATAACACAAAAGCCAGATGGATTTTTTAAAACAGTTAAATTTAGTCTTGAATAGAGAACTGTGAATTTTTTTTTTAAAAAAAAGAAGAGAAACATTAAAAAAAAAAAAAAAAACACAAAACAAAACAAACATCTTGGTCCTGATCAAAACCAGTGAGAAATCACAGATTCTCAAATTAGGGGAAAGAAACGAAACTTTTCCATCTCCTTCCCCCTCCTCCTCCTCCTCCTCCTTCTACTTTTTAATTTGTTTTGGGGCTCAAGAATTGAAAAGTTCTGTTCCCAATTAAAAATGGATCACATTTGGGTCTGAGAAGGAGTCAGCTGCCTCATGATATGAGTAGAAGACAGAAGGCTGTTGTCAGATTTTGAGTCCTTTGATAACCAACACCGCTTTCTCTGTGTGCTAATTTGCAGAATGGGGAAAATATTGGCATGCTGCCTTTAGAATCCCTTGGAAGAAAAGCATTAGAAATATGAAAACATTAAAATTCTGTCCAAAGTATATATCTTATGTAACAAATTTATTGGGGAGTCTCGACGTGTTATGAATATAAAAATGAAACCGTTTTATGCTTATCCAATAACAGCTCCTTCAACTAGGATATGTTGACCTACCTATCCTGATGGGAAGTAACTCCTCTAAGAGGAAGTTGGCCAGCTCCTCCAATGCTCCTGTCACTTATTAGAATGGTCCATTTGTTATTTAAGACTCAGTCTTGTTTATTTACTTCAGCCTCAGAACAGACTCAACACTATGTCCCCTCTCTCCCCTGCGGTGTTGTCTCTCTCCCGCTTCATGGCTCCAGTGGTTTGGAGGTTGGTGGTCTGTTCTTCATGTTTCCCTCCTTCCTCGTCTCTTTGAACTCCTTCCTTCAGACGTTAGCCTCCTCCCGGTGCCCACTCTGGCCCATCGTGACTTGTCAGAAAGGAAGGGGCAGATGGACTGGAATGTGTGGTGACAGGAAGTTGTCCTGGTCTAGCTCTCCTTTGGTCCTTCTGATGTTGGTGTTCTCAGCTCATGTGTCAGCCCCGTGTAGGTGGTAAATGTAAATGTCTGTATATGTGTAAGTGTGTTTGTGTGTGTGTGCGCGCGCATATGTGTGTGTTGAGGAGTAGCATTCAGTTCAGCTTCACCCCTCACCCCTCCATCACTGAGCTATGGGAACTACTGGTTCCTCTTCTGTGCTTCCCTGTTCCACAGAGACTAGAGATGGGATGGGGTTACCCGATCTCATTTCCAGGCATACAAGCCCTGATGACCTAGACCTACTGCCTTCAGAAATTTCAAAGTGAACATTGTTCTCTATACTCAAATACGCCGCCCTGCAAAGACTGCAGGTGACACATATCAAATACTCTTCTATCTGCTTGCCTTTGCAAGCATTAGGAAATGGAAGAGAGAGCGTGCCATACTCCATATTTCCTGCTATGTTCTCTCAATGGCCCCTAAGGCCTCATTCCTGGGCTGCACCAGAGAAGACCTTGAGGTCTTATCTCAGCACCACCCATTCAGTCTCCCTTTCCCGAGTCCCCTTCAGTTTTATTCACAGTTCTCTTGCAGACTGCCTTACTTAGCTTCGGGGAGAGGGAGAGCTCCTCCATGACCACAAAGTAATTGAAGAAAGACTTTCTTCATTGATATGGACTTCACTAAAGGCTGGTGACTCCTGTCTCCAACTCAGTTCTCTTCTGAATTTTACCAGGGGCAGTTCAGCAATAGAGCCTCTAGCAAGCCTTTTGGGGATGTGCTTACCAGCAGTTTCAAGCTCAACTTTGTACCTTGGCTGTGGTTCTGGGACAACAGGAAACATCCCACTCTGCATTCTGTTCTATTGGTGTCATACTTTGGAACCTATTGTCTTCACTCACCAAACTCTTCCTGGTATTCTTCTCATCCCATGCTAGTTCAGACTGAGGTAGTGAGTCAGCCGTTTCCCAGGCATACAGATGAGATCTCTAATCCTAACCAGTCGTCCACAAAACGTGTCCCACAAGCCGTGAGCAGGATAGCATGGTGTAAGGAAATGGACAGTCATAGCATAGGTCTGAACCTTGACCATGGGTCAGTGGCTGCCCACCTGTGACTGTGCTCTCTCTAGTCCTTTAGAAATCTGTTCTTAATTTCAAGAAGCAAAGCTAGGAATAGATTAATATTTTTCAAACTCCTTTTAGCAATTAAACCCATTTTTTCAAATTGGCTGGTGAAACCTAGATTCTCTTTGATTCCCAGCTATAGTCCTTAAGGCATCTACATGAATTATAGGGGCTCCATGGTAAAAAATTGGAGACATACACTATCACATTCTTCTTCTTCCAACTTTAAAATTATTTTAAGTATGCCTAGCTCTTCAAAAACAGAGTCCCCTATTAATATACAACTTTATGATTATCCAACTTTCCAAGTGTTGGTTTCATAGCAGGCTCATGATCAGTAATATATCTCTCTGTATTTTCAAATTGTTATAGATGCATCAAAAGTCAAAGTTGTTATGCTTATGGCTACTTCTTCTTCTTCTTCTTCTTTTTTTTTTTTTTTTGCGAAGTTAATACTTTGAAAACTGCAACTTTCATAGCTCTAGAGTAGCATTTCCCAGCGAGTTGAACACTAGTCTCTTGAGAGGTGGTCTGAAACAAAGAGCTTTATGGTCAAAATGTTTTTAAAAACGCAGTATTCCATGTCCTCCTCTTGGAGATAATTAAGGGCGCAGAGAAGTTCTATAGCAAGGCCATGTGTTTAGCTTTTCTTAACTCAGTATTTCCTAAACATTTGGCCACAGAACCCGGTGTTTTTCCATTTAACATTTATTAACATCCCTTAGAAAATAGTGTTCCTTTGAATACATTTTGCAAATCATTGCCTTAGAGTAGAGATCAACATACTTTTTCTATAAAGGCCAAATGATAAATATTTTAGATTTTGTGAATTTTACTGACTCTTTTGCAACTACTCAACTCTAACATTGCAGCTCAAAAGCAGCCATGGCCAATATCTAAACAAATGGGGTGGCTGTGTTGCAATAGAACCTTATTTACAAGAACAAGCAGTGGTACAGATTAGGTCTCTGGGCTGTGGTTTGCTGACCCCAGTTCCTCCATTAGACAAGTGAGATTTATTCAGACGCGGGAAGGGATTACCACAAATAATGAAACAACAGCTTAGTTCTTCCCTGATAAATCACTCGAATGTTGCTGAGTGTTAGAGAATACACCACTGAGGATACGATCTTCCTCTGATCATCTTGATACTTGAAGCAGGCTAAGTGACTCATTTCATGCTGCTTATTTTTACCAGATACTGATCTAGTTGTGAAATCATTGTCCAGCTCATGATCTATGTTGCTAACCGTCAGCTAGTTTCACTCTGATGAAAGACAGGCAGCAAAGGATGGATGTAGCACCCACCTCAGTGTCAACCCGATTATTATATCTGAAATAAACCATCCATATTTTTCAAGCTCACAGAAGAAAAATGTTATTAAACACAAACAGAGGCATTCAGATGATCTTGGCCATTTCCTGAATGGTTTACCATGATTAAATACCATGTTAGTTATCTATTGCTACATAAAAAATTATTCTAAAACTTTTGGTGGCTTAAAATAGCAAACATCTGCCCTAGCTGGTTTGGCTCAGTGGATAGAGCATCGGCCTGTGGACTAAAAGGCCCCAGGTTCGATTCCAGCCAAGGGCACATGCCCAAGTTGTGGGCTCGATCCCCCCAGTGGGGGATGTGCAGGAGGCAACCAATCAATGATTCTCTCTTATCATTGATATTTCTATCTCTCTAGCTCTCTCCCTTCCTTTCTGAGATCAATTAAAAAAAAAAAAATAGCAAACATCTGTGATTTCCAGATTAGAATGGATTAAGAATCTTGGCAGCTTAGCTCAGTTCTCTGACTCTGGGCCTCCCAAATCTGCCATTAAGGGGTTGGTCAGGGCTGTGGTCACATCTTAAGGTTCAACTGGGGAAGAATCTACTTCCAAACTCACTCACCTGGCATGTCTCAGGTCCTCAAAATATCATTTTCCATGTGGGCTTCTACAAAGGGCTATTCACAGCCTATCAGCTAGATCCCCCCCAAAGATAAGACTGAGAGAGAGAGAGAGAGTGAGAAGAGGAGAGAGAGAGAGAGAGAGAGAGAGAGAGAGAGAGAGAGAGAGAGAGAACACAGGACAGAATACAGAGGTTGTTTGTAACCTAAGCTTGGAAGTGACAAACCATTAGAAAACATGTCACTAGATCCAGCCTGAATTCGAGGACAAGGACTCCACATGTGTGTGGACACCAGGAGGCAAAGATCAGGGGAGGCTATCTAAGAAGCTGTCTACCATGTATACTAAATTCATCTAAGATATTTTTTATTATTTCTCTCTGCGGTGAGGTTGCAAAGTCTCTGGACTTGAGTAGCAGAGGAAGATGCCACAGTGATAGTATAAGCATTAAGTTGTGTATTAGGGCTCAATGAGAGGGAAACAGAGGGTACAAGGGTGTGGGTTGCAAGGTGGTAGAAGGAGAAAAGAAAAACAGGCAAGAGGTTATGGAGGTATTTTTTTTTTTTTTTTTTTAGAATAATTTGTCCTCACTTGGAAGAGAAGAATTAAGCTGCTTGGGACAGATTTTGCCAGTTGACTCCTCCACAAACTCCTTTTCCTGCTATTCCACAAGCATGGATCCCCGTTTCCCATTCCTTCCTCAGTTTTTTTGGGGTTACATTTATCTCAAGGACCCGAGGACCACATGTTCCAATCACCCACATGTGTTTATCACTTAATAAATATGATCTGTTATTACCAAAGGAATTGGATGAGGTTTTATAATATTGGTTATCCAATTGGCCAAAAAAGAAATGAACAGAAAAGAAAAAGAAAAAAAAAATCATCAAATCAGTCGCATATTAGGTACTAAAGGGAATACAATAATATAATATATCTCCTGCTTTTGAAGATCTTATATTTCAATTATGAAAACAAGACAAACATATGGAAACAGTTATGTTAAAATTAAAGATTTAAATAACAGTTCAAGGTAACAATAGAAAGAATACCATAAAGCAGCGTATGATTAATTACCAGCCAAATTGTATAGAATTCATTACTATTGGAATTCAGGGGAGAGGGAGGATCATTGTGAGTGAGGTGTTTGGGGAACATATTGTGAAGCAAATGAGAAGGATTTGGAGAGGGGGAGCGAAGTGAGGGCATTCCAGGTGGAGGGAATGGCATGAGTAAAAATAAGAAAGCGGGACAGGTGTTTTGGGGGAACAATGAGTTAACCGGTTTAGAGAGTGGGTTTTTGGAGGCGAGGAGTCTGAGATGAGGTAAATGGTAAGTCAGACAGCCATGCAGGAACAGGTTGAGTTTAATTATCTAACCTGTGCTCGGTCCCTGAGGCAGATGGCTTGCCAACAAACGTGCATGAATTACCCTCTATTAGAATTTTTAAAAAGGGGTAAGTTCCAGGTTGGTTTTCTGAACATCTTGGGCTCACAATCCGTGCCTGTCTTTTAATAGCAAGTGGTGGCAAATGGAAACTGTACCTGTGCTTTGTCTCCATAGCAGCGATGCAGAAAAGCTTTGATGGCTTCCAGCTGAAAGAGACTGAACCGTTGTCACCCCCCACGGAAAGCTGAGGAGGTGATAAAGAGAAGAAGCATGGCTGTCATTTCAAGAGACTGCTGGGATCAGGGAGACGGGTGTCCCTGAGCCCCAAGAGATCCCACCTGAGGTACAGTTGGGAAGAGGACTCAACGTTAGGGCAGCGGCAAAGGGGGCCACTGGGCCACTTCACACTCCACCAGCCAGAAACCAAGGAGAACTTGGCACTGGGAAGAAGGGTCCCAGGACCTTCAGAAATGCCCATGCATTTCTTAACCTACCTGTTACTTAACCTCTCCAAATTCTATTTTCTCACACGCAAAATAGGGATAATAGTATTACCTCTTTCATCCACAGGGCTGTTTTTAGAATTCAGGGAGTACATGCATGGAAAAGGCTTACAAAGTGACTTATAACAAGTTCTCAATAACCATCAGGGACTGTACTATTGCCATTGTTATTCTATTTTTTCCCCCAGCTTCTCTCTGCCTTTGTTACAAAGGCACAGAACAAGACAATGGGTTGTAAAATTATTGTTTTCTCTTAAAAATTTGATCACTTTGAATGACCCACAGAGGCTTTAACATTTGAACATCTCTGGGATTTGGAATGTCAGAACACTTTTCTCCCTCCCTCTCCTCTCCTTCCTCTCTCCTTTCAGCAAACTATAGTTGGGAGCGTCATGTCTGTGCCAGGTACTTTTCTAAATGTTTCTAGCATTTCTAGGCTCTGGCCATGCAAACTTGATCAAGGATAAGAATTAACCCCCGGTTTCTGAGGGGTAAATGATCACATTCAGGTGTGAATTCTGAAAAAGTGAGTTAGGAGGGCCCCTCAGTGGGTAAAGAAAAGATGATTTTACTTTAAGAAAGAAGAGAAGGATATGTGGCCAATGAGTGCAGTTTGGAGTTGAATTCCGGTTGTGTATCTGGAGCAGGATGGGGAAGCTGCAGGGTGTCCACAGATGACTGGCCAGAGGTCAGGTAGCACTGGGCTTGAGACCAAGGCCTCCTGACGCAGGACAGATGTGCAGACAGCAAGCAGCACCTCTATGCACAACCCGGTGCCTCATCTCTGCACCCAGCCCAGCCTCCAACCCCGTCAGCTGCTGAGTTGTGGGGAGGAGAATACCATGAAGGCAATGGGCCCATCTTCTTCTAATTATTATCCTATGGTATTAAGATGATGAGTCCTATTTAATACATTCTGACTGGCAACAACGTGCCAAGTGCTCCGTGGACCACAGAATTAAGCATGGCTGTTGGCTGTTAAATAAGGGGCTGAAATCTTAATTCTATAGACACAAGGTCCTCAGACAGAAAAGGGAAGACTCTCATGGCCTGAGGGTAAACAGCAGGATGGTAGCAACCAGTCCTGAACTTGGTGGCCTCTATCTCAGGCTCCCTCCAGAGGACCCTCTCCAGGATGGCCCCCAAAGGACACTGATTTCTGATACCCCTGGAAACTGTTTTCAAAATGAATGAACATTCAGAATATACCAGAAAAAGGTTAAGGAGTTATTTAGTTTCAGATATCCAGGATAGCAGGCAGGCTGCATGGAGAAGGGACCCCAAAACAAATTATATGATCAATAATAGCTGGAACTATCACATTTCCCATTTTGCAAGTAACCAGGAGGCTAACAGCTGGCATGCACTCGGTCCAGATTTTGCCCGACATTTTTGCCATCCCGAATTAGCAGCAAGTGTCATCAAGCCTATGAAATGGAAGGAATACCAGAGGAACCAAGTCATTGCTCTCCAAATAGACAGAGAGAGGATGTAGTGAAGGGTCAGAAGTGAGGGGACAGTCACAGGAAACCTTTGTGGTGTCATATCTGTCCCAGAACAGGATGCCGGAAGGAGAGGGGTCAAAGCAAAGGGAAGTCTAGCATCATAGTACAAAATGTTATCAGGACTGATTGGATTTTAATTGTTTCATTCTTTCAGGCAAGTGCTGCATGATCACTTAGCCACTGACTCTCTATTGTGTTAAAATTTTTTAAGTTTATTTTTAATTTAAAGTCAGTAATTGAAAGGTTGAGCAAACAAGGGTAGAGATGGGGTGAAGTTGAGGAGTTCTTGTTAAATGATCCAAGAAAAGGATAAAAATGGAGAGAGACTTTTGTATAGGGTTGTCTCTAGCTTCTTGGCCCACTGAACATCTGGGTTATTATTCAGTGTTTCTGGCTTGTGGCTTTACTCAGATTCTCTGGGTCTTCAGCCTACCAAGTCATCTGACCCAGACGAGCTTATCTGATAAACTCCAACCACCCCCTGGTGGAGCATGAAGAGGAGGACTCTTCAGTGGGCCAAAGAGACTGAGAAAAAACTCCCAGAATCCCCTGGGCTGCCTGAGGTTCCCTTCCCACATGCAATTCCTGATGTTTAGCACTAAAAGACAGTTCATAGCAGCACCCCCTCAAATCCATGAAGAGACCTCAGAATGACATATCCCTTTAGAAAATGAATTTTTCATAGAAGATCCCAGATTTATCCACTAAGGAGAAGGAGCTTATGGCTTATGTAATGCCACCCAAAGCCACATGCCCCCAGAGGGAAGAGTTCACAAACATGCCTTTGGAACATGGAAAGATCTCAGCATCTGAAAGTGTTCTTCCAGGATGTTGCAAGTTCTTCCACTGCCTCCCAAACTCAGTCTGAAGTCTTTGTAACGACCTGCGTGGTGGTTGGGGTACCCACCTGCCATCATCCTGACTATTTGTGTTTTAATTGTTGGACTCTAGTCCAGGGAATCTACTCTAAATCACCCTCTACTCCCTGGTCGAGCACAGGAAACTGTTTTGGAACTTTCCTACACTCACATTCTCCCATCTCTTCAGGACAACACTAAGACTGGCGCACAAAGAGCTGAGTGTAGGCATGACATGGGATGGCAAATGATGGGTTTGATCAAATGGAGGTACCCCTACCTCCTTTCACAGGAAAGCAGGTCTAGCCACTCAGCCCCAGATATAAAGCTTGGCCACTTTCTGAATATAAAGGATATGTAAGAAATATACACTGCTTTTAGAAAATTCAGTCCTTATATCCTCAACTCTCACATCAGGTTAATGGATGGCAAAGATATGAGAAGGGTGAACATCATTTATTCATTCATTCAACAAATACTCATTGGATAGCTACCATGGGCCAGTTACTCTGTTAGGTGCTGGGAATACAAGAGGCAACTAGACTGACCCTGTCAGCCCATAAAGATAAAATACAACACACCAAGAGAATGATTTCAAATTGTCCTAAGTGCCATGAAGGTAACCAGCAGGGGATTGAGGTAGAGGGAGGAAATCCTGGGTGGTCAAGTCCTGTTTGAAGAGGTGACATTTAACCCAAAAAGGATGGGGAAGAGTCTTTTAGGCAAAAAGAAGGGATGGAAGAGGAGGGCGAGAGCACTGCATCGAGAGCAGGAAGCATGTGTGCAGTCTTGAAGTGAGAAAGGGCCTGTACTTCCAGGAAATGAATGAAAGAAGCCCAGTGGAGGGCTATGACTCCAGGGGAAGAGGGGCAGGAGCCAAGACTAGAAAGAGAAACAGGGGCAGGTCAAGGGATGGACTTTAAAAGCCAGAGTGAGGAATTGGGGTTGTATTCTTTTTTTTTTTTTTAAGTATATTTTTATTGATTTCAGAGAGGATGGGAAAGGGAGAGAGAGATAGAAACATCAATGATGAGAGAAAGCCATTGATCGGCTGCCTCCTGCACACCCCACACTGTGGATTGAGCCCACAACCCAGGCATATGCAGATGCCCTGACCAGGACCTCCTGGTTTATAGGTGGATGCTCAACCCATGCTTGCTGGGCTGGGAATGTATTCTTAATGTTATGGGAGGCAGTCAAAAGTTGTGATTCAGGCTTATTACATGAATGAAGGGGAGTGATGTGATCCAATTAATATTCCTCCATTTGTGCTTCTTTGCAGAGAATAGATTGGAGGGGTGAGAAGAGAAGCAGAGACCAGCTGGGAGCTTTTTCCTAATCCAGGTGAGGGAAATGGTGGCCTGGACTAGTGCTTGGCAGTGGAGATAGAGAGAAGGCATATAACTGATTTAAATCCACCAGGTGCTTGATCCAAATAATGCCAAATGATTTTATTGCCATCACTTCACACTTTACATTCAGATCATTTCTGCATAAAACCACATAGAAAATAAGGGGAAAAAACAATTAAGGTGTAAAATGTTAATATGAAAACAGTAAAATTCTTCACTTGTTGATTTCCAAATATTTTTCTGAACTCCATCAAGACTTTTTCAAAGTCATTTTTTGTATGTAGGCACATCTTCTCTGGGCTGAAACAAACAGTATTTGTCTTTGGGGAGGTGCGGCTTCAGTCAAAATGGCCAACAGGCAATGCAAGAATCTGAGATCTATGTCGTCCAAATGTGGAAAAAAATCTGGAGTTCTGGTATGGGCATCTTTCCAAAGTGCTACTAGTTTAATTACAAATTGATTTACAAATGACATTGTCTGGTATGGTAGATTGAAAGAATCATATTTTTACACATCTGCCACATTTTAAATGATATTTTTCAGAAAAGCACAGAGACAATTTGACTCATGATCCTGAAATTTTCAAATTCACATATCCTGATGAAGACAGGAAAAGACTTTCTATGGACAACTGTTGGACAACACCTGACCTTGGACCCTATGCTGTTTGCCTTTCTCAATCACACTCTGTCTGGTTCTCCAAGTCTCGCCACTAAAATAATCAGAACATTATTACAAAATGTTGTCATAGATGCCTAGTTATCTCAATAACATTACTCTTAATGTTAAAGACTTTTAGAGATATCTTTCATGGTGCGTGCTTTGCTTGAGAGGAAAGATGCCTTTGATTAAAGTTTGAAACCCTTACCTTAATAACACAGAACACTACATAAATCACACTTTTCTAAATTAGAAATTTTAAGATCTAAGGATATCTACTGGTTCATATTTCTAGATACTTTTTGATGTTATTCTTTCTTTACTTTGTTGAGAGATCCAGACAAAAGTTTAAAGGTAATTTATTTCACTTTTATGCCTTCATGTTATTATGTTTCTATTCATATCACCACTGTCTTGGTGAAAAAATTAATGGCTCAATATTTTTCAAGTTTACCATAGAATGGTCTTAAAATTTGTGTCTATTACACACACTCCAATCCAAAGTATGGCTTATAGTACTTGTTAGCAACTAATTAGCTTCCCTCACCCCTGAAAGCAAATTTGATTGGTTCTCATAATCTTCATCCTTGTTGGTTAAAGCTTTCATTTTAACTTTGTTGGTTAAAGCTTTCATTGGATGCTAAAAAGCCAATGAATTGTTTGCTTTTGGTCAGGTGCCCACACATTGTCAAATCAGCTGAGGCCAGATTATATTAGTGAACAATGTCCAAAGAATGTGTAAGGGGTCTCCTAGGGCAGCCTTACTCAGCAGGGACTATGGACCTTAGAAAGGTTTGTGGTTATGATGGGCATTGGAAGGCTTGGCCCATGTGGTTATGATGCAAGAATACGTATTGAAAAAGCACCTTGTAAATAAGCCTTTTCATTGTCATATACACTGAAAAAAGCAGTACAGTGAGGCTTCAGGAACTCAAAGGATCCCGTGATCAGGAATAAAAAATTCATATTGAGTATACATATCTCTATCTCTATCTCTCTATCTATCTATCTATCTATCTATCTATCTATCTATCTATATTAGAGGCCCGGTGCACGGATTTGTGTACATTGAAAGGAAATTAATTAGAAGGTGGCCAGTGGGGCAGGACTGGGTGAGACGGGCCAGACATGCCCTGGAGCCAACCTCCCTAAGTCCCTTCCCAGATAGCTGCACCTGGGGCAGTGCTGAGACTCAAAGGGTGTCTGATGAGTGAGCGGGGTCTCTCCAGCAGGTGAGGTCCCTCCGCCTGGCCTGTGGGGAATCAGCCTGAAACTGGCAGTCTGACATCCCCCGTGGGGTCCCAGAGTGCGAGAGGGCACTCTGCAAAGTTGCTGTTACTCAGCAGTTCCTGCGTTGAGCGTCTGCTCCCTGGTGGTCATGGTGCATCATAGCTATCAGTTGGACAGTCGAACGGCTGGACAGTAGCTTAGGCATATATATATATGTATATATATGTATATATGTATATATATTTAAATATATCCTACAAATATTGTAGGATATATTTGTAGGGTATGTATTTAAATATATATGCAATATATTTGTAGGATATATTTAAATATATATGCATATATATTTAAATATATCCTACAAATATATATGCATATATATGCATATATATTTAAATGTATCCTACAAATATTGAATATATATATACATATATATTCTACAAGTAATTTAAGCAAAGTAGCTTTGAACTAAGTTCTGCTGATTAACAGAAGAAACCGTAAAATATTATTTCATGGAAAGATCATTGCTCTAGGAATCAGGAAGCATGGTTAGTTCTGGCTCTGAGACTTTCCATATGGTCTCAGAGAAACCATGTCAGATTTCTGGCCCCCGATGTCAGCCCTAGTCTACAAAATGAGTGTTGTAATAGATTAGCCATCCTTGACCTAAAATTTGATCAAAAGAATGTGAGTCCAAATGATATAGAAGTCCGAAGGACACTAACAGCTATTTATGGAGCATATACTATAATATTCCATGTGCTTTAAATATATTGACTTCTTATTCCTCAAAATTGCACTATGAGTTTATCTCCATTTTACAGAAGAAGAAAGGAAGGAATTTTAAGATGCCTCACCCCCATATTAATTATAAACAATGAAACAATGCAAATTTATTAAGTTTCCCCCATCAAAATAAAAACACTTTTCATTATACTTAGTCCTTTCTTAAATGCAGGGAGAAATGAATGCATAGGGAAAGATGAGGCAGGTAAAAATGAATGTTCTTCTGAGGAGTAATGTTTGCATCTTCACTATCATGACGTGGAGCCGGGCTTCAGATTTTTGAAGTGTGACTCAAAGTTTGAACCTTTTCACTGATTGTTTTTGCTGGGATTTTATGAAATCCGTCGGCGTGTGAGTTAGCAAGGAGCACCTCAGCACTTCCCTGGCCTGCATAAACATCTACAGGCAAACCCAGCAAGGAGCGCGCCGTTTATCACAGCTGCAGTCAAGCCAACAAAACTGTTCCTACCACTGAGGATGGAATTTGTAAACCGCTCTCTCCCAAATACATAACGTGACATGAAGTAAACTGCTTACGTGGTTGCCATTCCACTAGGTTATCTGCTCAAATGCCCTGTTTCTGTGTTTCCTTTGAAGTCTCTCCAAGGATTGGAACACAAAAGGAGAGTCAGGTTCAAGGTTTTAAGTGTGAAAGTTGCTTTAAACAACCAATCAGCTAACCAAGCATGCAAACAAAAACACCAGATTAAAGCAGCATCCGAAGTCTTTGCCTCCTGTTTATAGCATGCACCTCTTTGTTCACGAAAGGCAAATGAGAATGCTAAGTGCAATGGAAATCAAAGACCTAAGATCTTACATTTATACACACTAGTGTTGTGCAACTTTTCAAAACCCTATCTCTTTTGGAAAAGCCTAAATATTTGTCACAGCCCTATCTGCACACGAGGAGCTGCCACCGGATGAGAAACAACACTGAAGGCTTTATTGAGCTTTGCTTTCCAAATAAAAATGTAGTTTCAGTCGTTTTTCAAACAGCCCAGAAATTTGAAGGGGTTTTTTTTTGTGTGTGTGTTTTTTTTTTCCAGGAAAGCTTGTCTCTGCACTGACAACTATGGCATGTGAATTTCTACAAGTTGATTCTTTTGCCAGCTCTGTGAGGTTGGTAAGTAGAGGAGATATTGTTAAATTCATTTGCACCCAAGGAAACTGAGGCTCAGAAAATATAGTTCCTTTCCCAAACGATCCAGTTAATAAGCAGTGAAGCCAGAACTTACTCCTAGGTCAGTTCTTTCCATAAGCTCTTACCACTTTGGCATATGATATGACTAGAGGCCCAGCGCACAAAATTGTGCGAGACCCAGACCCAGTGCGCCGCGGGACCCATCAGTGCACCTCCTGGTGACCAGTCATTTGGTAATTACGGTGTTATGGTCACTGGCTTTTTATAATATAGATTAATCAAAGCAAGAACACAAGTGAAGACAGCATTTATTAGGTAAACAGGAGTTTATACAGTATATGACTGCACTGAGAAATCTGGTCAATTTATCCCTCTGATGCTACTATGCTACTCTTTTGAAGAACAACGGTCCACATTTTCTTTCTTCCATTCTGTGAAAGTATAAAAATCCACCACAAAGATGGCTGATGATGCACCTCTGGAAGACTCTGTCTAGAATTTATCTCTGTGTTATTCTGAGACCAAATATCTATGTGAATAAGTAAGCTGAAGGGTCACAGTGGCCTAAGCCAGAGCTGGCACAGGTGGATGACCTGAATGTTCCAATTCGTTTCTTAGTATTTCAAACACCAGCAAAGCAGCTAGCTGTCCATGTGGGGTGATTGCAGGGTACTGGGACTTGTTCATTTCCCCCTGCCCTGTTCATTCTGAGTTCTCCACTGGTCTATGCATGAATGAGCTGCACCTGTACACCAAGACCTAGTCCCATTCTGGAGTTAGTCCTCACCAGGGCACCATTAATTTACAGTCTCAATCTCCCAACTGGTGGAGTTCAGAATTAAAAATCTTCCCCCATAGGTTTGATTTCTGGTGAGCCCGGGCAGCCCAGTTGCCTTTGTTGCTATGGGCCAACCTTCAAGGTTGAACCCTGCTTCTTCCTGTGTCTGTTCTTGCTCTGGGGTACTTACCAAGGGGTACCTACCCAAACTCCCTTTTAGGGACTGAACTCTTCCTTGAACTGTAGCCCTTTTGGCTGGGGTCAGGTTACTCTTCCCTTCTCTTCCCCCTTTCTTAGCTGAGTTACTAGAATTTTCCCACCATATCACCATTTGCTGGAAGGCATTCTATTCTATGAGGACTGATAACATCTCAGCCCCTTGACTTAAACTCTTATTTGCCATATGGACTGCCCTGGCCATTGTTAATTTCCTGGGTCACTCTGAGCTTGGACCCTGTGCCATGTACTGCCAGTTTGCTCTCATCAGGGATAGCTTCTGCATCTGTGCTGTCTACTCAGGCCCCATCTCACCAGCACTAGTATCCACCCTACTCCACACAGACCTGGATTGGGAGAGTCTACATGTCTTAGTAAAACCAAAAGGCTCATATTATCACGCCCCCCCACCTCAAAAAAAAAAAAAACACAAACAAAAAACAAAAAGAAAACACAACAAAATACCTCTTTAACCCTTAAGTTTTGCCTGCAATTCTACCTATCACAGTTTTTAAGCTTTAAAGAAGATTGTAAACAGGCAGGATCTAACCTGAACAGGTGTTTGGTTTAACCCACATAGTATTTATATTTATTTTAAAAGCTGGAAAGCTGGTTTTTAGCACTGACAAATCAATTATTGATTTTTTTTTATTCTCTTAAAGATCAAAGGTTCTGGCATTGCTGGACCAATGTGCCCCCTGGCAACAATGGACCAGAACAGAGTAAAATTGATCCCTTGGGAAGGACCTTTTGTAGGGTCACAAGCTCTCAGACTCCCAGGAGGCCTGGCCTCCCTATTGTCTGCCTTCCTCTAGGCATTTGGATTTTCTACAGCTGCTTTAAGTTCTTACTATTTTTGAAACAGTGCAATTTTCTCACTCTTCCTCTCTCAGCCCACCCAAATTGACACACTTCACCAATGTCACCCATTTTCACCTTATTTTTAAATATAAATCTCTATGTAGATGTAGATAGTGAAATATGGAGCTGGAGGCAGAAGGGGAGGTGATAGAAAGAGGACATGGTAACAGAAGTGGTGAGGGTAGAAAAATCACATCCCTGTTGTAAAGTATCTGTATATAGTTTTTCATCTTCAGGACATATTCCATAGCCAAATACCCCCAACGCTTTATGTAAGTCATCAGTCAAGATAACACATCAGACAGACACAGAGTCTTGAAGAAAGGATGGAAAACACTTCTTACTGTAGCCTTATCTACACCCCCTTGCCCCCCTGGAATTCCTGTAGATGTAAGATATTACTTGCCAGGACCTGGTTTTGTTGACTTGTCTTGTTTAAGTAATACTGATAAGCCCTAGAAGGTTAGATAGAATTGAGAGATCAGTGTTTCTTAACCCTGGTTACCTGTCAACACCACTCTGGGGAGCATTAAAAAATCTGGATGCCCGAGTTGTATCCTAAAGGGGTTAAATCAGGAAATCTGAGGGTGGGGCCAGGCACCAGCACTTAAAAATAATGCTTCTCGGAAGATTACAAAGCCTAGGCCAGTATAAGAATTACTGACCTAGATCTTAGATCTTGCCTAAAAAGCTTGATTTTACACACATAAGGAATCTGAAGTCAGTGATTTACCCAAGTAATTAATTCAAGACCCCAGGAGCCTCATATTCCCAATTACTATGCCTGTAGCAAAAGTTGAACAGGGAAGAAGGCTGATAGGAAACAAATTGATTCATTTGAAATATGATGTTGGAGGAGAGCTCTGTGGATGCCCTGGACATCCAGAAAGACAAACAAGTGGGTCCTACAGCAGATTAAGCCTGAAACATCACTCGAGGCAAAAGTGACAAAACTAAAGCATCATGAGAAGGCAGGATTCTTTGGGAAAAGACAATAATGCTGGGGAAATATGAGGCAGCAGGAAACGAGCAAGACCAAATATGATGTAGATTGACTCCATAAAAGAAGCTATAGGCATGAGTGCATAGGAGCTGAGT
Organism: Eptesicus fuscus; assembly: GCF_027574615.1. NCBI lineage: Eukaryota > Metazoa > Chordata > Mammalia > Chiroptera > Vespertilionidae > Eptesicus > Eptesicus fuscus. Next base: position 38,564,958 of record NC_072484.1, on the reverse strand, counting down.
AGGGCTGTTGAGGACAGGCCATTGTGGACATCAGTCATTCACCAGGTCTCCAAGAAATGGAGCTGACTCAATGACATGTAATACACACCAAGGCACAAGGAAGGAAGAACTGAGACAAGAATCCATGTGGTCTTATTGCTCCTCATTCAGGATTCTCTACTTAGGTGGTGTGCAGAATTCTCTCCAATATTCCTCCACAAATCCTGCAAGGTAGCAGAGAACCATTTTGTTAGTTATTGAAGAAACAGGCACAGCATTGGATAACCACTGGCCCAAGATCACAAAGGAGAAATGGTTGGGGTAGCATTCTAGGGGAAGCTTCTGTAGGGTATGGTCAGCACCAAATGGAAGTGGTAGTTAAGTGGTAAGATGCTCTATTTTATTTATACGATGACTTTCAGTACTCGGAAAGACCTATCAATGCATTGACAGTCATCATGATTACTAGTACAGAACTTAACAAGATGGCAAGGAAAAACTAATTATCACTCTTTTAAAAAAAAAAAACCTAGAATGGGAAAATATATTAGGATTATTTTAATAAGATATCTCTGTTGCTTTTTTTAAAAAAAAATTATTTTCATCCAACTGTAGACAGAGAAAAGTTGCAAAAATGACACAAAGTTCCTGTATACCTCTTACGCAGCTTCCTAAGTTAACCTAAGTATGGTATAATTATTAAACCCGCCCAACATTATTGGTATGATACTACCTAACTAAACTATAGACTTTATTTAGATTTCACCAGTTTTTTGTTTTGTTTTTGCTAATGTCCTTTTTCTGTCCAAGGATCCAATCTGGGACCCACATTGCATTTAATTATTTTTTCTGCTTCATCTTTTCCAATCAGTGGCAGTTCTTCAGCCTTTCTCTGTCTTTCAAGACCTTGACATTTACTGGTTAATATTGTAGAATGTTCCTCTATTTGGGTTCATCTGATATTTTCTCATGATTAGATTGAGTTTGTGCATTTTTGGTGAGAATATCACAGAAATGAGGCCGTATCTTTGTCAGTGCATCTTTTCAAGGGACTCTATTACTAGAAACTTTAACATTGATTACTTGGTTGTACTAAAATCTCTTTATTTCTGGTGATCCAACTGAACAATCTAGAAAACTTGGCACAAGAGAAACACACACATAGAACCTTATGCTTTGGTGGAAAAAATTACTCTGTGGAATGATCTCAAGGGGGCTGAGATTGCTCTAGTCTCTCTCTTCCCACCCCACAACCAAATCCTTCTCCTGCAGGGGCTCCTCCCTAGAATTCTACCATTAGAACTTCATCCATTTAGCCAAGGCTTTGATTCCTATTAAAATGCAGATGTGGAGGGAGGAATACCATGCACTGTATTCAGTTCTCCTGGGAGCACCTTTGGAGATGAATTGGAAGAAAGGCAATACAGCATTTCTGCTTCCTTTTGACTATGGAGGCAGTGAGGTTCCTGAAAAGATCCTGAAAATATTTGCTACGTAAGCGCCCAGGTGATCTCTTGGAAGCATGTGTTGGATCTCAGACCTTTATGCTCACACCTTCTGCTGGCTCTTCATTTTCCTCTGGGTGAGCCTCTTTATGCTGTGTTGATTTGAGCTTCACCCATCTTTTCCACCGTGGCTCTCTCCCACCCAGTGATCCAGCCCTTTTTCAGTTCCCAACCTCTGAACTGTTAATTGTCCTCTCACCTCTGAATTGTGACAAGTGCCTTTTCCTTTCCCTGACACAGTCTTCCCCAATTCTCTTCACTGGTTTGCCTCAGGTCTTAACTTAGTTATCATGTGCCCCCAAAAGCCTTCCATGAACTCTCAAATTAGGCAAGTTGTCCTTCTCTGACCTCTAATAGTCCTTGGTACTTCCTCCTCATTACAGTTATCACACTGGTTTGTAATTTTCTCTAAACTTAAAGGTGTCTCCCTCTAGACTAGGGTTAGCAAACTATAGCCCATAGGTCAAATCTGGCCCCCCTTCTGTGTTTTTAAATAAAGTTTTATTGAGCTCTGCTCATTTTAAAAAATGTATTATTTATGATCCTTTCGTACTATAAGGCAGAGTCAAGAAGTCATGGTAGTATGGCTTGCAAAGCATAAAATATATACTCAGGTAGTATGGCTTGCAAAGCATAAAATATATACTCACTGGCCATGTACAGAAAAAGTTGCCTCGAGCCCCTATTCTAATGCATCATGATCAATAATTGCATTTATCTTCTCTGCTCTTGAATTTGTAGCTATCAGCACCCCAGGATCTAGCCCAGATCTTCATGAAATATTTGTTGAACAAAGACAAATCTCACAATTTTGCTCTAGTCCAGACTTACCTACACATTATAACCAATTAGAGTGGCTAATATAAAAATTAAATTTAAAAAATCTGCCATATTTTGTATTTGTTTCTGCGGAAAAACTTACCAATGGAAAACTGCCTACAGCTTATTCTCATAGTTTATATTGCATATATCATCCTGAAATAAGAAAGGGAATGGTTTCCAGTTTAGTTAAGCCCACAGACTTCATTAGGAATGTGGTATTATATTCACATGATCTAGCTGCAGGTTAGACCAATACTGGACCAGGTTCACTGCTATTAGTGGGATTTCTTCTGACTCAATAGCATATCTTGGCATAGGCCAAATAAAAATAGAATTTGGATTACCAGAGCGTTTCCTGTTGAAAATGCCAAATCTAACCAGATTACGTACCGTTCGATAAGGCCATGGAGGAATGAAGAAGATTCCCCATGCAAGTGAGTAGCCAAAATAAAAATGAACAAACTTAAGCTTTGGTTGAGTAGCTCAGTTAGTAGAGCATTGTCCCAATACATCAAGGTTATGGGTTTGATCCCCGGTCAGGGCACATACAAGGATGAACCAATGAAAGCATACATGAATGAAACAAAAAATTGATGTTTCTCTCTCTCTCTCTCTCTCTCTCTCTCTCTTTCTCTCTCTCTCTTTCCCTTCTTTTTCTTCTCTAAAATTAATTTAAAAAATTTAAAAACAAAAAATAAATTTAAGGGGTGGGCAGAGAGAAGCCTGTTTCTTCGCTCACTCTGACGGCTTGGAAATAGACTTCACATTCACTCTGGGAAGCCTTGCTTACACCTGCCTCCAGTGGAGGACTGTGGATTCCATTACCCTAAAATATTAAGGAAAAAAATGTAGATTTCGTTTTCAGACTCTTGACTTCCTCTGGGAGAGGGCTTAACATCAAAGCAACTATGTCTACAAACATTTAAAACATCTTTTTTCTTCCTGCTTGCCTTCCCCCTACTGCTTTGCTTTTGGAAACACTAAACACACCCAGTTTTCCAGACTCCGATGGCCCAACAGCACTCCTTTCCCTTAGCAAGGACCACATTACTGCCGTGATTTATGGCTGGTGAATAATTAGGAGCCTGTTGCTATGGTCTGGGGTTGAGATCAAAAGAACCATGTGTCAAAGTGAAGGGAGGGGTGGCTGGAGCAGAGGCGAAGGGTGGTGGTGTTTGTTTGTAATCCTAACCAGAGGGAAGCAGGGCCACAGCTTAATTGGGAAAAGGCGCGGTGTCTGAAGAAAGCAGAGTCTGTTCTATGAAAAGAATCCCTGTGTTTTGCAAATCAACAATATTTAGTGATAGGTGAACCCCTTGGGGGCCTGGAGGCTGGACGGTTTGAATTAGTACTCAAAGGTTTGGAGCAAAATGTGAAATATATAAATACTGAGTATAAAAAAATTGTCCAAATGGGCTCGCTTATGAGATTTCTGGTATTTCCTTCTTCTGGTCAAGAGGAAATGCCAAGGAAAGGGCTGCAGTATTTCAGTTGTTCTGTATCTGTCATCCAATTTCCCAATGAATATCGATTCTCTGGTTTCCCTTTGTCGTTCCCCCTTCCTGCCCTTGGAGAAGGGGGCCCTGGGAGCAGAGGGACGGACGCGGGGAGGTGGGGGGGAGGGGCTCCGAGGGCTCTGAGGTTTCATCTGCTGTATATTAATGACTCTGTAAATCACACGGGAGCAATGGGAGAGGCCCTGGACAGGGTGTCGGGAGGCCAGTTCCAGTCGTGGCCGTGGCTTCTAACAAGCTGTGTGGCCTTGGGCAAATCTGGATGGTTGGATCTCAGTTTCCTTATCTGTCCTATGAGATGGACTGACTTGAATGAAATGTAAGCTTCCTCTCATCTCCCAGTGTTATCTCAGATATCTCTCCCTAAGCCCTTGACATTGTAGGGGAAACTCCAGGTCTGAGCACAGGTCCCATTGGAGGTTGACTTTCCTCTTAGCTGGGAATGTTGAGCCAGGGTGTGACTAGAAGGCATGTGTAAATGAAGTATTCAGTTCTGCAAAAGGAGCATTTGGATTCAGACACATCCTGTGTGTGTGCAGATTGCAGGAACTGAGCTAAAAGGACCTTCCTTGTCAGCATCCACAAAGTGAGCTTAAGGCAACTGCAGACCTCACTCACCCTGGAAAACCACAAGTATCCAGGGGAAGATCCTGGGAACGAGGCTGCACAAAGTGAAAGCCCTTGCATGATGCGTGAGACACCCACAGTGCCGCAGAGCGGCCGGCTGCAATCCTACAGTCCTAGGGTGGAGTTGCCAGCACGGAAGTCAGGTTGCCAGGTAGAGTCACAGATGGCACTTGGTAAGCTGGGACCCTTTAGAAGTTGTGTGTGTGTGTGTGTGTGTGTGTGTGTGTGTGTGTGTCTTCTGTGACTGAGCCCTGTGGCTCTGGCTGCTGGGGCCTCAGCTCTTCCCACATGACCCTTTTTCATGCTGCCACCTAGTGTGGGCTCAGGGACTTCAACGTAAAGAAATGAAAGCACAGTTGGTTCCCAAAGGCTCACAGAAAGAGACACATTCATGTTAAATGATGTGGCCACGTGGCCTCCTTTCTCCTCATGATAACCCTGCTCCTAGTTATGGACATGTTTGGCTCTCTAACTATGCTTTTTTACCATTAATGACAGCATCCTGAATTCCACACAAAGGGTCCAGCTTTGTAGCACTAGTCCTTAATATCCTTGCATTTTCCCTCTGAAAAGCAAAAAGTTGAAATCAAAAATAATTTTTAAAAAATCTGGTGGAAACCCAGTGGAAGATTAAACAGACCATCATTTGCTATACTCATCAACAGGCGGATGTGTGAACCTTGAAAAGTTTATTTTGCAAATTATTCAAGGGAATTTTATTCAGTGAAAAGGTGGGTATCTCAGGACTGACACGATACCACGAAAATGTACCCCTGCATATCTCTTCAGAACACGTGCTTACAATGGAAACGTATTCTTGATAAGGCATGAACGGGTGGAATTATACTAATCAAGGAAAACCTTACAGGGTGAGCAATTGAGTAACCTCTTTCTGAGTATAAGAGCCTATTTGGAAGTTCTAAATGGCACCATAAATGTAGTCAGGCATATATTTCCATACTGATGCTGGATAATAAACACAGTCGGAGTCAGAAGTACCTTGAGGGACGCCCTGCTGTGCTTATTATCCTGTACTTCCCTCCTCATCATTCCAGCCTACACTTTAATACTCATGGCTTTGTTTACCTAGCACTTGGCAAGTCTGACACATTGGGTTCTGTTACCTCTCCCGGAGAGGCAGCCACAATCATGGAACTGTTGTCATTTTTCTCCTCAGCACCGACTTGAGTTCTTTTGTCTTGAGATTCTTTGTGATAGTCTAAGTCCATCTTTTAAAAATTGAGGTGTTGCTTCAAAACTTTAAAAAAGACTTTAATAGAATCACATAGATGCAGGGCTGAATAAGCCTTAAATTTCCATCCATGAACTACCCTAAAAGACTAAAAATACTTACGTTTCTAGAAATCCTCTCATGGCCCATTTGATGGGCTTTATAAGGAGCAAATGCTACATAGTTCTAAAACTTTGAAATAATAAATGTATATTACTAAAATACTACTAACACGTATCTCTAAAACTGCGCTCTGCCTCTATTTGCTCATTTTAAAAACAGGGATATTGATGCCCATTCATGGAGTTGTAACAGTTAAATGAAATGATGGATAGAACAATGTCTTGCACGTGATTATTGGTTAATGTATATTTGGGTTTTTCCAAAGATTAATTTCCTCAAAAGCATCCAGTTCTAAAAAAAATTATAGTTTCCTCTGCCACCTCTACTTCTTTATATATGCAGGGTTCTGTAATGGAAATGCTCAAGGACTCTAGCTTAGCTTACCTTATTCGGCAAATCTTATTGTTGGACATCTATCTCCCTTACTTATAATTGTGCATGCTTTTAAACATTTTGTGTATTTTATCAAACTGCCTTTCAAGAAAGTCTCAAACCATTTATATTTTCTCTTTTAATTGCGATATATTTAAGATGTATAAGTAGATCATTTGCTATATGTAATCACTATAATCAAGCTAATGAACATATCCATTACCTCACAGTTACCTTTGCTTTTTTTTTTTTTTTTTTTTTTTTGGTGAGAACACTTAGGATCTACCCTCTTAGCAAATTTAAAATGTACAAGTTTAAAATTGCTACCTGCAGTTACCATGCTGTATTAACGTTAGGTCTCCAGAATTTATTCATTTTATTCATCTTGGGTAATGAAGCTTTGTAACCCTTGACCAACATCTTCCCATTCCCTCTCCTCCTTCCCCAGCCCCTAGTAATCACCATTCTACTCTCTGCCTCTCTGAGTTTGAGTAATTTATATTCCACATATGAGTGTGATCGCCCTGACTTTAATCCTCTGAGAAAATGGGAGAGTTGGGAGACAGAAGCAGCTGTCCAACCCTCTGTGAACAGTGACCAAATGTTCAACCTGACGCCTGTGTAGGAAATAGGCTCAATCCAAATCTCAGCCTTTCCAGAAGAGAACTAAAAGTTTGGGAACACCCAAATGTGTGAGTAGGGGAGAGGAGAAGACGAAGGGACAAAGATCATAGGATGGGGACCATGGCCAGGTCCATGTCCCAGTCTCAGAGGTCTTATCATTGCCCACACGGGAGAGATGGCTGCACTGATTCATGACATTGAGTGGGTTACAGATCCCTAAACCCACACACAGAATGTCTTTGATGTATCGTGTGGTGGAGGTGTTTCCCTCTGCACCACTGAGGAGCTGTATGCAGCAGATTCCAGGTGGCAAACTATATGTCAGAGAAATGGAAACAAATGTAAGAGCAATCTCCATGACCACGAACCTGGGGAACAAAGAAGACTGAATCCTGTGGTCAAGTGCATGGACTCTGGAGTTTGAGTCCCAGCTTTACCCCTCCCAGTTGTATGACTGTGTACAAATGAAACATACTCAGCCTCTGCTCATTTTAAAAACAGGGATAACAATACCTACTCATGCAATTGCAACAATTAAATGAGTTAATAGGTGTAAAGTGTATAGAATAATGTCGTGCATGTAATTATTGGTCAATACATGTTAGCAGTTATTATGTCATTGTTGAAATTATGGTAAAATGGGGTCTGGATACTCTTAAGATAATGAAAACAGAAGACTCAGAACTCAGTTTTGACCGTATTAATTCAGAGGTTGGCAGGTCATCTAAATTACATACTGAGCAGTTCTACGTAGGCCAAAATTGGTGGGAGCCTGTTCAAACTTAAAATGTGGGCATCTTGTTCAAAAATTATTAAGAATTTCAAGATGATGACAGCAATACGTTAACCAGAATGTGGGGCCCTTGAAAACAGGTGGTCCTGTGTGACTGCACAGGTCACCCCCCATGAGGCTGGTCCTGCAGAGGCCACGTGGTACATGGTGACTAGACCCACAGAGCTTGCCTGCTAGCCCTCAGCTCCTATGTGATCTTTTCCCTTCCACTCAACTTTTGTTGGTGTACCCTTTCTTGGTAGTGTTCTTGGTGCTCAAGTTCATGCTTTAAAACACATGCTTCCTAGTAATCATCTAAGAGCATTCAAACCCTCTGTCTCTGTTTCCCCACATTTCCTGCACTCTTCAATTCACTCTGGCTCTTACTGCCTACACCCCACCCCACTCAGCCACCACTAGCACCTGCTCTGAAATTTTTTGGGTGGGGTACCAGTGGCTTCTTCATTTTCCCTTTACGGTACCAGTCCCTCTCCAACTGTATTTATCACTTACAGTTTGACATCGATGGCATTATCCTAAAACTCTCCTACCTGACTTCAGTAATGCCATTCCAGGGTTCCTTGTGTCTCTCCTCTCCTTGAATGATTTTCTGACTTCTTATGTGTGTTCTGCCTATTTTTCAACATTTGATGATCCCTGTGCATTTCTCTGTGATGTCTGGTCCTGTTCTCATTCTTTCTCTGCACATTTTCATTGACGATTGATCTCATTTACTCTGATGGCTTCAACCACCACCACCAAAAAAAAAAAAAGCCAACTCTCAAATAAATATGTTTACCCTTTTCTCTGCTGATTCAGATCTATATTTTTAATACATATTTAGATGGCTGTGACTGGATACTCGTAAGGGACCACATCCTCAACACATCTAAAACTAACGTGTTTTCCTCATGCCTCTTTCTTGTATTGTCTAATTTTACTCTGGTATAACTTAGTAATTCCAGTTAGAAACTATGGTGATCCTTAGCCTCTCTGCTTCACCACCACCCAGCACCCAATGCTTCTCCAACTTTAATTGGTTTTATAATCTAAATATCTCTTGACTCTATCCTCTCCTTTCAATTTTCATGACTGGTTTGGGGCCATCACCAAATGAGTCTATTAGTCTATATCTCTACTATTCTAACTTCTTACTGGACTCAGTCTCCAGGTTTCCTCCTTCCAGTTATATTCCATACATATCCGAAAAATGTTTTCTAAAATGTAAAATTGTGTAAGATATACCCCTGCTTAGGGAGCCCTATGATCATCTAAATAAAGTTAAAATTTCTTTGGAAAGCACAATGATCTACGTTTTCTATTTTATTCCAATTTATATGAGATTAGTCTTAGTTTCCAATCTTCCTAGCCACAGACCTTATCTCAAGCAACTCTAAACTGTTGGTCTTTTCTTGACTGGGTCATCACTACGTCCTTGCCCATTCTCTTCTTTATGTCCAGAAATGCCTTTCCCTATGTCCTCTACCAGTAAATTCCTAGTTGTCTTTCAAGATGCAGCTTATCTGAAATTTCTTCTAGGAAATATTTTTTTATTTTCTGTGTCCTTATAGCACACTTCTATTAATTACAATTATTTATTTGCCTTCTCCACAATTAACTGTGAATTCTTGAAAGTTGGGTAGCATGCTCTATTCTTCTTCATATACTCAGCACCTATCATAGTCATCCTTAGATCAGAGTAGGAACTAAAACAATGTTTCATGAATGACTATCCTACATATAAAGTAAGGGGTTTACTAAGGCTCTTAACTCATGACATTGAGGTTGCTTCTTTGTTTTTCTATTTATATATGATAGAATTTGGACCAAGGAGAAGAAAAGCCAAAACTTTATAACAAGCAAACTTTTCATACAGCCCCTGGAAGTGCTCTAACACAGAATAGTTACCTCCATAAAGGAGAAATTTGCATTGGGATTGAATACTCTCTTAAATTTCTTACACATAAACCTGTGTAGTAACTTCTTTGGTGGATAAGATACAGCAAAAATATCTCACAAACAATAGAGCCTATGATATGACTTCAGCACTAGGAGCCCCTACTCCCATCTCACTCCTTTGCCCCCACTCAGAGTTTTAAAAATAAATCTTATGTCTACTACCAAGTGGTTATTACACTTCTTCTTTTAAGAAGTTCTGTAGGAGAAAGCCAAAAGTACCAGACATTTTTTATCTATCATCATTGAATTCATGTGTCAGACTGGTCACAGTGGCCAAAGTTACAGAAGCAATCCTCATGTAAATCAGTTCTCTTCCCAAAGAGAATTGTTACTTCCTGCATTCTAAGACAGCATGCTTTTCCCTCACCAGGTGAGAAAAAGGAGGTATCTTTGAAGAACGTCTCCATTTATTGGAAATACATCTCCTGATATATGGTGAGTTAGTAACACTTGTGTGTGTCTATGTATTTTCTATAATATTTGTGAAATTTAATGTGTCGCCAGCACCAGAGCTCATCTCAAAAGGACCAAATTCAGCATATTTGAGGGAAAAGTAAGTTGTTTCTTATACACTTATCTTTGTTATCAAGACAGTCAGACAAGGCTAACGATGATGTAAACAATGCAATAGCAAATTACATTTCATGCTATATTTGTATTCTTCTGCATTGTTTCAGGCAAATTTTGGTTGCCTTCTTTTATCAAATTTAAAGCTACTATGAGTCATTTTTTACTAACAATTATGTATGATAGTAAAAGTATTCAAATTTCCTAGTGAAGAACACAGGCCACCTCCCAAGCTTAAGTTTTTTCATCTGTCAGGTAGGAACAAGTTTGTGGTTTGTCTTTTCATAGATTTATGTGCAAGTTTCATTCTGTAAAGTTCTGTAAAAGAAGTGCATATAACAAATTTTTAAGGCAACAAAGTCAACTGTGTTAAAACTGTGTTTGCTCAGAAATAGAAATGCTTTTGAATAGGCCACGTTTGGGGATCAGTAAGAGAATTCATGGAGGAGAATTGTTCTCAACAGAAAATAAAAGTAATTTACATAGCACTGTAAACACTGGAGGCTCTAGGCAGTTGTATATTTATAACACAACAAACAAAGGACCTAGTCTCTGACCCTGAACAATTTTCAATTTATCACTACAAATGCCCTAAGAACTCCAAACAATGCAGCACAGACTAAGGGTGCATTAACTACCAGGCATTGTCATTGAAATCCTTCTTCGGTGCCAACTTTCCAAGAAGGCTTTAAAGTTCTTAAAGGGAAGAATGTTGGCTGATATTAAATTGGCAAATGATTCTAGGTCAAAAGAAAAGATTGTATGAACAAACAAAACATGACCCTAGAATGAACAGAAAGGCAAGAAGGACTGGGATAAAAATACGAAGAAAAGTTGGAGACATTAATGAGGTGACAGACGTTGGTCAGATTGAGAAGTCAAAAGTCCAGCGAAAAATAAGAGAAACCTCTTTTCAACATATATTGCAACAGAGAGGCAGTGAACATCAATTTAAATGTGTAGAATGGGGCTGGCAAACTTTTTCTGCAAAGGACCAGATGGTAAATATTTTTGGCTTTGTAGGCCATATAGTCTCTATCACAACCATTCAACTCAGCTAAAGTTGCAGGAGAGCAGCCATAGACAATCCAGAGTGTGGCTCTGTTCCAATAAAACTTTATTGACTTAAACAGGAAGTAGACTGATTTGGCCCAAAGGTAGAAGAATAAGGGAGGAAATAATCAAGCCAAATTGATTCACCTCTGCTCTGGCATCATTGGCCTTGGCAAGATAGCTCTGGAGTTACCAGTGAAATCAGAGCTTTATGCAGGATTCCTGACCTAAAATTGTGCAGCAGGCAAATTGCCCACTTTCTTCTTATTTGTGCTTCCCTTTTTGTGGGTTCCTCTCACCATCTCTCATCACGTAAATGCATCTTCTGGAAAACTACATCTGCTCCCCACCATTGCTGGGCTAGGGCACATTTGATTCGCTATTTTTAACTACCATAGAAATTAATTTGAACAAAATTGGCAATGACTTCCTAAACATAATAGCAATAAAAATCTAGCAATAATAGAACCATGGACACAAAAATTTATTTCAATTAACACTAGGGTTGTCATTATAAAAATTTATGAATCTTTTAATTTCATAACTGGAGATTTAAGGGTCAAGGGGCTTAATCATGAAAATCATGTACAATTATAATTAACTAGTGGCCCAGTGCATGGATTCATGCACACTGAAAGGAAATTAATTACAAGAAAGATTTGTGCAGTAATTACATTACTGCAAAAAATTACATGTCAAAATAGTGTATATAATATAGTATTATAAAATTAAAATAAAAAATATTTTAACATCACTATTTGCCCTTTCTCTATAATGGAAGTGTCGGAGATGAAAGAAAATTAGTAAAATGTGTATGAAAATAATATATAAATTGATTAATAAATAAATAATAACATGATATAACAACAACAAAGACATAATAAAAAACAACAAAAACATTATATAAAAACAACATTGATAAAAACAATGACTGATAAATTGATTAAACTTATTCTAATATCTCCCTGTATACCACATTAAGAGTAAAAACACTTTCAGAGTGCTTGACTAATTTCCCTTGTGATGAAGTATTTATAACTTTAACTTTAATGTCACCCGCTCTTCAAACTTGAGAGAAAGCAACATGTAACTGACCAGGTCCGAAAACGGGTTCAGGTAGGAATATTCTGTCGATGATGCTGCTTTCTTTCAGCTTCAGAGGTATGTTGTGCCAATAGTTGGTCTTCAGATACATTCTGGCATCACATGCGATTGGCGCCAGTGAGAGCTTTATATGTATCATGCATGTGTGAGTCAATGTTTATTTTTAAATTACCAGTGTGCGTCATATGTACCGACCGGTCGGTCAGTTGGATAGTTGGACAGATGGACGGTCAATCACTTAGCCTTTTATATACTAGTATATAGATGACAGAGCCTGGCTAGGCCCCAGGTCAATAGATTTCTACGTTAGAGTTCTTTGTCCCAATTGATGCTACTTTATTTTTGTTGCTACTTTTCAAGGACATGAAAATAGTTTTTAAATCAGTCCAAACAGATGAGTGATCCATAAAATCTGGGACACAGCCTCTAATCTTTCTCTATCGTGAGAGAGAAATAGGATAGATTCAGTCTTACCTAACGTCAGGGACATGGACCACGCAATCTCTTCTTCCATTCAGATATTACACTATCTTCCTGAAAAGTAGATTGTACTCTGGCTGAGGAGTTTTCCACTTGTAAGGACAGACATGCATCAATTCATGCACCTTCCCTCTCTCCCTTGTCATCAGCAAATACACATGCAGATCAGGCTGGGGATGCAGGACATCACAGTGAAAGACAGCCCTCCCAGGTGGCCTCAACCTCTGTTTCACCAACTGCACTGGCTAGCCACAAACATGACCACACGCGTTTTTAGGATGAAAATCATTCTGCTCACAAGTGCTCAACACTGTAGGGCTGCTTTCACTAGACATCGTTTTGCCAAACCCTTGTGCTGCTAGTTTATCTGATGAAATTGAAAGCATTTGCGTCAAATAAATTAGATTACCACCCTTGGATTCAGATAAATCATTTCCCCAATTTTTGGTGTGTTTGCTTTGGCTGAGCTTGAATCCTAGAAACTCCCCTTTGGATAGCCATACTAAAGCAACAGGGTGTGAGCTAACAGGAGGAGATGTGAGAAAGATTGAAATATAAAATACACAATCAACAAAGGACTGTTTAGATTATGTTATGAATGCTTTAGAACTTGGGATCCTTCTGTAATTGCATTTATTACCTTAGCCCAGGAAATCCATCCCAAAGAAAATAGAACTGAAAACTAATGACAGCTTTGTGAGGAAGGGGAGATATGACCAGGGTGTCCTTTGTCCTTCACAGATTCAGTTAGGTCTCCATGAGGTGGACAGGCTCATTGGTACCTGTGAAGCCATGGCCTGCGTGGCCTGGGTTCAAAGGCCTGGAGAAAGAGCTGGTGTGCAAATTAATACATAAGATAAGAAATATAAATTTGGAAATTATGGGGGAAGCCAGATGTGAACTTAGTTCAAGTGACTAAGCTCTGCTGAATCTCCACACCCATCTTCTTCTTATTTACCAGAATACACAATTGCCTTTTAGGAATGCAAACAGGCATATCAAAGGTAATGTTTAGTAAACAGCAAAAGATTATCATGTTAGGAGGGTTGCCTTGGGCCAGTCAGCAGCAGATAAAAACATGCAGATATTCAGCCTTCTGAATATCAAAGCCCTATTCAGCCTTCTGACCAGACTTCTCACATTATTACTGTTGATCTTTGCTTCCAGCAGGTACCTGTGCTTCTAACCTGGCCAAGTGTTCCCATTCAGCTTCCCTGTGGAGAGAGAAACTGCAGTCTGGCCTTGCCCACACAGTAGAAAGGCTACTTAGGGATTTGACCTTTAGAATTTGTGATGTTACAATCACTCATGTATTGCACTTTAGCCAGCAAATACAGGTTCTTTTAAACCCTGCATTTTCATCACTGGACTCATCATAGCCTTATGCAGGTTTCCAGGTAGTTAAGTGAATGATACCAATGGTCTTGTTCAAGGCCAATTGCCTACTTTCTCCTTATTTGTGCTTTTCCTGTTTCTTCATCCTGCTGTTGCAGAATTTACCAGGTGACCAGAAAACACAAAACCAGTACTCAGAAGATTCGGGGGAAAAAAGAAACCTTTATTCAAAGCAGTGCTGCTGGCTCAGGGGATTCAAAGATCCAAAGCTTAAATACCTAATACAATGAGATATTCCTTATATATATTCCTAAATTCTTTGTTTCCTAACTTCTGGGCTTTTGTGGTGGGCTTTTGCAGCCCTGCCTAAGTTAGTTAGAATGGGGAAGTAATATTACAGCTAAAGGCTTGGCCTGGGTGGTGCCAGTGACCTCCCCTCTGGCTAAGCTGTTAAATTCTTGGTTTGTGGCCCTTGTAAACTGGGAGTATTTAGGAAAACAGATTATTGCCTAAGGAAGGGGCAGTGACTTCTTTGTAGGCTAACAAGAATGTGCGTTAGGATACTGGTTACTGGCATAGATTCAGATTGCTGGCCCCCCCCCCCCCACCCAACCCTGCCCCAGGTTTCACCATATATTCCCCTTCACTCCATCCTGAACACTGTTTAAATGCATCTTCCAAGAGACCAGCTTTCTTTTCTCACTGATAGGACAGTGCCTTATAAATGACCAGTTTTCTTTTTCTTTTCTACACACAGTTTGCTCTGATGCCTTCAACTATTTCACATTAAGTTATTAGTTTATGTATGAAACTGTTTCCTGCACTGAAAGAAACCTCCATTCATGCAAGTTGGGGCTGACTTATAAAGGAAGTACCTTGGGATATGGAGGAGGTTTGCCTTATCCCTCGAATCATGTCACTTTAGGACTCTCTACTCAGTATGTAATTGCCTCCTGGAGCACGTGGCCAATACTAAGGCTTCTGTGGTCAGGAAACCATTTGGAGAACATATTGCCATATTGGCTTTTATGGGGTCCTTGTTTAAAGTAGGTAAGATATCATGTCCTTTAACTCTGGGAATATAGGCAAAACCATCCTTAGAAAGTTTAATGGAGCAGGTCCCAAAAAGGAAATTAAAGACAATAAGGTGTTCAGTGCTATTGTGGAATAGCCCGATCTGGGTGCTTTCAACTCCTCTTCATATTCCAAACCAAAAAGAAAACACAAAACAAAACATGGGCATGGAGCCATGCATAGCCATGGCAAGAGTTAAGAGGTTTTTTTCTCGGAAAAATAAAACTCTTGAAAATCCTTTTCCCTCAAGAAAAAAAACATAGGCTAAAAAATTTAATAAGATGGAGCCTTTATTTAGCAACAACATGCTTTCCTGTGAGCACAGAGCTCACTCGGAAAAAAGCTAAGACTGGACCGACCCGCACAATTATTTTCTGGCAAAGAACCAGTCACATTTGGAGCCCTCGGCAGCTGGACACAGAGTGACAGCTGAAAACAAAAACATGTTACAGAGATCAGAGACATTGCTGAATGCTCCATTTTGAAGTTTGATCCAAAGACCCAATTTATGTCACGTTGATTTTATGGAAGAGAGAGGGTTTGTTCCAGAGGCTCTTTTAAGCCCTAACCTCTCCTTTTGCTCTTTTGGCCTTTCGGCCCCACAGGATTTTCAATATCTCTGGAAGATATTTGCCCTTCAGAAATGAGTCCCATGGTGCATGAGAAGGCACTGGGTACTGTTCAAGACCAGCTTCCTCCTCCCAGAACCATGGGTCCAAGCAGCCAGTGCCCCCACATTCTAATAAGAGAATCTCTTTCTCATTCTGCCTGCGGGCTGCGTGTCAGTTCCGGCTTCTTTTGAAATATCTATGGCTTGTCCAACATGAAAGCAAACAAGGGCAACACATATAAAGCTTCTCGTATTACCTAGATTTTTAAAAAGATACTAAGTACCTGGAAAAAAATCAGACAATAAATGAAGAGGCAATTTGGAGTTAGGATCTTGGGTTCTGTAGAGTGACTACTGGGGTCTGAATAGCACCTGTGACTACAGACAATTCATTAATTCAAACCGCTGTTCCTCATCAATGAAAAAAAAACCCAGAAGTATAATCATCTCTACCTCACAGAGCTGTTATAAGGGTTCAATAAGTTTATAATGGCCTATATATCTGGAAGCACTTAATGCATAGGAGGTAATAGTACTAAATGTAAATTGGCCTGGTTCAAAGTATAAACACTCGGACAGAGACAGGTGGTTCAGTGGAGGAGGGACTCAGCTGGGGTGTGGTTCGTTCTCTTCCATAGCCCTGTCCAGAACCAGTGTGTGAATCTGCTGCCATCCCTAGGGAACTAATAGATTTCTGTTCCCATTTTGTAGTCCCATTTTGTTTTCACACACGTATACTTTCAAAGTCTTTTGAAACCACGAATGAATATTTTGGCGGAAGTAGGCCTGCACCCTGTCCTCCTCATTCCCCACTTCCTCACAGTTGGGAGGCGGTGTTCCCCATTGTGTCTGTGGACCGCTGGCCAACTTTCTGCTTCTGTGGTCGGCCTCCATCCGGCCCAGTTCAATCCAGGTCTTCACATCACATTTTAAGAAAACACTTCACTTCATTGTCTTTACTGAACCTCCTGTTTTAATTCTAGGAATCAGTTTAAAAGGTACAACTGGTATACCATGACACATTCTCACATTTTCAAAATAACCCAGAAAATTTAGTGGAATGCCCTAATTAGCATGACAGTTTATAGCCTCTAACAATCGACACCTTCCCTCCCTTGCTCATTATATTTCCTCTGTAGTTCCTGTCTTAAAATTTGTAGGCAACAATTTCCTGGGATTTAAATCCATTTCTAAGGCTGCTTGTTGAACATCTTTTCTTTGCTATGACTTTGAACCTGAAGAGCATTATTATTATTATTATTATTATTATTATTTTATTATTTTGTTAATCCTCACTTGAGGATCTTTTTTCCATTGATTTTTAGAGTGGAAGGGAGGGAGGGAGGGAAAGAAAAACATTGATGTGAGAGAGACACATGATTGATTGCTTCATGCACATGCCCCAACCAGGGCCTAGGATCCAGCTTGCAACCGATGTATGAACTTTCAACCAGAATTGAAACCCATGACCCTTCAATCTCCAGGCCAATGCTCTAACCACTTAGCAAACCAGCTAGGGCAAGAGCATTATTATTTTACTAGAGTCCCGTTGCATGAAGATTCATGCAATAGGCCTTCCTTCCCCTGGCTGCTGGCACCAGTTTTCCTCCGGCACCCGGGACCTGGGCTGTAGAGGAGCCAAGCCTTCAGCCTTCAGGCTTGGCTACGGCCGCAGCGGAGCCTTCAGTCCTCAGTCTTCAGTCTTCAATCTTCACTCTGTGCCTGCATATGCAAATTAACCCGCCATTTTGTTGGGTTAATTTTCATACCCACTCCTGATTGGCTGGTGGGCGTTGTGGAGGTATGGTCAATTTGCATATTTCTCTTTTATTAGTGTAGATATCTACTATAGAAGACACAGGCTCTATTCTCAACAATTCCACTAGACAACACGAAGGCTCCATTCCACCTACATGATCTCCCGAGTAATGACTGTATTTGATAATTTGACTAAGAGAACCTGGAGTGCTCATTATCAATTGGTTCATCATGTTATATAGGTTAATCACCAAGGTTCTCATTTATTTACTTCTCTTTTGGAACCTCTAATTTTCTAAAATGTGCAATCTAACCTTTCAGATTTAGTTTTCACTATTTTTCCTAACTGGTGCTTATAGAGAATCATCTGATTATGAAGAAATCCGTATTCTTTGATTTCTACATCCCACGGCTAAAATCTGCATCCTTTGATTCTGTGGCAAGTTTTCAAGTTGTAATATCTTTGTTTTCACCAGATTTCATAAGTAAAAGGCTGGGGCATGTATTTGGCCCCAGTGAGATTCCTAGTTCAGGGATGTAGTAGTAAACCTGATTTTTAAATAAGCCATGGCCATGCACATATTTTTCACACACATATTTTTGTTAATATTAAGCAGTTATTTGCAAAACAAGCTGGTATAATTTCTTGGTAGGATTGTTGTACAAGATTCTATCAGCTGTTACAAGAAAAGAACTGAGCTGCAAAAGGGATTCAAGTTGTATCTTATTACTCTTTGTTAGGGAGGGTATTGAATTTAGTTAGAAATCAGTCAACTTGTTTAGAAATTATGCCGCAGACAGACGAATGCAAAATGCCAGATGGTGGAGTTGAGTAGAGACCTCATTTGAGTCAATGAAAAGTCCACTCTGACTTAGTATTCTTGTCCTATTAAATGTTATTTACTTTTATTTTTTTCTCCACTTAACTGAGTTTTGCTGTTTCATGAAACATAAAAATTCATAATACACTTTAACCCTAATCTTATTTGAAAGTTTATTTTATATAGATCTATTCTCGATTCTTGCAGCCTCTATAAAAAACAAATTGTTCTTGGCTGATGAATTTCCCTGGTATCACTTGTCCTAAGATATAATGAAGACATATATTGGACCCCTTGTCATTTAAATTAATTTTACTTTTTACTTGTATAATGTCTTATAAGAAACTGATTATACCTTAAAAAGGTTCCTAGATTGTGTCTCTTCCTTCCAAGACCACAGAGATGCTCATGGTGATTGTATTAAGCTAAATAATACTTCATTATTCTGCCATTATAGAAATCACAAGGCAGAGATAGTAACACATCAATTACCCGGCTTTGTCAGTAAACCAAGTATTCCTTGTAAGTGATTTTGGCAAGAAACAAAGTATATTATATTATGAGTTAAAAGTATTAGTATCAGTCATTTGGCATAAAAATATACTTTTAAAAATCACTGTAAACTTTCAGGCTAGTCTGGCAGGAGGCTGCCACTTAAAAAGTCCCATTCTCAGGCTGGTGAGAGAAAACCAAGTGGTTCAGGGAAGGAGAAGAGTTGCTCTGAGACTGACTGGCCTGTGGCCCTGCCTCCCTCTTCCCACGTGTGCTCCGGATTGGGTCACACTCTTTCTTTGCAACCTCCTTTGTGATTCACCTGTGTCCAGCTCAGTTCTTTGGGTGACCAGGGTCTCTTGCCTTTGAATGAGAGCTTTCCTTGAATCATGATTTCCTCTCTCCCAGATTGGTACTGAACACATTCAGTTGAACCTTGACAACTTGGCCTAAGGAAATTCTGTCATGAATTGCCTTCTGGGAATTCTGGTTCTAAAGACTCATGGGTGAATAATTGTCATCCTCAACTGTATATATACATTCATATACATGAGTGTATATATATATTTTTTCCCAGAAAATAAAAACTAAGTGCTAAAAACAATACAGCTGCCATTATTATTGAACTAGAGGCCCAGTGCACGAAATTCGTGCACTGGAGGGGGGGAGGGGTCCCTCAGACCAGTCTGCATCCTCTTGCAGGCTGGGAGCCCTCGGGGGATGTCCCCATGGGGAGCAGGCCTAAGCCATCAGTCGGACATCCTTAGCGCTGCCTTGGAGGTGGGAGAGGCTCCTGCCACCACTGCTGCGCTCACCAGTCCCGAGCTTGGCTTCTGGCTGAGTGGCACTCCCCCTGTGGGAGTGCACTGACCACCAGGGGGCAGCTCCTGTGTTTAGTGTCTGCCCCCTGGTGGTCAGTGTGCGCTATAGCGACCAGTTGTTCCGCTGTCAGGATGAAACTGGCTCTTCAAAATCCCCTGAGGGGTCCCAGATTGCAAGAGGGCGCAGGCCAGGCTGAGGGACCCCACCAGTGCATGATTGAGGCCAGGGAGGGACATGGGAGGTTGGCCAGCCGGGGAGGGCCTGCAGGAGGGCTCCAGGGCATGTCTGGCTCATCTCACTGATTCCCGATCGGCAGGACCCCAGCAGCAAGCTAACCTACCAGTCAGAGCATCTGCCCCCTGGTGGTCAGTGCACATCATAGCAACTGGTCAAAAGGTCAACTGTCTGCCCCCTGATGGTCAGTGCTCATCATAGCAAGCAGTTGAGCGAACTTAGCATATTATGCTTTGATTGGTTGAATGGCTGACTGGACGACTGGACACTTAGCATATTAGGCTTTTATTATACAGGATTAGCTAGTTCATCAGCTTCATGGCGTCACTGTGCTGTAACTCAGCGATGGCCACAGGAATGTGGAGATGTTGGGCTGTTTACTAGTATTCCTTAACTTAGTCCCAGATTGATGTAGCAATCTCTCCCTCATTTAGTCTATTAGCTATCAACTGCTATTGGTAAAATCATATCCTTAGCTGCTCAGTGCTTTCTTCTCAAGTTGTATTTGTAAAATAACAAATTAAGTTGACTTTTCTGTTGTACAGTTCTATACATTTTGACATGTGTGTAGATTTGGCTAACACCATCACAAGCAGGATATTAAACAGCTCCATCACTACAAGAAATTTGTTTGTGCTGTCTCATTTTAGTCACACTGTCTTCCTACCCCTAAACTCTGACACCCCAGATCTGTTCTCTGTCACCATAACTTTGTCTTGTACACAATGTCATATCAATGGAATAATGTAATCTGTAACTTTCACCTAGTTTGATGCCTTTGAGATTCATCCAAGTCATTGCATGTATCAATAAGTCATTCTTTTTCATTGCTGCGTAGTATTCCATTATACTAGGGATGCGCAACAGTTTATCTGCTCCTCCACTGAATGACATCTGGGATATTTCCAGTTTTGGCTGATTATGAATTGAGCTGCTATAAACATTGATGTGTAGATTTTTATGTAAAGTAAATTTGTATTCCTTCTGGGATTGCTGGGTCATATGGGAAGTGTATGTATGTTTTTACTTTTTAAGGAACTGCCTGTTTTCCAGAATGGCAATAGCAATTTACCTTCCCACCTGCAATGTATGAGAGATCTAGTTGTCTTTTTGTCCTTACCACCACTTGCTACTTTTTTACTGTAGCCATTCTGATGAGTGCAAAATGGTAGCTCATTGTAGCTTTAATTCGCATTTCCCCAATGACTAATGGTGATGAGCATCTTTTCATGTGTTTATTTGCCATCCATGTACCTTCTTTGATGAAGTGTGTCTTAGCATATTTGTACATTTTTAAAATAGGGTTGTATGCTTTCTTGTTGCTGAATTTTAAGTTTCTTTATATATTCTGGAGACAGTCCTTTGTGGATATGTGGTTTGCAAATATTTTTCTCTCAGTTTGTGGCTTGTTTTCTCTTTCCCTTTACAATGTCCATCACAGGGCAAAAGTTTTTAAACTTTGTGGAATCTCCAGTTTATTACCTTCTTCTTTTGTAGATTATGCTTTTGGAGTTGTAACTAAGAAATGTTTGCCTAACCCAACATCATAAAATTTTTCTTTTATGTTTTCTTCTAAAATGTTTATAGTTTTGTGTTTTATATTTTGGTCTATGATCTATTTTGAGATTTTGGGTTGATTTTTGTGTGTTATGTGAGGTTGTAGTTTAAGATTCTTTTTTTTTTTTGCTTATGGATGTCCTTTTGTTCTGCTATCACCATGGCCTTCTTAATGTGATAGCTTCATTCTGGTTAGATATAGAACACCAGATAGCCAGACTTATTAGAATGGCTCATAGGAATGGAGGCTTTGTAGTACCTGTTATGGTTATTCAGTGCTGTTTTTCAGATTTCTTCTTGTTTTGGGTTGTGCTCTAGGTGGTTGGGGATACTGAAATGTCAGCATGAATAAAGAAAACAAAAACAAAATCACTTATGCTGAATTACTATTTTAATATACCTCAAAATATATGGCTGCTGGAATTATGTGAATAGGGTCTACAGAGTGGTAAACGGTTACTGAATAATTTGCATCTCTCTTTTTTTTTAGAGGAGTCCCTATGACTCACATGTTATTGGTCTATTTACTAATTCTCTTGTTAAGCCCCTACTGTGTGCCTAGTACTATTGTAGATGCCTGAGAATCACCAGTGAGTAAAAGCAGATAAAAATTGCCTCCTCATGGAGCTTGTATTCATGTAGGTGATAAACATATGCTTAAGTGTGTGGGGTCAGGTGAGCAGTTACCATTAATTTATATTAATAAGATAGTTAAAGATGTATAAGATAATACAAACTAATATATGTATTATAATATAATACAGTAATAAAATAATAGTGAAAGGTCTAAATAAATAAAATTTATAAATAAAACAGTTTTGCTAGTTTCAAGGGCTTAAAAAATAAGACACAAGTTGCAAGTAGTAGAACTTTTATTGATTATTTACTTATTTACTACATACTTTTTAAAAGGTAATATATGCAAACCAATAAATATACAATTTTTCTACTGTTTTGGATTTCCCAGTGTGCATGTGTATGCACATGAATGTTGGGGGTTGATATTGATGAAACTATGATACAGATATAAATATGATGCTCTACGTGATTGCTCCAAACAAGAGCAATGAGAATTCAGAAGAAACAATTCTGGCTGCAGACATACAAGGCCCTGCTCATTTGGTTCCATGCTACCATGCAGTGGTTAATAGCAAGGGTTTTATTCTTCATTTCGGAAATGTTTTTCATATGGAAAGATTCAAGCATATGCAGTATTAAAATCAAGAGTATGAGAAAAAACAACCCTATGTAGCTATCATTTAACTTCAACAATTTTTAATTAACAGCAAGAATCATGGAAGGATTAAGTTCTAGCTCTTTACTTGCCACTTGCCGGCTACAAGACTGAGATCAAATTACTGACCCCCTCTTAGCTTTAGTGTTCTTATCTGCAAAACAGGGTTAATAATGCCATCACAGTGTATGTGTGAGGATCAGGTGAGATAATGAAAATGGTGTGCCTGTCACAGTGTCTGTTATGGTGTAGGAACTCCATGCATACTGTCTATCTCCTCTTCCTCCTTGGTCCTAGCAGTTTGTTTGTAACACACAATTGTTTGGTGTGCTCTCCACTGGACAGGGGGTACCTTAAGGAAGGCTTTGTGCTGTTCATGTCTCCACCCTGCATGGTACATAGTATTCAATAGACACTTACAAGTCAATGGTTGAATAATCAGATATGATTTCACAGGACAGATATTGGAAAATGGTGTATGGGAAAAGTATAACAAAAAATGTGTATCAGAGGCAAGAAAGTCTAACGTGTGCTCTCAAAAAGTGATAAAATCTCACCCGGCATTGTCTAGAAGAGGGAAGTGGAAAGGAGGGCTGGGTCCACAGCATAGACCCTGCTATTTCAAAATTATGTAGATAACAGAGCACCACTGAGGTTTTCCGAGCAAAGTTATTTTTAGTTAGTGTGGCTATTGTCAGTCTTTAAATGTGTATTTTGGATGTACTTAAACAGAATCTTTCTGTCAAATAGTGTAATGGATTGAATTGTGTCCCTCAGAAAAGATATACTTAATCTTAATCCCTTGTTTGCCCCCCTTACCCGTGACTATGACCTTATTTGGAAATGGGGTCCTTGCAGATGTAATTAAGGTGAGTCCTAATCCATTATGACTACCGTCCTGACAAGAAGAGGGACATTTGGATGCAGAGAGAGTGGGGAGAATGCCATGTGACACAGAGGCAGACATTAGAGTGTTGCGGCTGCAAGCCAAGGAATGCCAAGGGTTGATCAACACCAGAAGTTGAGAAGAGGCAAAGGAGCTTCTCCCCTGCAGAGGGTGCCAACACTTCGACTTCAGACTCCTAGACTCTAGAACTGAGACAATGAGTTTTTATGGTTTTAAGCTACTCAGTTTATGGTACTTTGTTGGTGGTAGCCCTGGAAAATGAAATACACACAGTTTGAGTTCTCCCTGGAAATCTCATTGGCATTGTCAACTTGCATGACTCACCTGTTAGGTACAATCTAAAGACATGGCCTTGTTCCATGTTCCATGAAGTAGAGCCCATGGAATGGGAGCCCATGAAGTAGAGCAATGGGCCCAACACTCCCTGCTCTGCGCAGAGCTATGGGTGTGTAGTAAGAAGACTACACACAGCTGTCGAAATATTAAAATACATACTTTCTGGCCCAAAGACAGAAGTAAAATGTAGGAACATCCCTTCTGGTTCTCTTGGCTGCCATGGACCCTCAGGGCTTCCTGAAGCTTGTCTGGGTGCTGTACATTTGAGTGAGTAGTGAGCTGGGTTTGTGCTGTGACACGGGCTGGGATGATTTTGAAGCATGTTGTGATGCTCAGAAGGCAGGAGAGGGTAGGGGGAGCCCTGCCAGAGGGCTTGGCACCCATCCAGGTCCCTTTGTCTTAGTGCCCAGGCACCTCCCCCAGCTCACACTGGGACACAGACAGTTTCCCACTAGTCCGGCATCTAGTGAACAACAGAGTTCACTTCAAAATGGACAAAATAAATAAGGAGTGACTAGAGGCCAATCTTTTGCAACATGATGTGGGGGGTCTTATCCATTCCCCTAAGACTATGTCGAGCTGTGCATCCAGTAGAGCTGACAGAAATAAACAGAACGCAGGATTTTGGATATTTTGGATATGCCTCTTCGCAGCTGACCAGCACTGGGAATGCGACAACCTCCTTATCAGCTCTCAGTAGAGGAGCTCACCCCTCCACGCCCCATGCATTTGTTCCAGGCACAGGAGATGTCCCTACTCAAAGTGAAGGTGGGAAGTGGCAGCGGCCTGGCATTGCTTCGTCAGCTCCGCCCCCGAGTCTCTGCCAAGGAGCACCAGTGATTGCCAGCGAAGCCAGAAGCCATGGGAGAGGCATGGACACATTTGCCCGCACAGGCCTCAGAAGGAACCAATCTGCTGATACCTTGATTCTGGACTTGCGGCCTCCAGAACTGTGAGACAAGAACTTTAAGCCACCCAGTGTGTGGTATGTTGCTACAGCAACCTTAGGATACCAGTGCCCTCCCCGTTATTAAGTGTGAAATCAGACATGGGGAACTATGGGCCGAAAGTGGGCTGGCACAGCGATGGAGCAGATCTTGGGAGCAGGGTCCTCAGCGGTAAGATTGCAATGCAGAGATGTGGAAGACTGCACATGTCCCCACACTCCACGCACATGATGCCACCAACTGGCTGGGACTGTCTTTGTCTCAGCCTCCCCCTCCCCCACACGCTCCAATATTGACAGCCCTGCAGGGCAGCAGCGATGGGCGAGAGACCAGGTCACACACACAGACGAGACATGACAACCAACTCCTTTTAAATTTGATTAGAGACTGAAGGCAGGAAGCTACGACTATAATTCCCTCCGGGATGATATATTAGGATCCCAAGTATATCAGTTATTCTAAAAATAAAAATAAACACGTGGAGGAAATAAATGAATAAACAAAGTAGCCAAGTTTTCATTAAGAGACGGCTGCGTTTCCTGCCTTAGAAATCTTGCTTCCTCCGTAAAGCTGTGGTTCTCGGGTGGACGGACCCTTGCAGTGATGAATGTGACATTGAGAACTCCAGATCAAAGCCTTTACTCTTTTCCTTTCTTCCCTCTTTTGTTTTCCACCCCAATTCTTATTGCTTCTTTTTTTATAATGCAGGTCTTGATGTTAATACAATGCTTAGCACATCGATGCTGAAGAAAGGATAGTTCACCCACAGTTTCCTGTCCCTTTACGGTCCTTTTGTTATATCTTCTTTAAATAGATGTGTCTCAGCCCTAGCTGGTTGGCTCAGTGGATAGAGCATCTGCCTGCGGACTGAAAGGTCTCAGGTTCGATTCTGGTCAGGGGCACATGCCTGGGTTGCAGGCTCGACCACCGTAGGGGGCGTGCAGGAGGCAGCTGGTCAATGATTATCTCTCATCATTGATGTTTCTATCTCTCTCTCCCTCACCCTTCCCCTCTGAAATCAATAAAAATATATTAAAAATAAATAAATAAATAAATAGATAGATAGATAGATAGATAGATGCGTCTCAGACCACAAGATATTCATAAGTCAGAGGTTGTGGGTCCAAGTTCATTTGTTTCAATGAAATTTAATTAGTTGTCAACATTTGTAAGAATGGGACTCCAAGTTCTTTGGAAAAATTGAACGGTCTGGCCACATTAGACCCCCATTTCTTCCTGCTTGGCCATTTCTGGCCAGAGTTTAGCATACGCTGCCCCTTTGGGCTAAGCATATGTGCTCCTCCATCTTGCCTTGGTCTCATCCTGCCTGTCTTCCTCTAGACATCACAAAATTCTGTCACTGCCAGGGGCAGCCACCTCTGGGCACCGCAGGGATGAGTCTCTGCTGTGAATTTACTCTTCTTTCCAACTCTGCTTCCTCTTCTTGTCTCCACATTATTTTCCACATATCCTTGTAACTATCAAATTCAACCTAAAAGTGTTCTCCGTGGGAGCAAAGCTGGCTCACATTTACATTAACTGGGTATTAGTAACATTAGCCAGAAATGGCTGCTTATGTCAAATTTGGCAGAATAAACAGAAGTCTGCAACGTTAGTATTGCTTAATTAGAATCGCTGGAGACCCATGCCTATTAATACTTTGAGCTTGTGGTTGATGCTTTCCTAGTACTAATTAATAAGTCAATACTTCTTTTTAAATTACATTTTATGAGCCAGGTCTCTAGTGACAGAATTGGACAGTGGCTGGTGCAATAAGAGAAAAGAATTGATTTTTATTAGCACTTCATGATTTGCAGAGTGTGCAAAGTTCCTTTGTTTGCGTGTCGCACTTGATGTTGGCTGTCTCTCATCACCAGCTTGGCATTGGCAATGATGTGTGCTGGGATCTGAGCAGTAGCCAAAGGAACTAGGGAGGAACTATGGAATGATCTGGGTCTAATACCATCTTTGGGAGGGGCAGGGGAATCACAATGTCTCAAGGAGGAGGTGGTACCAATATTAAGCTCAGTTCAGGCTGGGCTGACTGAAGGTGTCAAAGGTAGTAGATGGGTCTCCACCACGGTGATGCTTATAGGCAAATGGAACTTAGCACCCTCCCTTAGGAAATGTCCATCTGGGATGAAGCAGAAACCCACAGTGGGTTGAGCAGGACAGGGACCTGGCAAGCTAGAAAGGTTGTCATATTCCCAATGAAAAGATCTGGGGGCCAGAAAAGGGCTCCAGACCAAGTGTAGAACCGGGAAAGTTTAGGTGCTCAGTAAATATTTGTTGCAAGAGCCGATGAATAAATCCAGCCCTGCCACTTACCAGCTGTGTAATCCTGCGACAATCCTTCAAATTCTAAGTCAGTGTGTGGGCAGGGAAACAAAAGCCATCTCAGGTATTCAGAGAAAGTTTCACGCAGGGAATTGGAGGCTGAGAAAGCAAATATCAGGAAGTCGAGAAATGCAGGGATTGTAGGAAGCTGACCCCAGCTGCAGCCGCCAGGGTGATCTGAGGAAGCCACCTGGAAGCCACAGCAGGGCTCCTTCCATAGCCAGCAGGCTGGGTCTCTGCGTGGCCACAGGCAGAGGCCAGGGGACAGTGCTTCCCCTTCTCTTCTGTCTCCAAAGCCCACAGTAGGCCTCTCCTGGTGGCGTCCAACCAGAGACCTGCTGGCCCAGGACTCTGGGAAAGGGAGTCTTCAGACATTGTGAATCTGTTCCTCAGAGTGTTTGCAATGTGCGACCTTGAGGGATGAGCTAAGGTCTTCCCCCGGAAAAAGAGCAGGATTGCCTTTGCTTGCTACACGTGGTGAATCCCCAGGTCCAGAGTTCCTCCCCGCTAATGCAACCCACGGCCTGTGCCGGCATCCACGTGTGCCCTGGCATGGCAGCATGGGACTTGGGGGGCATGAGCGCCTGTGGGAACAGGAAGACCAGGTCACTGCTTTTGCCATGGATAATAAAGACCTTTTTTTTCCTGACCCTGGAGTTTTGATTCTCCTGCCAGCGTCCATGACATGATATCAAGCTAGTTCATTTATAGTAGGGAAATATCCCAGACGCTGCACAGTTCTTGACAAGAGAGGGGTGAGAGTTCAAGTTGGAGGGCAGGTTGCACTTCTGGCAAGAAGAGCCTGGGATCTGCTTGGCTCTTGTTTGCATTCTGCCATGGAGACTTGGAGAAGGTGGACACTGTTTCTCCTCTCTTCCCTTTTCTACAGATGAAATATGTTTATTTGTGGCTCAAGTATCATGGCGCACGTTAATTATCTGTAATTTCTTATTAAGTATCTATTTAAAGAGTGGAATACTCTTTCTTTGTCTCTCCAGTGTTTGTGAGTTTAGGACAGTAACTAGCGGAAAGGCACTGCTTTAGTTAAAGCTTCTTATTAATAATTATAGGTTGAATTAAACCTAGGGTATTGCGCAAGGGCACAAGTGCCCACCAGTTGGATGCAGCAGAAGGAATCAGAAACAACTTCGCAAGAACTTGGCATAATAGAGCTTCCAGGAAACAGCCAGTCACTAAGAGGTCCTCGGGCCAGATGCGGCACCTAGGAAGAGTGACATTGAAAAGCAAGGAGCAGCTCAGAGGCCAGGTATACAGATAAGAACCAGGACGCAAATGCCAGGTTGTAAGGCTTGGTGCAAAACCGAGGGCATGGTGAACAGCTGAAAACCAGGAGACCCGAAAGGGCAAGATGAATTCGGGGCCAGGTAAGCAGAGACTCTAGAGCGTGGAGAGCCCCCAGCCAGCGGGAGGGTTAATCTGTCTCCTTCCCCAGACAGAGCCAGTCCCATGTGTGACTCAGTCAGAGCTACAAATGGCAGCGAGCTCAGAGTGAGGAGACAAAGTAAGTGCTTTGCAAGTTAGCCCTGGCTTGACTCGTGAATGTGAAGCCAAGAAGGGGGTGATGCTTTCCCAATGACAACTTCTTTTTGAAGCGCTGTGGATTTTCTTGGAGGAGAATAAAAATGCAGCGCCTCTTCCTGCTGCATCCTCATGGGACCCTGGTCTGCTGGCATCTGCACTTTCCAGCATCCCCAGTTTGCCAGCAGATCAGACCTTGATGATCTTAAAAGAAAGCGATACCATTGGTGAGAACAATGTTGTTCAACATCGTGGAACTTGACATCGATTACAACCTCCAGATATACGTAATAGCCTTTAAAACGTGTATCAGGCTATGGAATGAAAAGTGCTTAAAATTCAAAATGTGAGATAATGGTTTCAGGGACGCTGACCATGTAGAAATCAGTTTCTAAAACCTGCAGCCTAGAAATAGACGCGTGCCCCCTCTGTCCCTCTGTCCTGGCACACATAACCTCAAATTTGGGCCCTGGCATTTGCAGCTCATTTGCATATGTACATGCCAGTTGGCAGTGCTTTGAATACTTCAGCAGTTCTCCCTGCACCCGTTTGAGTTGGGGCTGGAAGCCCTGTTTCAATGCGTTTTGTTTTTCCTGCCATTTCAAAATGAAGTCGTGAGCTCGGGACCTCTTCCAAGAACGTCCAGCATGGAATTTATCTTCCGCTTCTTCCTGTCCTATACCCCATCTCATGCGATATCTCTGTAAAACTCTAACTTGAGGTCGTGGGGACCTTTCAGGGAGTCCCAAAGTGTCTACCAGTGATTTTCGCTCAACATTTTAGAAGCCGTGCAAGGAAGATGGGTGCTTTGGCTTCCGTTAGCATCGTGTAGAGATTTTAAAAGAAAGTGACCACCAGCTAGAGGAGGCCAGGAGGGAAGCGCATCACCCACCATCCATTCTCCCTAAGCCTGGAGCTCTTTTCCTAGGTTAATTCTTTGTGCTGAGATGGATGTTATTTCCTCTTTTCTCCTGCTTTATCATCCCCGAATTCCCGTTCGGTTCATCTCCAACAGTGTATTCCATAACCGATGCAGTGACATTTGGCTGTGATGTACAGGCAAGGTTGGTTCCCCCACAGAAGCGGCCACAACCATGGAGCAGGGATGTCGGCTGGCAGGTGTCTTTGAGTAGGATAATTAAAGGACAGGGTGGCTTTCTATTTAATTTTTACTTTAAATTTTTTTTTTCTTTGTAAAAGTAACACCCTAATGGCTGCAAATGCCCTGTTTCCAAAGCCACCCACTTCCTCTCCTTGGAGGTAATCATCAGTTTCTCTTGATCATTCCACACATATTTTATGGGTGTGCAAGTGTGACACTAGAACGCTAGCACTCGGCGCTGGGAAACAATATTAGCTGCATTTGAAAGGAGGTGTTAGCAGATGAAGCAGCATCTCTCTTTCCAGGCAGAGATTCTATCTGTGCTCTGACAAAAGGGGCTTTGTGCTTGGAAAGTCGGGAAATGTGACATCCACAGGCAGTTTCAGGGTGGGGAGAGAGAAGATAGGATGGTGACATCTCAGGCCTTGTAGTCTCTCATATTTTTATCCAGATAAAGGACGATGAGGATGGAAATCAAGGGCAGCTGGCCAAATCACCTCTTGAGTCATTGTCCTGCTCCTCATACGAAAAGGCGGGGTGGGAAACCCGGCTCTGGGTCTGGGGCGGTCAGACCCATCAATAGACCCTTGCACGTTAACGTGCATAAATACGTCTGTGATTCCCCTGGGGATCTTGTTAAAATGCAGCTGCTGATTCCTTGGGTCCTGGGTGCAGCTTGAGAGTGTGCATTTCTAAGAACCCTCCCCTCCCCCAGCCCCCCGTGCTGCTGGTCCTCAGACCACATTTTGAGTGTCAAGGACCTAAACAGGCCCCACCTCCAGACACTCTGTTTTCACGATGTTAAGACAGAACGTTGCCTTTCGGTGCCTTTCCTACCTTGAAAGGTAATGCTGTTGCAGATTGACTTCAGGACACGCTTCGAGAAACCCAGGTCCCACACCTGGAATTGTCCTTCCTTCACATAAATAGAGAGGAGAACACGATTTCAGAGGAGATTAGAGAAGACGTGAGGAGGGGGAAGGTACAGAAAGCTCTGGGAGGCTGCCCATCCCTGGGGGTGAGGGGTTGAATCAAGAGCATATTCTGCACTTGAAAGCAAATTTTGCTTCTCACCAGTGAGAAGACTTTCTTGGAAGTAGGATCACAGGACTTCCTCCATTTCTCCACTTTAGGCTTTGGGGTAGTAGCCACCGGGAATGTCACTCAACACAGTATTCCTTGACATTTCTCCTTCTTCATGAACTTCGGTTCCAGTCATCTAATCTTCACCTTAGCCCAATGAGGCCAGAGGGAAAGTCTCAGGGCCCAGGATTCCTTGTAGGATCTCATCTCAGGACACCCAGATGTGATCACTAAGGCTGATTTTTGTCTCTGGACTGAGATTAGGGTTTTAGAGGTATAATGTACAGATGCTTAAAGGGGTTGTGCCCAGATTTTCAGCACAGTCCAGACTTCTGTGCATCTGCCAGTGGGCAGTGGTTCAGAATTAACGTGGCTTCAGTGAAATGACTAAGTACAGTTTCCATTTCGTGAGAAACTGACCTCTTTCTGTAAGCTCTGGGTGCCCCTGGAAGTCATGGGCACAGTGCCTTGGTTGGTATCTGCTTCTTGGGCTCGGGAGGGCAGAAGGGCAAGCATCCACCGGGTGTGAAGGAAGAAAGGACAGAAATGGCTGTCGATGATCAATTTCAACAGGCATCTTTGTCTCCTGGGCACTGCGACCCCTGCCTTAGGACCTCATGTAGAAAGGACTGCCCCTCTTCACTGAAGCTTGCCAAGCCCCAGCTGAATAGGGCAACAGAAATAGCCTGGATTGAATTTTCGGCTTCTGTGTGCCCCCTTGTGTCCAGTGTGCTGATTTTAATCACAACTTAACCACACACAAACCCCTGAAGCAGACAAGGAGGGCTGAAGTTCTCCATAACCGTGCACCTGCCGCTGCTAATATAGGAAGTGAAAGTACCATGCATGCACTCCATCCCACGCAACGCAGAATCACCAGCCAAAAAAATCCCCTCACAAAATGCCACCGAGACTGCCATTCAGCCCACACCCTTACCCAGGCACAGCAGCTGAGCACCTGGCATGGGGGACATCAAACCACACATCTCACAAGCCACCTTGCTCAGCGTTGCCACGGAACCCAGAGCCCTCCAGTTCACCTATTTATTTAATTCTTGCAGCATCTCTTGGAAGTGGTAGTAAGGTGTTAGTATTCTCTCCCACAGTAGTAAAGATTACACAGCCCACGTTATGGGCAGAATTGTGTCCCCCTCCCAATTCATATGTTGAAGTTCTAACCCGAGTTCCTCAAAATGGAACCTTATTTAGAAATAAGGGCATTGCAGATGTAATTGGCTAAGATGACATTATTAGGATGGGCCCGACACAATATGCCTGGTGTCCTATATAAAGGGGAAATTTGGAGATTGACATGCACATTAGGTGAAAGCCAGGGGAAGATGAAGGCAGGGACCACGGTGCTGCTTCTACAGGCCCAGGAAGACCAGAGATGGCCAGCAAGCCACTGGAAGCCAAGACAGGCATGGGGCAGATTCTCCCTCACAGCCCTAGAGGGAGATTGGTCTTGGACTTCCAGCCCCCAGAACTGTGAGATGCCAAATTTCTGTTAGGTCTCCCAGTTTGTGACCCTTTGTTAAGGCAGTCCTAGCAAACTAATGCAGCCCCTCAGCAACAGCACAGGGACACAAAATAGTTTTCCGGATCCTGGTCTACACTACAAGAGGTTTGTTGTACCGATGGGAGTGTGACATTTTCAAAGCCAATGAGGAAGCATCTTTATCTCCACTGTCCCCTAATTCAGACCCACTTAGAGACCCACTCAGCAATATCAACTTATAAACAACCAATCCTCTCCACCCCCCACCACCCTCAGCCAGACTTCTGGCACTTATTCCCAAGCTATCTTCTGTTCTGGTTACTAT
This sequence comes from Eptesicus fuscus, assembly GCF_027574615.1. NCBI lineage: Eukaryota > Metazoa > Chordata > Mammalia > Chiroptera > Vespertilionidae > Eptesicus > Eptesicus fuscus. The sequence goes on along the minus strand of NC_072484.1, from coordinate 38,532,215 downwards.
TGCTGCATAGCACACGCTCATGCAACATGCATAGTACTGTATCTCACGGTCTCTCTAGTTCAGCTATTCAGGCAGGGCTCACCTGGGTGATTCTGTTGGTCACCCTGGCACTTTCCAAGGTCCATAAGTGGTGCTGAGCTGGCAGGAGGGCTGGAGGAGCAAGAGCACCGTCACTCACATGTCTGGGGATTGGAGGGGATGACTAGGAAGTGGGGCTCAGCTGGGACTGATGGCTGAAGTCCTTTTGAATAGCATCTGAAGCATGGTGGCTACAGGTGACATGGCCTACAGGTGGCTCCAGGCACTGGCATTCCCCACAATACGTGTCTCAAGAGAGCCAGGTAGAAGTTGCTTGGCCTTTTATGACCTAACCTTAAAAGTCACAAGCATCATTTCCACCACGGTTTATTGGTCAAATTAGTCACTGAGGCTCACCCAGATTCTAGGGGAGGCTTCAAAGAGCTTGCCTCCCAATGGGAGAATCAAACTATGTATGTGTGTTACTAGTAAACAAGGATGACAATAACACTCCACCTCCCCATCTCTTCAGTGGCAAAGAAAAGAAGAAAAATCTCTACTTTTCCCATCTTCCGCTTTTGTGTTCCCAGGGCGCAGACAGAGATGGTGGGTGTGAGGAGCACTCACAGCTGCCTGTTTGACTGTTTTATGGCTGAGACTGTGTTCAGGGAGATTCAAGTCTGAGCCCACACAGAGTGTCCAGCTCCAGGCCAGGAACCTCTCAGGAAGCTCAAATGGAGATGGGGAAGGTTAGCAGGACCCGCCACCATCAGCAGGCTCCCAGATATTTATTGTCTTAGCCCAGTGGTCGGCAAACTCATTAGTCAACAGAGCCAAATATCAACAGTACAATGATTGAAATTTCTTTTGAGAGCCAAATTTTTTAAACTTAAACTTCTTCTAACACCACTTCTTCAAAATAGACTCGCCCAGGCCGTGGTATTTTGTGGAAGAGCCACACTCAAGGGACCAAAGAGCCGCATGTGGCTCGCGAGCCGCAGTTTGCCGACCACTGTCTTAGCCTATCATCCTCATGCTCCGAGGATGAGTGAGCAACCTCCCAAGGACCCTCTCACTCAGTAGTTATTAGAAGTAACCCAGAAAGAAGCCTTCACCTGGTCTATTACTGCCTGCAGGAGGCTCAGTGACACATTGGGTCATCTGGAGGAGCAAAGCCCTGGGGAGAAGTGGATGCCACACCACCCTGTGCCCTGCCAAGCACACCCCTCTGAAAACATTGGCTCTGCAAACAAAAGGCATGGGGAAGGGGGACTTTTGTTGTTCCAGTCTCTCTCCGCCTCCCTGTGCTCTGCCTTGCTGCGGTCCCCAGGTGTCTGGACCGGGAAGGTGAGTCCACCTGAAGAAGCCTAAAGCTAATGAGGCATTAGATTCAAAGCATTCTACCACTTACTTGACCCTATAACACAAGCCACAATAAAAAACAGACCATATGCTGCAATTGTCATTTAACTCCAATATTATAGCCTTGTGTATGTATTTGTGTACATGCACATGAGTGTGAGTGACAGAGAGAGAGAGAGAGAGGGAGAGAGAGATAGAGAGAGAGAGAGAGAGAGAGAGAGAGAGAGAGAGTCTTAAACTGCCACCCAGGAAGTAAGTCCCTTAGAGATTGGAACTATATAATATTTACTTTTGCCTTCTCAAAAATTCACATTATTGTGATTAGCACATAGTAGGTACTCACTAAATATTTGTAGGAAGATGAATGGGAGAAAAGATGGGTTAGTCAAACCCAGGGAGATGGGTTAGTCAAACCCAGTATACTATTTTTCATTACTTTCAGGATTCCCAGAGGGAGACTTTGAACTATAAAGCTGACCTGGAGTGAGTGGGTTGGTGGCTAGGCTAGCTGGGTTAGCTTTGGACACAGTGACAGAACCAATAAAGAAAATTAGACTTATCACTCATGTTAAGCATGGAGAAATTCTATCAGGTGCTCGGGTTCCTGGGCTATTTGCAGTGAGGCAGGGATAGGCTGTCCATTTTGGGCTCCCCATAAGGAAAATGCTGACCTCTGAGCATCATTCAAAGCGCATCGCCTCTGTGTTCCATGGGCCTGCATTCTAGCTGCTCACAAGGTTTTTCCTCTTCACTGACCTCACAGCAACCTACCATTGAGCTTTCAGCTCCAACACTCTACTGTTGCTGTTCTCAAAAGTGGATTGGTAAACTTGAACTCTAAAACTCATTACATTTTCCTAGTCTCGATTCTTCTAGACTCCATCATTCATTATATAAATTATAGCTGCTCATTATCAGTTCAAAAGCCCATCCCTCACTGTGGTTCCTGTTGGTCTGATAAAGACCTTGGAGGCCTGTAGTCTGACAAGTAACATCAGGACATCATCACTTAGAAAGCTCAGTGCTAAGGTGATGGCCAAGCTGGATAGGGCAGTGGCAGGATCCGGAGGATAGTCAGGAGGAGGCCTTGGTGGTGATCCAGTTAGGGTCTAACAAAATCTGATACCAACTGGACGCAAAAGACATTTTGAAGAAGAATAAAAATATTTGCTGACTGACTACCTAAAGAAAAAAGCATTTGATATGGTTTTGAAGATTTTCAGCAGCGTGATTGTGTGATTACAGCTGACAGAAACTGAGGGGTCTGAAAGGGGATTTGGTTTGGGGAAAGATAGGGTTTGGTTTTAGACACGCTAAGTTGGATGTGTTTCGGATGAGAACCGTTCCATTGTGGACTATGGGTTAGTGGTGCATACGAAACCTGGGCTTCCTTCCCCTCCTTCTTTGCCCCAAGAGGAGCCCTGAGATGGTCAAAGTTATAAGCAGACCCTGTCATTTGGGGTAAAGACTCCAGGGAGGAGTGAGTGGTTAATGCTCTCTCTTCTGCTTGTGGGCCCCGTTTCCCCTTTGAATCATTTCTAGAACTTTCTCTCATGCAGCTGGTGTGGTCAGGCGGGTGTTGGAACTTTTCCTGCTATGGAGGCATTCCATTCTATCTTTAAACCCTTCCCCCCTCCAAACACAGCTTACACACCCAGAGGGGAACCAGGGAAGCGTCTTCCAGAAAGAGTAGGAGGTTCACCCTGACATTTTCCCCTTCCCAGGCCTTACACTAGATAGACGAAATTAGTCCTTACACTTTACATGTGGTCCAGATGTATAATTTTGCTGGTGCTTAAGAGAGCAGAGAGGTGGAGATAGTTAATTGCAAGTTACCCATGTTTAGAAGATCATCCTATATAATAAAAGGCCAGGTACCATAAGCGTAATGACTGGAACGACCGCTTGACCAGTCGCCATGAGGTGCATTGACCGCCTCTCGGCCCCTCCTCCCCAGCCTGCAAGTGGTGGCAGCAGGCAGGACGGCGAGTGGCAGCAGGGCGGGACTGGGGACTGGTGATCTGGCTGAACAGCTGACCTCTTGGTCCCTCTCCCCGGCCCACAGGCTCCTATTGATCAGCGATGGTGAATGGGGGAACCGGGGTGGGTGACGGGAGGACCAGGCTGGCTGTCAGGCCATTGGGATCCCCAGCTCATCCCCGGCTGCTCCGGGGCTCAGGCCTGCGGGAAAGTGGGTGCTGGCAACTTCACCTCCGTGTGCGTGTGCTGGGCCGGCGGCTGATGGAACGCGCTGCCCGCTTGGGGCTGCTCACGTGGGCACCGCCTCGGCTGCTTCTGGGGCTTGCAGCACTGACAGAAGCTGCGGGGCGTGCCCACAACCTACCCACCCCAGCGGCAGAGGTGGCGTTCGGCCTGGGGACTGGCAAACAGGCAGAAGATGGCCCTGATTGCAAGCTAGGCCTAGGGACCCTACCCACACAATTTCGTGTGCTGGGCCTCTAGTCAAATATATAATTATCATAAAATATGTGAAGGAAAATCTGTTAAAAAAGAAAGAAAGAAGGCAGAAATACAAGCCTGCAATTCCACTCCTGAACCTGACCTTGCACATACTTTAGTGCCAACTCTGGCCACATCTGCTCCATTCATACCATCATGATTTAGTATCTCAGAGCTGACTTTGCATTACTTGCTGGCTGAAGGGATGTTAAATAACAGAGAGAAAGTCCTCTGCAGGGACTGAGGCACCATCACACTAACCCAGAGACAGGCCGACTCTTAGACAGCAAGGGGGTCAGAGACCTATTTCCAAAGTTCTGCGCTTGGATTTGTTTTCTTTTTGCAAATTTTACCAAGTATAACCTATATAGGTATCCCAGAAAATGTATGCTAGTATGTACACTTTGAATAATTTTAAAGGCAGTGTTTATTAAAATACACTTCATTTTCAAAATAGAGCTATCAGCTGTTAAAGTGTGTATGCATTTTGGAGGGACACCCTGTATACAGTACAAGTCGTCATAAGCGTTCACCTCAAACAATTTGAAGGTGAACACACCTGGGTGCAGCAAGCACCAAGATCAAGAAAAACGAACACACAAACAGGATCCAGCAGGCCCCTGTGCCCTCCCTAAAAGGCAGACACTGCCCTAACTTCTGGTAACATGGATAACCTTGCCTGTTTTTGAGCTTCACATGAATGCAGTCATACAGTGTGGTTCTCTTTTCAGTCTGGCCTCTTCTACTCAGCAATATGCTCGTGAGAGTCAGCCATGCTGCTCGTAGTGAGTGTCCACTGATTTTCATTGCTTCATAGTAGTCCCTTGAATGAATAAACCACAGTTCGTTTATCCATTCACTGTTTATTAACTGTCGGGTTTATTCCTTTTTTGTCTGCCATGTATAGCACTGTTATGAACATTCTTATAGATTTTTTTTGTGTGTGTGGACATATGAACCCTTTATTGTTGGGTTACTATCTTGATCCGGGTGCTAGTTCCATTTCTAATGCACTCTCAGGTCCCACAAGTTTGAGGGCCACTAGGCTACCACAGTGTCATGGCCGGAGTGAAAGTCAGAGAGAGGATGGAGTATGGGTGGACCAGAGCACATCAATGTAATATTAAGATTTACATCAGATGCACAGCCCGTAGTATATATTCATGTGCACTATCACTTATTTAATTTAATCATAATTTATAAGTTTTCATGTAATAACTATTGCAGTTTCTTTAGGAATATGTGAAAAACATAGAAATGGGGGAAAAAGCTTTAAGAAATTGAACTTATGCCGAAACCGGTTTGGCTCAGTGGATAGAGCATTGGCCTGTGGACTGAGGGGTCCCAGGTTCGATTCCGGTCAAGGGCATGTGCCTTGGTTGCGGGCACATCCCCAGTAGGGGGTGTGCAGGAGGCAGCTGATCGATGTTTCTCTCTCATCGATGTTTCTGACTCTCTATTCCTCTCCCTTCCTTTCTGTAAAAAATCAATAAAATATATTTTAAAAAAAAGAAATTGAACTTAGTTGATTGAAACTTTTACCTCTTTGTGTCATAACTCCACTGGATTGCAAGGTGCTGAAACCAAGGACCGTGTCTTCTGCCCCTTTGCATCTCAGCACCTAGTGCAATGTCTGAGCTCATTAATAAGCCACCATGGCCTGGCTGGCATAGCTCAGTGGTTGAGCATTGACCCATGAACCAGGAGGTCGCAGTTCAACTCCTGGTCAGGGCACATGCCTGGGTTGTGGCTCTATCCCCAGTGGGGGGTGTACAGCAGGCAGCCAATCCATGATTCTCTCTCATCATTGATGTTTCTATCTCTCTCTCCCTCTCCCTTTCTCTCTGAAATCAATAAAAATATATATTTAAAAATATAAGCCATCACGACACAGGGTGTGTTGTAAGTTTGGCTGGCTTTGTGGGTTATGGTCTACCTGAGTCACTGTCAGGCCAGGCTGCCCTGGAGTGGACTGCCCAAATGTCATTAGAATGGCTGCGTTAATCCTCTGGAAAAGCCAGAGATGACTTTGATACATTTGTAAACTCGCTGCTTATTGAACCCTTCCTAACTAGCGCTTTTTGCTGTGGAAATTTGTCTTAGAGTCCACAGATAATTTAAATCTCATTAAAGTTAGATAGAAATTGTTGTATCTTTAATTGAAAATCCCTAGTTCATTTTAAGACTCAGAATTGTCACTGTTAAGACAGAATGTATCATTTTCTTTACATAGCAGGTAGATATTAATATCATTATTCTAAAACTAGCTCAGAAGAGAAAAGAAATCACTACAGTTTGATATACACGATGCATACATATATTTTGTGTCTATCTAGGCATATCAGTTGTGTGGAAATTATTTTGTCTATTGCAAGTAAGTGCCACAGGTATTTAGTTTGCGCTACTTTTACACTTTTTCCTCTTGGGAGAGTTAATTACAAACAATTTAATTAAGATCTCTAACTCATTAATGTTCTAGTAGCTTAGCAAGTTTGGGTTAGCTCAGCAGGTTGCAAAGGTTTAATTTTATCAGTTGTCTTCCCATTAACTCATACACCATCAGTACTGTGCTTGTTTTTTTATCCTTTCCTGCCTGGGGTACAGACAGAATTTAAAATATCATTAAAACTAAGAATTCAGGAGAGACTCCTTTAGTTGCCACCTGTCCTGATGAGGCTTGGATTTCCATTTTGAATCTTTAGAAATCAAGACCAAGGATGTCTCCATAATGTTCTCTTCCATAAGACAAAAAAAAATCAAAAACATTCTATTTGTATTAGAATTATCTTTGTGAGAAATATAGATTTCAAAGACAAAAACCTGTTTCATAATTCATTAGAAACTTAAACACTAAAGATATAAGTTTTGGCTAAAACAGTATCACAAGGAATATATATAATATGAGGAAAATACAAATCATGTCTTAAGAAAATATTTTTTCTATTTATTCTTTCTGAAGATGTTCTATATAGGCACAATTTATTCCTTGATTTCAGTTATCACTAATACTGACTGCCTAGAATGGAAGAGATGACCTGTGAAATTCAAACTTCCCTGTTAAAAGTCAATGCTGTTTTTTGTATTTTTTTAAATCGACTGACATTTTTTTCAGGTATAATTGGCTTAGCAAGAAACAATTAGCTTTCTGATTTAAATAATAAATAAGAAACAGTTAATGTTGTAGCAAGCAGTTTTGTTATGTTGTTTTTTCAAAACTCTGGCCATGAATCATATTCTCTTATTAACCATGATGTGTGCTAACAATTATTGGGCTTGCCTCTCGTTTCTGTCCACGGGAATGCTGGAGGACTGAGGCTGAGCCTTGTATTGCTGCATTTACTTAAGCGACAATGGTTAAAAAAGGAAAGGCATTTAGCCTTACGTTTGTTGTTTGTTTTCAAGTCTATAAGACTTGAAATAACCTGGGAGCATTTGTTTTGAACTGTTCAAATTCCTATATTCTGAGGTTGTATCCAGAAATGATTATGTACACATAGGAAATACAATAAATTCAAACACCTTTGTGAAATGAATGAAAAATAGAAATCGTATTTCTTTAACAATTTAAAGATTAACAAGTCAAGATGAATTTCACTCAGATTAGCAAAAATACTTACTGTAAATTGATAAGGAAGTCAGAATGGAGCAGCTGAGAAAGGGACTGTGGGCCTCTGAGGATAATATGACCCCGGCAGAGCTGGGAGAGTAAGGAAATAAAAATATAGAACTTTTAGTTACTTTGAATTTCAGATAAACAAGAAGTAAATTTTTTAGGATACTTTTGTCCAATATTTGGAACATTTTTACCCTAAAAAAAGCATTCATTGTTTATCTGAAATTCAAATTTCACTGGGTGTCCTATCTGGCAACCCTGAACCTGGGGAACTTAAAGGTGGTGGGTTCAAGGTCACAGAGCTACTTTTGTGGCACATTCACCACTAGAACCTGGGCCTCTCAAAATCCTATTACTTCCATTCTATGACCTGTGGCTCTACCTACTTGTCCTATACACATGCAACATTAATCAGTGATTTTTAAAAATAAAATCATGTTTCTTTCATTTTTCAGATGGCTCATGAATGAAGACTTTTTCTATTCCATAAAATGACACTATTAAAACCTTAAGATAAAAGCCACATTTGGCTCTCCTGACTATTCCGTAAAATGGTTATTTTAACGTGGAGTATCAAAATTGTTCTTCACTCTGTGATTTTATAGCCAAGTAATTTGACCATGTATTAAAACTTAAGGAGAGTTATAACCAGGGAAATTACAATGTAAAATTTGGAATCCTCTCTCATAAGAGCAGATTTTCCCCCTCCTCTCTAGTATACCATCAAAAATGAAAGCAGAGGGCAGCTACTTAGGACAGAATGTACAGACACTGTCTGAAAAGACGATGATTTTTGCGACTGAGAAATCTAGATGGAAATGGGCAACAGTTTATTTCAGTGGCTGTGATTTTATAACCTAAAGCTGTGTTTTCTGGCAGAAAAATTCAGTGCCTGGATCAGAAGTGTGAAAACGTGAGGTCCTCGGCAGGACGCTGGGAGATGGGGCTGGTGGTTCCCATAGCCTTTGAGGCCAGTCCATAAACTGGTGGCTCATTTAGAAATTAAACAGCAAACAAACAAACAAACAAACAAACAATAAACCCTTAAGAGCCAGAGTCTAAAAGCCACACTGTCATTTGTTTCCTTTAAACCAGTGGTCGGCAAACTGCGGCTCGCGAGCCACATGCGGCTCTTTGGCCCCTTGAGTGTGGCTCTTCCACAAAATACCACAGCCTGGGCGAGTCTATTTTGAAGAAGTGGCGTTAAAAGAAGTTTAAGTTTAAAAAATTTGGCTCTTAAAAGAAATTTCAATCGTTGTCCTGTTGATATTTGGCTCTGTTGACTCATGAGTTTGCCGACCACTGCCTTAAACCATCTCTATAGAAGGGAAAGGACAAAAGGGCTGATTGACTTCACTTGGCTCCTAGTGACTAGGGCCTGGGGAGGGTAGCCAGGGATGGGAGGGAGGAGTCATCTACTCAATACAGTGCAACTCCGTGAGCTTCTGTCTGTTAGGCTGCTATCTCAGGCTTCTGTGATCATATCATCGAGTGAGGGAGATACTCTGGAAACAGGTGAACTACCAACGGTGCTCTAGTCGGGAGTGAACGAAGTATCGTGGAAGCACAAAGGAGGGAACCTCAAACTCTGGAGGGCTCAGAGGTTTCTTGAGGATGCTAGTTAATTTCCTTCTGGGGCTATACCCTGAGGTATTGGCAGGTGAATATGACAGGATACCTGAGATTTGCCTCATAGCAATAATACTGCGTGAGGGAAAAGGAATGAGCTATGTTAGCTTATGAGTGGTTGGGAGCTGCAGCTGGGTGTGAGGACATGGAGCTCAATTATACATCTTGTCTACCTGACACATCTGAAAATGCCCATAAGGAAGAGGCAGTACGTTGTGGGGTGTGTGTGTGTGTGTGTGTGTGTGTGTGTAGATAGACACAGAGATAGAAATGGAGATTGAGATTATAGGCAAGGCAAAGGTGCCTGGGAAAAGTGGACCACCCAGAGAGAACAGCTTGTTTTAAGATGCCGATTTGCAAAATTGAGGAGATCCAGTTCTTGCTCGGTAACCTCAGGAAGGCGAAGGAGACACATGCGGGAACAGCAGAAGCTCCCAGCATTACTCCTGCAACCCGCAAGCAGGTCTGTGAAGGGTGGAATGGGGTGGCCAGCCAGTCCCCTTACCAGGGAGTCCAGAACTGCCCCCTCTAGGTCAATCAATTATAACTTGATCGTCAAATTCTTAGAGATCTACTTCCTGGGTCCTAGCAAAGACAGCCAGGACAACACCTGCCAAACAGACAGAGTTAGAGAGAGCGGGGTGCAGCTGTCCAGCCCCACTCCAAGAAAATTGCAGGCTCCTGAGCCCCTGATCCAATGTCCCTTTGTTCTCTGTAGTTCACCACCCCTTGGTTGGTCAATGTGATCAGCATTTGGTAGCCCCCAAATGTTTGCCGAGCACTGTGTTGGGTGCACAGAGGACCAGGGGCTCACTGTTCCTGTCTTTGCAGTTTAAAGGTTCCTTTCTTTTCAGTCTTGCAGGAGGTGAGCAAGGGAGGTACATTACCTCTTAGGAAGCGAATTGAGTCACTACGAACATAGCCCCGTAGTGACAAAAGAAAGCTGAGTTTGAAACCAGTCCTTCCCTGTCCTGCCTGCACTGGGTAATCTAATTTGAATGCAAGGAAGTCTGGCAGTTGCAAATGCTAGCTGGCAATAGCAGCGCATTTTCATTGACTTCCTGGGATTCTTTGCCTCCCTCAAATATTTTGGATACAGAGAACATGGCACAGACTCTTCCGTCGGTGCTAATGATGAGAAGAACTGCATAATGGGGAGCGTGCCTCATCCAGACAGAGAGAAGTCGCGCAGATGAACGCAGCCCATCAAAATGGGGGCCGCTTCCAAGGCTGCCAGGCTGGCGACCAGGAGCGGCAAAGACTGTGACATCCAAGTGTCACCGCTCCAAAGTCGGCGGAGTCTGCCAATGCAAGACAATTAGCAAGCGCGACTTCTCAATTGTGTTGACAGATGAGGGAGAAAAATCGAGTGGATGTGCGAGCTGTGTTTATCCTGCTGCAGTGTTTTGCAATATTATGTCTATTGATTTGCTTTTTGTTCCCGAGTTATTGGGTGGCTGGGGCCCCGCTCTGTGCCTGTCAACCCCGCAAGCTTGCTTTCACAGCTGCTTGTCAAGTGAGAATTTCTACACAAATCACCCCAACAGTCTCGCAGGGGACATTAGGCCAAAGATACGCTGGTATGATTTAATGGAAAGGAAAAAAAAAACTGTAGCATGTGGCTCAATTTTCTTTTTATAACAATTGGTTATAGCTTTTGAATTCTGTGCTGCAGCGCAGCCCGTAATTGGTTTTGTGAGATTTCTACCATCCGGGAAGGTGGGCTGTATGTGTGTGCCTGCTCTCTGTGGTCCTGGCCCACCCTCTTACTAAAATGTGATCGGAAGGCCCGTTGGGAAGCAGCCATGATTGTTAAATGAAAAGGACTGGAGTTGGCTGTTGGGACTTGTTCCTCTCCTGGCCCCTGCACACCTGGGCACAGAGGGTTCCCTCTTGCTTCCCAGGGTGGGATGCTGTCCCCAGCTGGATCAGTCCTCCTCAGAGGGACCCTTCATCCTGTACCATTTTAAATTCTAAACTTGAATGTGACAATGGATCAAATTCATGGACCAGTTTCAAAGAGCCCCATGTCTAATACAGAGGAAATGGACTCAGGATAACTCAGGACTATATCATAGAAGCTTTATCTGCAGCCCTTCATGTCACTATCGCTTTGGAGAGAGGCCTTTTCTAAAGGAATGGCATTCATGGCAGGAAGTTGGGAAGCTATGGCAAGAGAAGAGCGGAAGATTTGGGGGCTCCTGGACTTGGGAGTATCCCTCAAATCAAATTTCACACGAGGCTTCCTTGTCCTCTTATGTATAGACTTTGTCTGGCAACACATGCGAATTATGAAACAAATCCTTACTCCCCACCTCTGTGTGTATTAATCTGTTTTTAAGTGCTCCATGAATGGGAACAGTTGTGGAGTCTCTCGGTTCAGCATCCCTACATCTGAGCTTCGAGGCACCCTCTCTGTGAAATCGGTGTCGGGCTAGACTGAGAAGCTCCAGAAGGCAAAACCGTATCCAGCTTGACTATAAAATAAAATTCTGCATTGCGGGCATGCACTCGCCTGTGCACATTTCTCGTTGGTATTATTACATCCAGGCCCTTGTGTTCAACTCATTCCTGGGAGAGAGTTAGGTGCATTTAGGGAGATGCATTACTTTCCCGCAAATAACACGGGGACTGTTAAACAAACAGCAGGAAGATGGCTCGATTTTAAACAAAATTTACTGGCCCAGAATGAATGCCCCTCCCTAAATAACTAACTTACTACCAGGAAATTTCTTAGGCACTGGGGATTGGAAACACCGATGCTAACGTTAATTACGATACATAAACATGTAAATTTAGAAAGATAATTATTGGACATTATTTTGGAACTTGACTGAAAATTGCTTTCTAAGGGCAGATACTCCTTCTACAGGGTCTCGTATGACTTAGACACAATGAAAAGGCTCGTATCATGCCGCACGTGGGACTCTCTCCCAGTCATGCATTCTGTAACAAATCAGTGTCTCCGACGCTTTGTTCTGTCCCCCTTTCTGTTATTTCCTGTCTCCAGAGTTATCTTCTCCTGCTACCTAAAATGTCATAAATACCATCCTGGGAGAGAACGTGCTCTGGTGCAATTTTATTAAAAAGTCTCACACTTTTTGCAGCCAAATCACCCCCAACATATGCTGTTCCCAGCCTGTCCTCCGTCCCAGCAGGTTCCCAGGGAATGACACCAGTAGCATCAAACGCTTTGCAACTTTTCAAATGCTCTTTTATTCATTGAGACAAATATCCACCCAGGACCAGTTACGTGCACAAGATGCTATAAAAATACAAGTTGTTCCCAGCAACAAATCGCTGTCCTCAAAATGCTGACCATCTAGTTGTGATGGGACAGTCCCAGGTTATCCCGTTCTAAGTTTCAAGAACTGCCAAGGGCCAGAGGCTAATTCGTGACCAGGAGAATGCCTCCCACATTTGCAGGTTGGGAAGGTTGTGAAGTCTGGCCACATTTAATCCTCCTGGCATGTCTGGGACATGGGTGTTCTCATCTCTGTTTTATAGAAGTAGAAACTGAAACCCAGACCAGCTAAACTGCCTAAGCCCCCCTACTGCTAAGTGACAGACCCCAAACCTGTAAAGGCCACCTGGGTAATGAAAAGGCAGGCGTGCGGGGTCTGGCACGACCTAGCCTTAGTCTCAACTTGAATTTCAGCTGAGGAATTGCTGCTGCTTTCTGGGAAGCTGAGAACAGCGATACCTACTTCACCTGCTTGTTGTGAGAAGAAAAGGAGGCACATGGCATTTCCCACATCTAAGCTATCACTTATTCTAAATGACATCATTTTTTTTTATGTTTCACTAAGAAAAAAATAATGCCAATCAATCTACAAATACAATCTTATTACATAGAATTTTTATTTGTTACTTAATCAAAGAGCTCTTTCAGACTTAAAGATGGGCTTTCTTTTTAAAATCAAATATGACTCAGGCATACATAAAAGAAAAAATATAATAAAAGTGAATGAACCAAGTATTCCTAGGCCTCTTCACATGTGACCTTCCTAGTTGCTTTTTTGTCTTTAAAAAATACATTTTTCAATTACAGTTTATATTCAATGTTATTTTGTATTAATTTCAGTGTACAGCATACTGGTTAGACAATCATACAGTTTGCAGAGTATTCCCCCCAACATTTCCAGTACCACCTGGCACCACACATGGACACTTTTTGACCCAGAGTCCTTGATGTCTGTGCTTTTCCTGCAGCATCTCCCTCAGAGCCTGCAAGGCCAATGTTGGAGCAGCACGTCCTGTTCACCATCTGGGATTTCACCCATAAGACCCTTACTCATAGTGCAAGTTTTAAGGCTACGGTGTCAATAGAAAGTTTTCAAACATCAATCAGAACTTCCATCCCTTCTTCAAATGGTCCTTAAATGTTTTGTTGACTGAAATGCCAAAGGGTTGGAGCTGTTCAGTCATTCCACTAAGAATAACAACTGATACTGACAATCATTTCATGACTGTTGGCTGGTTGGCGGTGATGGCCAGACCCAGTTGATTGTGAAGGAGCATCCTGACTCCAGAGGCATTAACATGTGAAAAATATTGTGTGTTTTAGAATGCATGAAATACAGATCTATACAGGATAGCCTTATACCCAATCCTTAGTAGATGCTTTAAAAATAATGGTTCTTTCCCTCTCTTTCTTTCTTTCTTTTTGCATACAGAGTAGCTATCAAATTGGTGACATTGCCAATAAAGATTAAGCGTTTAGAGGAGGAGCAGGTATCTTGAAGCAGAGGGATCGAAATTGCTTCATGTAAGAGAGGCCCTCGGCTCCAAAGAAAAGATAAGCAGAGATACAGGAAATACAGCAGCACCTAGAGATCACTTCAGTGGTCCTTTAACCTTCTCCCCCATCATTACCGTCAGCCCCACCAGATCCAAAGGGCTTGCTGTGCCAATACAACCTTAAGAAAAACCCTTAGCACCCTTCTTCCAACTATACTGCCACCTCTGGCTCTGGAAATTCGACTCACATTTACAGAAATAATAATATATATGGCAAAAATGTATGTGATATTTTGGAGAGAGTGGGTAGTAATTGAGAGAATTGAGAAATCTATTTGAGTTGTAGGGTTGGGAATCAGGCCAAACTTGGTCCTAAATCTGGCTGTGGTCCTTAATTACTGTGTAATATTAGGAACGTTTTACTCATCTTTCTGTACCTCAGTTTCCTCTTTCACACAATAGGGGATATTTACCTACCTTAAGGGAGTATTACATTTAAATAGAACATGAATTAATGTACATAAAATGTTTAAAACAGTGCTTAGTTCCTCTAAGCACTGATCAGGACTTACTCTACAATGTAATCCTAATTGAGTTTTTAGTGGAGAGTGATAAGTCAAATATAGTGAAACCTGCCTGCCTTCGAGTGTCAGCTTCAGTGTGTACTATTCCCCCCAAATGTATATATACTTTGAATAATTATTAATTGCAATGGGTTAAATCTAAAAAGAATGAAACATCAATTGAGCTACAGCTGTTAAATTGTGTATACGTTTTTTGGGATACCCTATCCTATATAATAAAAGCCTAATATGCTAAGTGTCCGGTCAACCAGACCAATCAAAGCATAATATGCTAATGAAATGCTAAAGCCTCTCAACCACTCACTATGATGTGCACTAACCACCAGGGGGCAGACACTCCAACTGGTAGGTTAGCTTGCTGCTGGGGTCCAGCTGATCAGGACTGAGCAAGATGAGTCAGACATGCCCTGGAGCCCTCCTGTGGTCCCTCCCTGGCTGGCCAACCTCCTGCATCTCTCCCCAGCCCTGATTGTGCACCGGTGGGGTCCCTCTCGCAATCTGGGATCTGGCCTGAACCCTCTTGCAATCTGGGACCCCTTGGGAGATGTTGGAGAGCCAGTTTTGGCCCGATACTGCAGGCTAGGCTGAGGGATGCTACTAGTGCAGGACTCCGAATTCGTGCACTGGGCCTCTAGTAGTAAATAAAACAAAAAAGTCAGGAGCCATATGATTTCACTCCTACATGGGATATAAAACTGAACATAAGAAATGGACAAACAAACAAAAACCAGAGGAAGCCGGAAGAGGGGGTAATAGGGGTGAAGAGAGTCAAATATATGGTGACAGAAGATTTGACTTTGGATGGTGAGCACACAATACAATATACATAGAATTGCACACTTGAAACCTATATAAATTTATTAACCAATGTCAAACCAATCATTTAATAATAAACAAACAATGAAATGAAAAGAAAATAGAATCCTCCCTTTTCTTATGGTCTGAATAATTCTTCCAATCTCCATAATATAATGTTAAATCTTTATTGTCTCTTCTAAAAGTCTAAACTGAAAACTTGGGAATTAATTATATCGCCCTCTGCTGTGGCTCAAAAATAAAATATGGCTCAGTATAGTTGCCATGCCACATTTACCAAGATGTTACATGCTCAGTCATTTTCAGTGAGCCACTTATTTAATTCATCAATATTTTTCTCCTTTTGGTTTGGGTGAAAAGCAAGCTAATCAGTGATGTGGCTCAGATGTTCTGATCCTCCAATATATTATGTTGGTTGCACTCCAGAGTCACATTTGAATTAAAAAATAAAAAGACCCAGAGCAAGTCACTTCTTTTTTAATAGTGTTTGTTCTCGTTTGCATTCAATCTGATTCTTTTAGCAAGTACAGACCTAAGCATTTAATTTTACCATCTTCAGTTCCCCCAGGAAGACAAATAAAAATAGTATCGTTCTCTAAAAAAAGTGTTTCAGAAAATGGAGAGAGGACAATCTTTAAAGTCAAGTTTTAATTTTTCTGTCAGAATGAGGTCTTCCCAAATCTGGCTGCTAGCTACCTTGGCAGCCTCCAGTCTCGTGGGACTACTGGCCCTTCAGTCAGTAACACATTATCCTCAGGACCTTGGCCTTGGCATGGTTTGCACCCTCAGAGAGAGGACCTTTCATTCCTGTCCTCCCAGCCATCTTTCAAGATGCAAATAAGATGCCACTTTCTCTGCAGGACCTCGTGCAACCTCGCCCTGCTCTCCTCCAGGACAGATGTAGTTTTTTCTCCTCCGTGGTTTGTAGATGTTGGGGATCTATACCTCTGGTAGGTAGAGTGTCCAGCCCATTGTGTGTGGCCACTGATCCCTTTACCTCTCCTACTCAATTGTACAATCTTTCATAGCCTGGCTTATAATTTTTTTTTTTTGGTCTTTTACGCCTGACTTTTGAGAACATACCAGACTCACCAAGGCACTTAATAAATACCCAAAGCCTCCCAGGTATGTTTATGGTGTTATACGGGGAAATGGACAATTACAAAATTTTCAGTAGTGATGAAGATGTACAGCATGTTGGAGACATACTTATTGAAAGCCAAGGATGACAGTTGTTAATTTATGACCTCTTAGCTCAAAACATGTCCTTTTTCTCCTGCTGCTCTGCAATAATGGAGGTGGGACTTACAAATATTTCTCCTTTGCCAACTGGTAAAACATGAAGTGTTGTCATTAGAGAGGGTGCTGGAGGGACACTGGGGGCAAAAGGGTCTCTCTTCCATGTTCTGGTGCGCCTTGCTTGCTGGGTTCCTGCCGGGTGCAGTTTCTCCAGCATCTGGCTTCTCTCCCGAGAGGTTGTGCCAGATCCCAGTCTCTGAAGCTGAAGGGGACCCACGCATCCAGCAGCTTCCCCAGGGCCTCCCCTGATGGCTTCAGAGTGAGGTGCTACTAGCAAAGCCCAGACCCATGAGCCCCCTCTCCCGCCACTCTCTTGGTAACTTTACAATGAGTTCTGAAACATGGCACTGCATATGCATGGCTTCCCCAGCACCCCAGATTTTCAGCAAATGCTGTGTGGGTGGCATCTCAGCCACTCCTTGCTGCCCAGTAGGCCACAGTCAGTCTATCTCTCAGCCCTGTTTAGAAAGGCGTCTTCTTTGGAGCTCAGTCCTAGGCATAGTGGCTGCTCCTCATATTGTTATCCTTGTATTCTTTGTTGTTTTATTTAACTCTTAATAACCAAGTCCCTGCTACTCCAACCCTGTCCCTGCTCAAATTATTATGTGGGTTTATCTCTTGATTGGGCCTTGACTGATTGCACAAGGACTATAAGACTTTTATTTTGGAACTTTGGAACCAATGTCAGAGTATGGTGAAGTTATTTATCTCTACATTAGATATTTTAATGTTAAGATACTAAATTTTAAACATTAAATTTGGAAGTAGCCTCTGCTCACACTTGCACAGGATGGTAAAACTAGAGAGAGAGAAGTGAATTTAGACACTCTCAATTTTGAATTTTTAATAATTTAGATGGGAGCTGAATAAAAACACTCCTTACCAAAAATTTCTTCTTCTAACTATAGTGAGTAGTGTGATTATATCTGCAAAGATACAATTTAAATATTACTACCCTGCACTCAAATATATCTAATAACTTCTACATGGTAGGTCCTTAATGGATGTTGGCAATGCTATAACTGATAATTGAATTCAACCAAATCTTTCAGCTTATTAAAGGAGTTTTTCTAAGACCCTCTTTTAAGATACACCCAGCCTCCCTAGCTGGAATTTCTGCATCTACACAAAAGTTATACTTCTAATATCTCTAAAATAATGTCAATCCAATTAATTAGTTCAAATTAATGGAGTGTTGGTGTTTGTTACTTTTGTTGTTGCTAATGTTATTCTTTATAGTGCTCATATGGTGATTTTAAGAGTACATGGAGTGATTGATGATAAATTCTACTGAGATAACGGATAGAAGAAAAAATTAGTGGGAGTCTCCTACACGCTACAGCCTCTTCTGAGAAATCAGAGTCACATTAGAAAACTGAATACCACTTAGATTACATTATTGGGCTTGAGTTTCATATCCAAATCCATTAGTTGCATTAGTGAAGACATCCACAATTATTAAAACCCGCTTAAGGAGCTCATTCACTGCCAACTGTTCCTCTCAAGACTTCCAGGGAAAATGCCCATGTGATAGGGAACAATTGACCCTTACGTTGGTTTGGATGATGGCATGTGTTTGTAATGGCTCATTCTGCTCGACTAAAGCATTGTCAGTGACATTTCTCCTTCCTATCTAATTCTCTTGGCTATAAAATTGAGCATGGGCCTGAGTGTGGATGATATGAACTCTTCATTTTAATCTTAGATAGAGTAATTGCCAATTTTCACTTTCTTACCTTTCCAGATCTTCCAGTTAACTAATACTTTTTAGGCTTGCCATCCCAACTTAAAGTACTTTCTCCCTCTGATCTATTTATGCACTTTTATAACATTCTAGAATAAGAGTCAGCAAACTTTTCTATAAAGGCCCAAATAGTGAATACTTTAGGCTTTGAATACCATGCAATCTCTGTTATAATCACGCATCCCTGTTGTTACAGAGTAAATGCAGCGACAGACAGTATGTAAGGGAATGAACACAGCTGTATTCCAATAAAATTTTGTTTACAAAAGCCACAGCAGGTCAGATTTGGGCCAGAAGCTATAGTTCGATGCTCCTCTATCTCAACAAGAGTCTTCCATTTGGGGTGCACAGAAAGGCTTTCCAGAGGGTGCTCAGGCATGGAGAGCTTTAAGGGAATCACTCCTTGATTATGAACTTAAATCACATTGTTCCCTGCAGTCAATCTGCCTGAGGTCTGTGGCAATCTATGCCTCTTCTTTATTTTTTTTTTTTAAGAAAAAACTTTTTTTTTTCTTTATTGATTAAGGTATTACGTATGTGTCCTTACCCCCCCTCCCATTGCCCCCCACCCCCTCCTCCACTCATGCCCTCACCCCCCTGGTGTCTGTGTCCATTGGTTAGGCTTACATGCATGCATACAAGTCCTTTGGTTGATCTCTCCCCCTTACCCCCTCCGCCCTCCCCTACCTTCCCTCTGAGGTTTGACAGTCTGATTGATGATTCTCTGTCTCTGGATCTGTTTTTGTTCATCAGTTTATGTTGTTCATTATATTCCACAAGTGAGTGAGATCATGTGATATTTATCTTTCTCTGACTGGCTTATTTCGCTTAGCATATACTCTCTAGGTCCATCCATGCTATTGCAAATGGTAAGACTTCCTTCTTTTTTACCGCAACATAGTATTCCATTGTGTAGATGTACCACAGTTTTTTAATCCACTCATCTGCTGATGGGCACTTAGGCTGTTTCCAAATCTTAGCTATGGTAAATTGTGCTGCTATGAACATAGAGGTGCATATGTCCTTTCTGATTGGTGTTTCTAGTTTCTTGGGATATATTCCTAGAAGTGGGATCACTGGGTCAAATGGAAGTTCCATTTTAGTTTTTTGAGGAAACTCCATACTGTTCTCCACAGTGGCTGCACCAGTCTGCATTCCCACCAGCAGTGCACGAGGGTTCCTTTTTCTCTGCATCCTCGCCAGCACTTGTCGTTTGCTGATTTGTTGATGATAGCCATTCTGACAGGTGTGAGATGGTACTGCATTGTCGTTTTGATTTGCATCTCTTGGATGATTAGTGACTTTGAGCATGTTTTCATATGTCTCTTGGCCTTCCTTGTGTCCTCTTTCAAAAAGTATCTATTTAAGTCCATTGCCAATTATTTGATTGTGTTGTTTATCTTTCTTTTGTTAAGTTGTATGAGTTCCCTGTAAATGTTGGAGATTAAACCCTTATCGGTGATAACATTGGCAAATATGTTCTCCCATGCAGTGGGCTTTCTTGTTTTGTTGATGTTTTTTTTGTTTGTTTTTTGTTTTGTTTTGTTTTTGCTGTACAGAAGCTTTTGCCTCTTTAGAAATTGCTTCACTTTACCAAAGAATTGCACACCTCTTATCCATTCTGAATCTCCTTGCCCCAGTGAGCAAAAGGTTAAAATACTTGTAACAAAACAAGTTTTCCTTTTAGATGACTCACTCCTCAGTGACAGCTCTTTGAGATCCAAGCAAACAATACTGCTGTAAGAAATCCTGAAGATCTTGAAGAATGCTGTATCTTATTTCATTAATATGAAACATTCTGCACAAAGCATTTCTCTCTCTCTCTCTCTCTCTCTCTCTCTCTCTCTCTCTCTCTCTCTCTCTCTCTCTCTCTCTCTCTCTCTCTCTCTCTCTCTCTTAGATAGAATTAAAAATAGAATTCAGAAATGAAAAGATTGCCATGGGGACATCATTAGCATGTTTATTTAAATTTTAAAAAACTAGATTTTATTTTTCTAGCATAAAGTAACTCCAGTTGGCTGACTTGTTTCAGAATAAGGACTGACATATTATTTGGTTGGATGGCAAATTTTTGCAAATTGAGTGAGCTAAATCTTCAATTCAATATATATTGGCAACTCAAAATATATTGATAAAAATATATTCAAGACACAAAAAATATATAATACATTGCAAAACATATTTATGGAACTATAAAGATACAATAAAAATTTTATATGTACATTTAAAGTTTTTAAGGGGATACATAATTTTAAAAAATTAACAGGTATATTAATGAACTTTTTAAATTTTCTGGTCTAAAATAATCTTTGAAAATTAATTATTTACTACTTCATCATACCTGTATTTTTGTCTTGAAATTTACTGAAATATTTTATTGTTAGGTAATTTTTCTTGTGTGTTGGGTATTGTTTCTTAAATGGATTATAAGCTTATCTATTCTGCCACTTTCTGGACCCGTGACCTCATTTCTTAGTTTTCATCTAAGTAATAACAAATATCTGTTCCCATCACCACCACAATTAATCTGGTATGTGACCCAAAATGTCACTAAAATGATCTCCAAAGATTGCCAGTGGTCTCCTGTCCCATGGATCATAGTAATGAGAACCTTTTCTTTGCCTGTATCCCCTCCAATTCTTCTGTAGCATTTGACACTGTCACCTCCTTTATGAAGGTTTCTTCTCTCGTGGTGTTCATTATACCCCACTAAGCTGGTTGCTCTATAAGCATTTGGACACCTCATTCTCTTTTCTTTCCTTAGTCATCTGTCTCAGTGTCCTGTCTTTTGCTCAACTCCCCCACTTCAACTAAGTCTTGACTGCAAATGATTCCCACACATCTTTAGCCCTGAAATCTAATTTGATTTCTAACTAGGTCATCCACTAGCACTATAACATTAAGTTAATCAAAATCAACCAAAGAACTTGTATGCATATATGCATAACCCATGGACACAGACAATAGGGTGGTGAAGGCCTGGGGGGTGAGGGGAAAATGGGACAATATGCAATACTTTTAACAATAAAGATTTAAAAAACAAAACAAACCTAATTTGTCATCTTCCATATGCTCTTCTCACTTTCCTGTATTGTTACAATTGCATCTTTTTTTTTGGGCACTTGGTCTCACAATCTCAAAGGCATCTCCTTCATCTCCCATGTGTATCAGCACACACCTTTCCATTCCCACCTCCACTCCCCTAGTTCACGATCTGCCTTTATCAAAGTTGAAATGTTTCAATAGCTTCTAACTGGTCAACCTTTAACCCTGGATGCATGTAAGTATCACCTGGGAAGCTAAAAAATCCCAATGCCCAGACTATCCCCAATCCAGTCACATCAGAATCTCTCGGGGTGGGTCAATGCCTCTGTATGGTACAGTCAGGACCGGAAACTCCAGTCTAGACTCTTTCCCTTTGCAATGTAATTCACACATCAGTTTGTTTACATACTCTAAAGGGCAGATGCCATTTTGCAACTCACTCACTCAAAAGTGTTTCACTTTCGCACCATGGAGCCTATGGAGCCCAATGCAAAACCAGTCACACAATCAACTCTCAAAAGTGATCCATGGTAAAAGATTAGAAACAAACAAACAAAAAAACCGGCAACAATGACAACAAGATAACCACATCATCTTGAGAAAGCTCAGACTATTTTCAAATCATGGTAAAATATTTAAATAAACATAGATTAGAATCTAAGCTTCTTATTTTTCTAAAAATAATATGTTTTAGTTTATTTTCCTTCCTCAAGTCATCTACTGCTTTCCCCTGAAGTTCCAGTCTCCTTTGGAAGGGTTTCCAGGCTAAGATGGGAAAGTGCTATAAAAATCGCAGGCCTCACAGTGTGCTTAGAAATTTGGGACAGACGATTTTTTTTTAGTTCTGAGATCAAGATAGATATTATAATATGGTGCAAATTAGAATGAAGATACTAAATAATTTACGCTAATGCTCTCAGTTATAAAGATAACTGCCTCACTTTGCAACTGATATAAATTAAGGGAATATATTTAAATGTATATTTTAATCAATCAAGAAGGCTCGTCTGCCAGCCGGTGTCAGATGCTAATGCATGCTCTCAATGAAACGGTCTGTTTATTAACTAATTAAGTGCCAACTGACTGAGCTACTGAATTCAGACACAGGCATGGTGACAGTGTTCTCTTCAGGTCACCGGGTGTGCCTCACAGTAGGATGTTCAGCCTCTACCTAACCGTGAAAGGTAGTTTATTGCTAAGTGACCTAAACTGCCCTTTGTCCAAAATGTGAGGTCTGTGGTAGAACTAAGAGAAATGAGATGTACGAGGTAAGAATATACGGCAGAAAGCAGTATTGAGAAGAGCTTAATAGACTAAGATCCCCGGTTCCCGGATTTTGCTGACCAGCTGCTGAGTGCATAGTAGGTTTCTCGGCGAAGGTTTGTGGCATTGAATTGAACGAAGTTGAATGTGCTATTCAGTACCCTGATGAATTGGAAGAAAGATGTCTTTTCAGGGGAACTTGGGGACTTGATAAAAAGCATTTCTAAATAACTGCCAGGATCAAAAGACACAGAACAATGACAGAGATGGAGAAGTACAGGTACAGGTAGTGAATGCCTGAGTTGGAAGCAGAACCAACAAATCAGTGCACATTAACAGCTCAGGGAGCATAAGACATGGAAGAAAAGGCTTTTGAAAAGAAAGCCAGAAGAATGAAACAAACTGGAAATTCACAATCAGGACCATTTCCTTACTAATCAAAATCCATTTTTCAGCTTTTTTTTTTTTTTTTGTATGCTGGCATTTCTCTCGCACGTCATGGGCACAGAAAATAAATCAGCCGGGAAAGTAGCAGCTCTTCGATGTCGCCAATGAGTCACTATCAAACTTATTTTCAGAATTTTCTTGTTTTTAAATTTGTCTGCTTTATTTTTTTTTGAAATTAAGCAGGAAAACCTGAAGATGATTCATACCGCATCTAGCCTGCTCAAATCATGGATTTTCTAAAGAAAAGTTTCCTATCCAAATTTCTTCCTCAAATGAATTGCCATTACCATGACATATTCTTTTATTTTATTTTATTTTATTTTATTTTCTTTTATTTTATTTTATTTGCATCTTTAGGTTTCACAAAAACACTTTAAAAATGCACTGACTAGAATGCAATTATGTGAAATGTGGTAGTTACTGAACATAAAGCAAATGTAAATCTAATTTTGAATTGAAAGTAATTAATATCTTTTTCAACTATAAATTTGAAAGCAGACTTAAGCAGAAAAACCCAAGTGACAGATATTCTATGAAAATAATTTTTAATATCTATAATTTTTGAAGTTCTATTTTTGTCCTTTATTTGGTATCTTTTGATTTTCTATAAATCTTGACAAGACTTCCACGAAAACATCCCACTAAACTGGAGAGCTTACCTAGAGGGATGCCCTTTTTTCATGGATTCTGGGGGTGGGGGAATAATTTAATGGGCATTTGCCCTACTTTGATTATGGGGGCTGGCTTGAATAATGCTTATCTTCAGAGTCCTAACATAACTACTGAATTTTAAAATTAAATTCCTTTTTTAGAAAGAGTTTTCATTTGGTAAGACATGTAAGAAAGAGGACAGTTGACAATGCCCAAACTGAGTTCCTTAGTTCTTTTAAACTTAGATAAATACCCGACATTAATAAGATTTTGTGCTGCTTGTAGCTTAACTTGGAGTCCTTTACTACGTGAATGACCAAGTCCTGGATTCCTTAAAGTCTAGGAGAATTAGGTAAATGCCAACCTCAGTTAGGATGCTCTGCACTCAGATTTACTTCTCTGGATAAATTACTTCTCTGGATAAATTACTTCTCTCCCCAAACCAGCATTTCAGCTCAGGAAAACCACGACTTTCCAGGAGATGGAACTACTTCCTTGTGTCTTGCTGGCATCGGCAGTGATGGTAATGTTAATGTTGAGCAGAAGAGGAATTCTCACAATGCTTCATCACACATAGCCTGTCATACCAGCCAGAAGCACGCTGACTTTTCTTCTGGGATTGAGTGCCAGGGCACTGCTATTGAAGTTTCTCAACTTCTCTTGAATCCCATTCCAGCAGGACCAAAGCTGCTAATACCTTGCATGGCCAGTGTGGCTCCATGGTTGAGTGTCAATCTATGAACCAGGAAGTCACGGTTCAAATCCCGGTCAGGGCATGCCTGGTTGCCAGATCTATCCCCAGTGTGGGGCGTGTAAGGAGGCCACTGATTGATGATTCTGATTCTCTCTCATCATTGATGTTTCTATCTCTCTCTCCCTCTCCTTCCTCTCTGAAGTCAATTAAAACAAATTCTAATACCTCTATGCAGGTTATAGATTGCACCAAGGATGGACAATTACTCCTTAACTGATGAAGTGCCAGCTACTAAGGAGCTGGGCTCTAATTACCGTGGAAGCTTTAATCTTTTTTCCTTCTGTCCTAGGCCCTTTCCCCCAAGGATAAAGTTGTACAAGGTTTTGGTAGGAGTAAGGAAAGCAGGATCATTTTAATTTTATTTCCATGACATCAAAACTTTATGTCCAATCTTATTTAGTTTTCCATGTTAATTTGTCTTTTTTTATTGCCCATGTAATATGTTAATATAACATTTTATCATTGGCATTTTAAAGAAAAGATTGAATAAATATTTTGGGTTCCTAGTGCTGAATTAGAGACTTTACATTTAAATGTTTCTTTTTGAAAGTAATATTTTGTTCTTTTTTTAATTTTAGGAAGGGGGGATATATCTAGCAAGTTGTTCCTATTTATAAAATTAAATGGAATGTATTATAGAGCTAGTGGTATTGATAAAAATAGCAGTTACAAGTTGGAAGTGTCCTTATAAATTAGACCTCTAATCTTCCCACTTTATAGATGAAGAAACTGAGGCCCAGGGAGGACAAGTGATTTATCAAAAATCACCATCTAATTAGAGGTAGAGAAGGAATTTCAACATATATCTCTCGAGTCCTTGACCAGTTCTTTGCCTCATTGTCCCCTGTAATAGTTATTTGAGGCTATTTGGGACCCTTTAGTATTCTAGTCCCTGATATGAAAAAGTACTCAAATGAACAAGGTCTGCTTTTAGCTGTAGTTCTTCTTTCTATAGTTGTATTTAAGATCAGCACTTTATCTTGCCCTGAAATAAAAAGAACAAATGCACAATATTACATATAACATTTCTAAAGCTCCATGAACCACTGGAAATGATATAGACGCAACAACATCGATATAGTCTATGCCAATTATCGCGCCTCTCTTCTGGGATAATTAGGAGATGTTCACTGAAATATGCTTTTCATTCCTATTCACTGGCAATGACCATGCACTCCTTCAGGGAAGATTTATTTTCCCTCCACCTCTGCTTCTACTAAGCTCAGCACTTATTCTAAACTCACGCAGATGAAAGGTGTACATTCCATGCAAGTGAGTTTGTGTGTGTGTGTGTGTGTGTGTGTGTGTGTGTGTGTAATTAAGACGTGCATATTAACTCTTTAGCTGACACAAGAAGATACGGCTTCAGAATATTGGAAATCTGTTGCAGATAAAACACATCTTCATGTCCTCCATTTTCTATAAAACAAGCGATATTTACAGGAATAATTCTCTATGTAATTACACAATTATTAAAAACATAGTAGTGAAGTAGGAGCTTTTATCAAGTCATTCAAATTAGTGCTATTTCATACTAATCACTATCTACTTGAATGTGTATTGCTTGGATGTGACTGTGGAAAGCTCATTAAATAAATTTTCTTTAAAATTTAATTACTGGGGAACTTCTTCAGATAATAATGATTATGGGTATAATTAGGATCTTTGTTCCTCTTTGTTGTTAGACTAAAAGGTACAAAGACTCAGAGAAAAAGGGATGGAAATTGCATATCCAACCATTGGAGAAGTAGTTGTCACGGGCCTTGTAGAATATTAAAGAGCCCAGAGCCCATGGAACATGGAGATGGAAGGCTGGAAATTGCAATGTGCTGTTTAGTTATTCAGTCTTTCATTTTCTTTCAAAATTGCCTGAGTCGTGTTCATGAACTGAGAAGTGAGAAACAAGGAAGGGATGTTTCCTTTAATGTCTGACTGTAAAAAAAAATGTTAGAAATTGATAATGTCTTCACTTGCAAAGGCTGTGGGGCCCGGATCCTGCACTTTGGGCATTTAACGAGCATGGGAGGTGCTGTGTGCCGTGCTGGTGCAGATCGCAGCTAGAATATACACGCCCTGGAGTTCATGCCTTTGACGTTGCAGTTCAGAAAAAGGCACCAACACTCTGACCAGTGAAGTTTTCCAGGTCCTATTCTTAAAATGGCAACCAAACTTTTGAACAAACTGAAGGGTATACCAAAGCCTTCCTATGAGTACTTCATTTGGAAATGATACCCACTTTAAGAAGAACGGCTACATATAATTGCTGGGTTCAAGCAGTATAAAAGTCTCCCAACTCCTCAATCAAAGACAGCTCCAACGCAGAATTTTAGTACATGTACTGGAACATTCTCTACGAGAAAACTCTGGGTTAAGAAATGAATTGTGAATATTTTGTCAGGCTCCTGACAAATGTAAAAAGTGAATATGCCTTCGCTCATCTAAATCTGACTCTAATTATGTTTGTAAAGTGTTCAGCATAGTAAGTTAGAAAATATTAAAGGTAAATGAGAAACCCATTTACAAGAGTGAGAGGAACTCTAGAGTCCGGTTCCCACAGGCTAGCGCACAGGAGGAAGGAGTTCCGGGTGTCATAGCAAAAGCAATGACTTCAGGCAGTCATCTTCTGACCCAGAGCCTTCTGTCGCACGGCCAGTTGGCTAGGACCACTGTGTGTAACCTGTTGTGTTGGGCGCCCTATACAGCATTCCAGCTCTCCTTGTCATCAGAAGGGCATAGAGTGCCCAAAGTATAACCAAGCAGATCAACACATTCTGAAAAATGTAACTGACTGTGTGAGAGGGAAACTGCTTGATATCTACATTGTGTTTCAGTTGCTCTTGGCACTGAGAGTTGCACAGTTTATTTAGGGCCCCTGGAATCAGGTAGGGTGTATAATAAATACCCTCATGATTTCACTTACACGAGAGAGACATATAGAGGTTTAGGAAAAAAAGAGTAGAAGGAGAGAGAGAAGTAGAAAGAGGACTACCAGCATCACCACCAAAACAATAGCAACCAAAACAACCACAGCAACACTGTTAGGAGGTGTGTAATGAGGGCGAACAAATATTTTCAGGTCCTTTGTTCAATTGAATGATTCAAACTCTACTACCATTTCCTGTCTCCTTAGCCAGTGTGCCTGAAAATAAAGCATGGCTAATTCAGAGGGCTTTGGAGCAAAGGAACACCTGCAATTTTCCTTCAGGATGATACAACCGTACATCAGTGCAACGCCACACAATACAATACTGTTGTATCATCCTGAAGGAAAATTGCATGTAGGTCCAGGACAGTTATTTTCATGGCATTGCTTGAGTCTTTGCTGTGACTAAGGTTAATTGACTTGGAATTGTCACGTAGGTGTTGAATGAACTCTATAATCAGAATTTCTTAAGCCTCTCTTCCACTCATCTCTTCAAAGACATCTTTATTTGTAAATTTGGGATTTTAGTTCATTCTTTAGTGTTTTCAGCACAAAAAATACAAGACAGTTATAAGATATTTACCTTTCCTTTAAAAAACTTATAATTTAGTTGGTGAGATAAGGCCAATGAAAACTAACAGCAATACAAGTATAGAATTAATATTAAATTGTGTAATAATTCTCAACCTTTCAATGTGATATGCCTACTGAAAGGTATTTATTATAAGCCTTTTTTTAAAATATAAAGTGTGATTTACTGAAGAAAATGGAAATGCTGGAATTTGAAATGTCAAACATGTTTTAGTTTGAGATGCTGAAATGTTGACATGTAATGAAAATACAATCCACTAATGATTTCTACAGCATACTATTGTCCTTCCCGTCATCTTCAGGTTCTGAAGATTTAATTCCCTTAAGGTCTAGTCATTTTATCTGATTTATGTTTTCCTAATAAACTTAGAAATACTATAGCCTTTTCCATTCTCTTTGGACTTGTTCTTGCCATTTGCCAGAATTCTTTGAGAAATTTTGAAGTGTGACAGTTTTCCCCAACTTTAGTTAATCATACATAAAGTGTTCACATACTGACAAACCAGCCATTTTTGTGTGTTGGGAGGCGTGCTTTTCCCATAGAAGAAGAAAGAGAAAGAAAAAAGTCACACACATTATTGCACAATGCTGCAGAAGGTGTTTTTCTGAACTCTAGACAATGAACGCTAATGGATCATTTGTGCTGTGTGCTGAAGTCTTTTCAATCCACAACAAGAGAAATCATCTTTGATGATGCTTTACTCAGCCAAGTTCTCCAATCAGCCAAATTACAAACACTGAAACTTCAAGGAATGAGACCGTCTTTGGGAGGATGGAAAGTCTGGCAGCTTGGTCACTGAATAGCACATGTATCAAGCTGGGGGACTGATTGTCTAGAAAGGTGACAATGTGTACAGGGTCCATTACCCTGTGAATTAATATTGGCTAGTGCTTCCTTTATCCTTATGTAAGTAGCCTTAGAGATTCCTTTGTGATGCAGAGATAATGGGCTCCTGTGACACATCCATCCGGACCCACCAGTTCAAATCTAGATAAAGCATCTGACAAGTGAAGGTTTCCAGAAACCTGCAGGTGTTAAAACCTCTTTTCATTGCCCCTAGTCCGTCCCTCCTAGTGAATTGAAATCACTGTAACCAATTCAAGGGGGTGGTTTAGGAGCAGAAAATTCTCCTCATTTCAACCCAGATGAAAATGTACTAGCAACGACTGGGATACCAGCTTTGTTCAGAACCAAGGCAAAGATCGGGCAACCAGGGTCTTCCATTAACGAAGCTACCCACAGATGTACTGCACACACTTTTGGAAGCTCCTTTGAAGGGTGCATCTTGCAGGTGGCTGGTGGAGTGGGAAGGCCTGTCCTGTCCTGATTCTTTTGCTCATCCATAAAGCGAGTCTTCCTGGCTACCACTTATTGTAGGAAGTTGGAGCAATCATCTCATGGATGTCATTTTATTATGGCCAGAAAAATTGCTCTCAGAAATCTCCCCTCGCACTAAGGACTTTAAACATTTTAAAAAACAATGACTTTGCATCAAAATATAAACACAAATCTTATTAAATTTCCTCTTACTTAACCCTAAAGTATGGCTATTGCAAAATTGACCTATTTTTCTTCAGCATAAACTCGCTCAGTGTCACAATATTGAGAACATTTAACATCATTGGAACAAAATCTATCTTGGCAGGTTTATTTGATATTGTTTTCATTTTCAGCAATGGATAATCCATTCATTCAACAAATATTAAGTGAGCACCTATTATGAACTACTGTTTAGGTACTAGGAATATAATATTGAACAAAACTTCATGAACAAGCATCCCTGTTCTAATTCTACATGGGAGGAAACTGAGGAGGTTAGAGTTTGTTGGTATTCTGACCATGAAGCTGTGGCATGATTTAAAGGTTTTGATTGTCTCAATGACAATAAATGGTATACTGATACCTTTGCAGCTTTAAACTCTAAGCTCTACAAGAGCAAGCTCATAATGTTTTCCCCACAATTGAATATCCAGTGTATAACACAGTCTCTATCATATATTAGAGTGGTCAATAAGTATTGAACAATATGAGTAAAATTAAGAAAATATATTTCCTGAGGTCATAAGATATAAGGAAAGCAACTGATGGTTCATAGAAGTTAAATGTTTTGGTATTTGTAGGCTGAACAAATGTCAGATAGCCTTTAATTTGTCCTGATCACATTTGCTTTTAATTTGTTGGTGAAAATCTTTGATGTAAACTCAACATTTGGGAAATGAGGGTCAATCTTTGAGTCTGAAGTAGTAAAATGATGACTCTTTACTCTTGAGTACCTTCCTTAATAATATATTTTTATTGTAGTACCTTTTATTAGAGAAGAATTTGATCATGATTATTGGGAATTGCCCAGTTGGTAATTTGTAAAATCCAGCTGTAGAAAAGCCAGACCTTATTTTAGACAGTGTGTCAGGAGGGAAAAAGCCAAAAATCTTACTTGAGCATTTTTCATCTGGAGATGAATCATAGGCAATTAACAGGAACAATTCTAATTAACTGACATAATTAAAAAACTAATAATGTTTAACATTATTGTTTTATACAATGACATTAGCTTTAACAGCCTAGCAACACATCAAGGCCTCATTTCCATAGTCACAGAATATATTATTTATCCTAGGTTTCTCTGGTAACCAGTTTGACAATAGTAACAGCAATGTGGGTTCCTAAATTGTTTTGCCATACAGCTTCATAATTTATGCCATTGGCAGTAATTGTAATGTCTGTATAATTTCCTTTTAATTATCAACTAATGAAATTTACATCCATTTGGGTAAAACAAATACATTCAACTTCCAATCACCTGTCCATGCTTCCATTTAATTTACTCAAGTTTGATGCCTTTTATTTATATTTTTAATATCAAACTGTGAGAGGAATATTAACATTCATTTTCTGATTAGTGTTTAGGGAAATATTGATTATGTGGTTCCTTTCCCTTCTTTACCTTTAAATTTTCAGTGTGTGAATTTTTTAACCCAAGAAGATACACACTTCCTAGTTTTTTCACATTAAACTCCAAGGAGTTTAAGTGGAATTAATTTAGTAAACTTTAATTGCAGAATAATCTCTGCCGGTTCCCTTATCTCTTGATTTATTACAGGCATTTATTTCTACTTTGAAAAATTCTCATCAGTTTCCCAGGGAATTAATTTAGATTTCTAAAAAGAAAAAAAACACACACCAAATTGCATCTAAATTCAAATTAAGATGCTAATTACAATAATTATTTCATCACATTATATAGAAACTTTGTACATATGAGTATAGCAATTTTGAGGCAAAAAGTGTTATTTTTTCACAATGCTAATTCTTGCAACTTTTGAACAGATGAGTTTCCTAGTTTAATTAGTTATATACAAAGATTGCCCCTCCAAAGGAGTTATGCTGAATGCCAATCAACTGCTAATTTGAAAAATTGATAATAAATAGTCTTGATAAGTGAGCTGAATGTCAATATTAATTCACCAAAGTGAGATGAGCTTGTGATTAGTAAATTATGGGGGTCGATCATTAATAGGCATGGTGTGCTTTGGACCAGTGAGGTTACACTCACAGAGAAAAACTTGTTTAAAAAGTGATTAGAAGCTTATTATTATTATTATTAAAAAGGGAAGCACATTGGGAGGAGCATTGGTTTATTCTGCACCTGGGCCCCCATCACGGGGGACAGCTTCCCTATGGACCCACTCACTGATGTCCCCAGGCTGCACACTCAGGATTTACTTCGAGGGGAGAAACTGCTGGCCGAGTTGATGAGAGGAATGTGCACCTCCGTATTTGGGGAAGGGAGAGTTTGTCAGCTCTGACTTGTTCTTTAGATTGGGGGTAGAGAGGGCAGCAAGGGTTTTGTTTGTTTTTACTTTTGTTCTCTCTCAGATGAATTCAAATGATTTTTCCTTGTATCTACTGAGGTACATGTAGACTTCATACCTATCCACAAATAATACACATGCATTTGGAGTAGTTGCATTTGGAGTATGTTTCAATGCATTCCTGCATTTTTTTTAGTAGGCTGGGGATAACGGTGTTTTAACTTAACATATTCATACAATGTACCAATTATAGTCATTCCTCACTTGGCCTCTCCTGGAAAGGAAAATCAGGTGCTGGACCTGAAATCTGCTATTGATCTATGCTAAGATTATGAAGCATGTGTTATTAGGAAGGCTGTTGAATTTGAACCCAGAAGAAATGTCAGCTACTTACTGTCTATGGGACCCTGGGAAAGAGACTTGACTTCTCTAATCCTTGATTTCCTATTTGGCAAAATGTGGATGGATAATAATACCTGCTACTTCAGAATTCATATGAGAACTAAAGGAGGTAGTAGAGGCCAAGGTCATTTATGAACTATAAAATGCTGTACAATTGTTAGATACTGTTAGGGTTGCAGCTATTCTATTCTGGTCTTCAGTTAATAATGGAATTAACTTCAATGCAGCTTTTATTTTGTAGAATGTTTGCATCCATGCATAGGTGCTCAAAGTACATATTTTATTAGAGTGAATCTATGATGCATCTTTGAATGTGCAGACTGTTTTATGAATATAAATTGTGTAGACTTCCTAACTTATCTGTTCTCAAATTTTAGATTTTTCATATTGACTGTTTTGCTTCTAAAATTGTACATACTTTTAGTAGTAAGTCTCTGATATGTTTTAACAATCACGTTATTAATATTCTGCTCAATTGATTTTACGATAGGCTGTGACTATAGTATTGCCATTTTAACAGTAAATAATAAATAGTTTTGCATTACTCCCTGAAGTCACTAAAATATGCCATCTAAGGACTCCCAAAATAATTCTTAGGTCAACCTCCTGTAGTTCAGATTGAGAATTTACTTTTCATGCTTCAATTTAAGACATTTCCTTCCAATTTAGACAAGCCAAAAATAAGAAATTTATTTAATGTGCAAAATGAACTAGTACTTGTTACAACTGAAGCATAGACAATGAATGGAATACCTATGACTTGATATTTATGTAAATAACTAGAGGCCCGGTGCACGAAATTCGTGCACAGAGGGGGGTTGTCCCTCAGCCCAGCCTGTACCCTCTCCAAAATGGGACCCCTCGAGGGCAGTCGGACATCCCTTTCACAATCCAGGACTGCTGGCTCCCAACTGCTTGCCTGCCTGCCTTCCTGATTGCCCCTAACCGCTTCTGCCTGCCAGCCTGATCACCCCCTAACCACTCTGCTGCCAGCCTGTTTGCCCCCAACTTCCCTCCTGTGCTGGCCTGGTCACCCCTAACTGCCCTCTCCTGCAGGGCTGATCACCTCCAACTGCCCTCCCTTGCAGGCTTGGTCCCTCTCAACTGCCCTCCCTTGCAGGCCGGGTGCCTCCCAACTGCCCTCTCCTGCTGGCCATCTTGTGTCCACATGGGGGCAGGATCTTTGACCACATGGGGACAGCTATATTGTGTGTTGGAGTGATGGTCAATCTGCATATTACTCTTTTATTAGATAGGTTAGAGGCCTGGTACAGGGGAGGGGGCCAGTTGGTTTGCCCTGAAGGGCGTCCCGGATCAGGTGGGGGTTCCCTTGGGGTGTGGGGCGGCCTGAGCGAGGGGCCTGTGGTGGTTTGCAGGCTGGCCATGCCCCCTGGCAACCCAAGCAGAGGCCCTGGTATATGGAATTTATTTTCCTTCTACAATTGAAACTTTGTAGCCTGGAGTAGAGCCAAGCCTGGGGCTCCCTCCAAGGCCCGGCAGCAATTTGTGTTGGGGTTATAATTGAAACTTTGTTGCCTTAAGCGGGTGGGCCTGGCCAGGGTGTGTGGAAAGCTTTGCTTCCCCTGTTGCCGGCGGCAACCCTGGCCTGCTCTCTCAAGCTCCATTCTGCCGCCATTTGTTTGAATTTGTTTACCTTCTGCAATTGAAACTTTGTAGCTTGAGTGGAGGCTTAGGCCTGGCCAGGGCAGGTGGAAAGCTTGGCTTCTTCTGTTACCTAGGAAACCTTGCTCTCTGTGGCTGTAGCCATCTTGGTTTGGGTTAATTTGCATACTTGCTCTGATTGGATGGTGGGCGTGGCTTGTGGGTGTGTCAGAGGTATGGTCAATTTGCATATTTGTCTATTATTAGATAGGATTGTTTTAATATTTTTAAAGTCCATGGCATAGTGAATTGCTCAATGTAGGTTTGGAGGAGTCATATTTGGGTGCTGTATTACTTGTGCTATATTTCTTATTATAAGAAGACCTGGCCTGCGGAAGAAAATACCATTGGAGCTGATGTCCTTTTTTGTGACCCATCGCTTGCTGTGCTCTTCAACACAAGAGCATTGTCCATATCAACACTATTTGTTGATTCTTGGAAAAGTGCTTGTGAGACAAAGGTATATTCTAAGTTCTTCCTCTCAAGAAGTTTTGGTTGGATTTAGGAAAACATCCTAAGAGATTAAAAAAATACCAGGTCGCTGATATCCAGTGTAAAATGAATGGTAGAAGTAGCTAGTAGGCTTCCAAGGAAAATTCCAGAGGAGTTGGTTTTGGGCAGAAACATCAGTGAGTATTGTAGCATTTTCAGGGCTACATCTTCAGTAAGCAGTGCTTGTGGAAAGTGCAGGATGCAGGAAGTGAATTCACTGGTATCCTTACTAATTCTGTAAACTTGAGCAATTTACTAGTACTGTCTCTGAGTCTTGGGTTTTTAAAAAATTTGTAAATGAAACTAATTATAGTACCTACTTCCAATTATAGTATTTTATATTATTACCAGAGGCTCGATGCATGAAATTTGTGCAAGGGGCTCGGCCCTCACAGCCACAGCAGCTGCCTTGGTCCTGGCAGCCCGGGCTTCGTCCGGAAGGTCATCCGGAAGGTCTTTTGCTGTCTAGTCTAATTAGCATATCATGCTTTATTATTATAGGTTTTTATTCTATATTTTATTATTTATTATTATTTTCATCTTCTAAATGTGGAAACTAAGGCACAATGAGGGTAAGTAACTCAATAATAATATGTCTGGGATTTCAACCAAGCTCTTAAACCCCATGTTACTTTGCTTTTTAGTAACTCTCTGCATATAAAATTACAGATCATCTCTGTGGAAAAAATGTATATTTCAAATTTTAACACAGATGGTAAATGCATCTCAAAGTTATCACTGAGACTTGAATTCCAAATGGATGAAGCTCCTAATTTAGTTGAAAAAAACAGGTTTAATACATGGAAGTGCACAGTAAGTTGAATTATAATTAATGTTTTAAATATGAGTTTAAAACAATTACAGTAAGAAATGTCTAAAGATAGCTCTTGAAATTGCCAAAGAAGTGGTCTAGTTAATAATCACTACACTAGCAACTTTTTACAGAATCCAGAAGATTCTGATTGAGGAGCACAATTCTGATTGAGGTTGTTCCAGCCTCTATTCAGTTCAGTTAGGAGTAATAGAATAACCCCAAATAATAGTGATTTAAATAAGATAGGAGTTTATTTCTTTGCACTTTAAGAAGTTATGAGGTCCAGGGCTGTTATGGCAGGACATGGTGTCAAGGTTTCTTCTATCTTGTTCTTCTGTCTGTGGCTGTCATTTGTAGTGATTCTTATGGTTCAAGTGGCTGCTGGAGCTCCAGCCATTATAAATGGGAAGAGAGGGAGATGGAGAAGGATGTGCCTTCTATCTTTAGGGATGCTCCCTGGCAGCTGCACAGTTAGCTTCAGCCTCTATCCCATTGGCCAGAAGTTAGCTGACTGACTCAACTGATTGCAAGGAAGGCTGGAAAATACCAATCACTTTTTGGGGGGTTGGTGGTGGCTATATGACCAGATAAAAGTATTTCTGTTACTGGGGAAAGCAGAGAAAACAATTGGTAGTTTATGCTATACAAGCTCATAAACTTTGTGACAGCCCACACCCTGAAAAGGTTCAGAGCTAAGAAAAGGAATGAAGACTATGGTTATTGTCATGTCCTTGCTGTAACATTTTCCTTGTCCTGGCTGAGTGGCTAAAGGGCTTGGTGAAGCTAAGTTAACATATCCATGTCTTTACCTCCCTCCATACTTATAGGTATCAATCATTTGCAGAAGGGGGGCAGATGAAACCAACAAAACCAGCAAGCAATATACTATGATCCCAGTTTTACTGAGAGTGGAACAATGAATCTCTATTCTCAAAAAGTGATCATGTCTCTACAGTCCTCCCAAGAAAACTCTATATTTGTAAAAGGAAAGGAAAGATGTCCATGGGTTTGCAAAGTCTTTGCAAAGGGCACATCATAGGCACGCTTAGGGCTATAGACTGATTATGTGAGTGAGATGGAGTCTCTGATCCCAACTTGTTCTTGTATTTGTTTTATTGGTGTTGTACACAATCTTGAAAGATTCACTTAAGCTCTCTAAGAGTCACTTTTCTCTTCTGCAAATGAGAGACCAAAATTAGTACCCCATTCTTCCCCTCACAAGGGAGAAAGCTGATTAGAATAAAGATGGGGCAATTACTTGAGCTCTGTGGAGAAAAGTATGAGCAATTTCTTATAAATTCCTACAGAGAAGGTTATTATTATTAATCTATATATATTTCTCTACCCTAGAGAGCTCTTCTAATCCATCTCAGCCTTCTCATTCCTCAGTACAATTTCACTGACATCCCTCTGGTTAAATGTGGATGTGCTTCTACCGTCTCTGACACGCGTGTGACTCCAGATCCTTCCAGGATGTGTTTTTATCTTGAATGTGGCTTCTACA
The DNA here is from genome assembly GCF_027574615.1 of Eptesicus fuscus. Lineage (NCBI taxonomy): Eukaryota > Metazoa > Chordata > Mammalia > Chiroptera > Vespertilionidae > Eptesicus > Eptesicus fuscus. The sequence goes on along the minus strand of NC_072484.1, from coordinate 38,495,589 downwards.
ATCCTATCTTGGTTAGCAGTTCTTTAAGCCATGCCTTTCCCTACTATGTACTGGATGGCTTGAGTGGTTAAGCACTTAGGGGCTTTGTGAACAAAAAACAACTGGCTTCAAACTCTATCTCTGACACTTGCTGATTTTGTAAACTTTAGTAATTTCACCTCTTAAGCCCCAATTTCTTCAACTGTGAAGTGAATATAATTAATTCCTGTTTCATAGGAATGTTATAAGAATTAATTAAAATGATGTGTATAGCCCTGACCAGTTTGGCTCAGTGATTTAGAGCGTTGGCCCGAGGACTGAAGGGTTACGGGTTTGATTCCAGGTCAAGGGCATATACCTCCATTGTAGGTTCAATCCCTGGCAATGGTCATGGTACTAGCGGGAGGCAACCAATTGATGTGTCTCTCTCACATCAATGTTTCTCTCTCACTCTCTCTCCATGCTCCCCTCCCTTCCACTCTTTCTAAAAATCAATGAAAAAAGATATCCTCACACATTGGGTGAGGATAATAATAATAATAATAATAATAATAATAATAGTAAAATGTATATAAAGTTTTTTGGTAGATCTGCCTACACAGTGAGAGCCTAATAAATGAATGCTATCATAATTTTAGTAAAATTATCAAAGATAGGGATTTTCTTCATTGCTGTGTCCTATGAGAACCAAATATGTGTTGGATAAGTGGTTAATAAAAAATATTCAGCATTTTTCTGTAGAGTGGATAGTGATCATAACATCATACAGTTTGGAAGTGGCAGGGCTAGAATTTACGTCTGGGTTGTCTGACTCCAGACTTCCTGCAGGTAGTCACCACTCTCTCTCCTCCAGACCACTGAGACTCATAAAGTTGCACTCAGGCACCTCCAAGATATCAAGTTTTGTCTCTGCAGATGCTTTTGATGCTCTATTAGGATTGATGTCATCTATGATATGCTCTATGCTCCGATGAACTCCAAACACTGGGCTGTCACTCAAATTTGACCCTATCCTTGGCCCTTAGAACTGGAAGGTGGTGCTGGGCATCCCCGGTGCAGAGCTGTGTTTTCCTCAATACACTGGAATAACTCAGTCCTCCAGCACAGCGTGCCCTGCACTGCTGCAAGTCACAAATGCTGCCCTGGCTCTGTCTCTGTAAAATGCTCTCTAAGCAGTGGCCATCTGGCAGTGCCAACCCTGGTCCCCATAATGGGGACAGAATGTTCTAGCAAAATTTCCCCATGGGTTGGGAGCTAAAATGTGATACTGTTAATTCTCAAATATTCTCAAAAATAGAGAGTAGTAGGCATATTCATTGGGAACATTATAATTGACTTGTTAGTGCAGGAAAATAGATTCTTAAAGTGATGTGGTATGGTTATGATGGTTATGAATGTGCACGTAGAACCATACCTCTACCACACACACACACATACACACACACACACACACACACACACACACACACACACCACACTTATTCACATAGTAGACTCCTTTGGGATATCTCACAGCCTCTAGTTTTGGCTCAGTCTATAGGGAATTAGGGCAAAGGAGTTGGAGATAAGGATTTTTGAGAGATGGAGAAATCTTTAGAGAGTTCACCAGTTGCATAATTCACACATACACAACCAGAGGCTACTCTACACGATGAGGCATGCCTGTAGACTGGAGTGAATGATCTTTGCCCAAACATACCAGAATTTCTACAGAGACTTAAGTATTTTATCTTCATCTGTGCATTTTCTATCTCCACAGAGAGAGACTGAGAAAGTTGGTGCTGTCATCATTTTGTTGTTGGCCAAAACTGCTTTGGAATTCCTTACTGGAATCACAAAGCTGGGACACAAGCTTTTAAATAATCAAATGGTGTGAGATGTATTTTAGAGTTGGTTTCTTAATTTTAGAGAAATTTTTCAAGATCACGGGGAGCTAACTTTGGGAGATAAGGAAGGAGATCAGGTTGGAAAACAATATTTAAAATAAAAAATAACCAGTGAGGACACATTTTCCTGTGATGCTCATGAAATGACTTTGAGGGCAGTTTTCACAGACGAGTTAGAACAATGTATTTCTGACAATGGCAACACCCCAGGGGTAGAAGTGTGCGGGCCTTCTAACGTGTCTAATTTGAAGGGAATCGAATAAAACTGAATAGACAAAATCTGAAGTTTGTTAAAAATTGAAAGCTTTTCTTTAGAGTTATACTTCATCCTCGGTAGCTATTCACTTTTTTTTTTTTAATTTCTTTATTGATTAAGGTGTCACATATTTGTCCTCATCCCCCCATTCCCATCCCACACCCCTCCCCATGGATGCCCCCAACCCCCTGTTGTCCTTAACCATTGGTTAGGCTCGTACGCATGCACACAAGTCCTTTGGTTGATCTCTCTCCGCTACCCCCACCCTCCCCTACCCTCCCTCTGAGGCCCGACAGTCCGATCGATGCCTCCTTGTTTCTGGTTCTGTTCTTGTTCATCAGTCCATGTTGTTCATCATTTCCCCTAGATGAGTGAGATCATGTGTTACTAAAAATATACTTATAAGAACCGAATGTGAGACGAGCAATAATAGTTATGCTGACAGGCAAATGAATCAGTCTGTAGTGAGTTTCTTTCTGGACCAATAGTTCTTTTGAGACCCAATTTCAATGTCCACTAGCTCCTTATGTGTACATGTCAGCACTGACTTTTCAGTTCTGGATGGTGGACAAATGGTGGTAATGCAGGTCTGACTCCCTCTGGTTTGGTCTCGCCTGGACCCAGGAGTGCAGCCTTACCCGGACTCAGGACCCAGCATCACCCGGGCCCCGGGTCGCGTGGCCTCCCCCAGACCCAGGTGCGAGCAGCTTCACCCGGACCCGGGATCCAGCCTCACCCGGACCCGGGGGCGCGTGGCCTCACCTGGTCCCAGGGGCGGCTATTCACTTTTTTAAATCAGTGGATGACTCTCTTCTCTGGGATATACTTAATTTGGGGGCTTTTAATAATAAGCAGCAAAGCAAATATCACACCAAGAGATGGAGGCCGGAGTGCTTTCCTACTCTGCCATTATTCTCTATCTCTAGAGTGTTAAACATCACTTGGATACTATCCACACTTGTCCAAGTGCCTGGCTTAAAAGGATCTTTTTCCAATGATGCAAGTCCTTTGATGGGGAAGCAGATACAAGGCAAGTTGCCTTAAATGGGGGGGGGGGTATTTACTACCCTTTATTATTATCCCCTCAAGCAGAAATGATTGACCTTTTTGAAAGTCAGTCATAAAGTCATTAACTTACATGGTCTGGTATGTCAACTGGTCTAGGAGTGTCATTACTTTATATGGTTTGAGGTCAACAGGTCCCTCTGTAAGTTAGCAGCAACATCAAAGTAAATAAGCATAATTTTGGATAGGAACGATATCTTAAAGGAACTTTACAACCATTACAAGCAACATGCAACATTTATCTTTGGGAAAACTCTCCATTTTTTTTGCTATCACTTAATACATTACCATAATTTGTTAGTTGTTTGTATTATATTTCTGTGAGAGAGGAGAGACATCATTAGTTGTACAAGGAGTGCAAGTGGGCTTCAAGTCTAGAAAAAGGAAATTTGACCAAAGGTCTCCAAGATTTCAGTTTCTTTGGAACTTTGATGTGCAGGAATCATTGAGGATCTTGCGGAACTGGAGATTTGGATTCAGTTGGTTTGGCTAGATCTTTTGTTTTTAATTTCTAACAACATCCCACAAGATGCTGGTGCTGCTGGTTTGAGGGCCATGCATTGAGCGGCAAAGATCTCAAAATCTTTCTCTCTGAAGATCCCTTATTAAAAATAAATAACAATTAAGAGGAACAGCCTCCCAATTACAACTCAGACACATTCTCGCCATGATTCATGACATTCTGAGAGCCGAGTTCTGGAAGACATTAGGAAACTGTATAGCAATGTGCACCTTTCCATGTGTAGAGCGCGTGTGATCAATTAGTGACGTTGAGACCAGGTGTTGCCTGATGGGTGAGCGGCCTGGGGAGTAAGCCTTTGTAGTTATTTCAGGTGTGGATATATTCAGATTTTAAAACAACAAAGATCAGGGCAGTGGTTTTCAGGACTCCCAGACTCAGGGGCATATGGTACCTTTGGGTGTGCACATAAATCTTCCATTTGATAAAGAAAAGGAACTCTTGGGTTTAATTAAGAAATTTGTTAGAAGCAAGAACCCTGTCAGATATTTTGCTTTGATGTTAATTCTTCAACAGAAGTGGGGATTTGGGTATGATGAAGATCAAGGTGATTACAAAAGCAACATAAAGTATAAAAGCAAAGCACTCTCCCCTAGGGAGGCCATCAGGACTTTCTCTACATTTGCTGTTACCACTTATTTTGCAATATAATGTGCTTGAGCATGATACATAAGGCCTAGATCTTTGTGTCCAAATGTGTTTTATTGTATTAAGGGGAATTATTCTAATTAATCCTTCGTCATCATCTTAAGAATGGTAGATATAGGCAACCATGGCTAGATTCTCTGGAAACACAGATGCAAAAAAGCATGCTGTTCATGCACTGCCATGTAGAATCAGATCAGAAGGATGGTTCAAGAGTGTGTTTAGAGAAGAGCAAAGTCACATATCAGTTTGTAATAAGGTGTTTTTTTTTAAATCAATGTGGAGCTGAAAGTTACTGCAAATTTCTACTTCTATAAGTAGATTTCTAAAGATCTCAGATTGTCAAAGAACTTGAGCCACGTTCTGCATATTCTTTGAAGGACAGATCCAATGTCTTTTAAATATCATAGATTAGGCAACTTATGTGCTGTTGGAACCCCAATCCTACAAAGTATTTTCAAAACACGAGTCCCATTTTCAAGTGCATTTGGGAAATGTTGCAGACATGTTTCTCACCAAGATTCACAGTGCTCTCCAATTAAGTGAAGGCTCTGAGACATCCCGTTACATCAGGTTCCCATCTAACCTTACATTTAACACAGGTAAATTACTATCCTACACAATACTTTTGAAAACAAGGGTCCTAATCAAGCCTTTATATATCAGTGGCGATTTTTATATTATCAAATATCTGTGATTTCGGTATATTATTTGACTGTAGCCATGTTATGTTAATTGTATAAAGATTCCATATAATTTTAGTGAGATGGAATGACAAGTAGAAAATGTTATGAAATTCCAAGCTAATTCCATATCTAGGATACAGTGTTAACTCTGAATCTCCGGTCTATGCTTATAAAACTTAGATCTCGTGTCAATACACTTTTACTCCTTTGGATAGGAACCCCGAAGATGAAGTTCTAGAATGAAGGGTCAGGAGCCTAACGTAACCCTTTCTGTAAAGATGTAATTAATACTCTTTTATTGATTGATCGACTAAAAATATCTAGAGGGTAGCGGTTACTATAAGCATCGAAGTACACTTCGTGCCTTGGAAAACACAAAGGGAACATTTCTAGCCTTTCAGAATTGACAGCATAATTGGAGAGATAAGACAGCCTCCCTTGAAAAGTTAAATAAAAATGAAGACCACATGCTTGGCATAGATATTTTGGACAGTGGCTATTTAGAGAAGAAGGATCTTGCATGCTCCTGGTGGGTGAGACTATTTAAATTTATTTCTCATTTCTCTGCTCACCCTGGAAACTTACCACCTAATTTTACTGCGCTGCATTAGATCACATTGGTTGGCCTGAGGACTCAAAGGAAGCTTCATGGAGAACAGTGGGATGGAGAACAATCCATCTGCCAGTCATGTGGGCTCAAAAGGCTTGTCTTTATTTAGGTTATACAAGCAGATTCATGGCAAAAGGAACTGGCACCTGGCAAACAGGAAAGCCAGAAGGAATCACTTGAGAGGATCTCCACGCTCAACCTTAGGAGGCCCCGGTATTCAACAAATAAGGGTAGTCTGCAAAAGATATGGGAGCGCTCTTTACTGAAAGGTGCCATGCCTCCTACAACTCCAAATGGCTCCTCATAGCAACCAGAGCTAGTAGCCAATGGAAAATTCCCCTTTGTTCAGAACGGTGGGAAAGTTACATATAGCTATTTTTGCCCTCTCCCTAAAAGAAATATTATACAGAGCATCCAGTTCTGTAATTGTCTGTCTTGTCCATTTTAAATTTTGCCCGTGTCCCACAAAAGATACTGTAGGTCCTACAGCCCCCACACACCCTTCACAGATGTATCTGTCTTGCAGGACTTTTTCATTTTCTCTGAAAGGTAACAGAAACCTCTTTCCTTCGTTCCTGTGCATTTAAAGTTATTTTAAATTTTTACCTGCACTGGGTTTGTTTCTCTAACTTGGGGCTAATTACAGAAGAGATATACTGACAGGGACAGTAATAGAGAAGAATGAAGAATCATTTGGGCCCAAGTGAACACATCTCTACCTATATGCTAATTAAAATAATCTGTTTCTTAGGGAATAATTGGTTTCTGTCAGTTTTCTTGGGCCCATTATTCCCATGCAGGTGTTCAAATCCCACTGTATCCACATATTCACTGTGTTGCTCAACATTGAAGGTTAATGGGCCGCGGAGAAGAATCTGATGAATGGGTGACATGGGAATGCAAGAGAGCAGAGGACAGCAGTGTTGGTGGGATGGCTGTTGGCGAGGGACTTGGGTACCATGGTGCTTCCACTATGAGTTTCATTGACTCCCAGCCTCTTATAGCCTCTCTGTCCCCTGTGACTGGCTGCAGGGCCTTTGTCAAGCCACTTACCCTCTCTGTGCTTCTGTTCATGCTGCTGAGTTTGGGATGCTGGCTGTTTACTAGTTTGTAACAGGCTTTGGGATCCCCGCATGCTGTAAATTGCTTGATATTAACCGTAATTGCCTACAGATTTTTCTAAATCATCTAGATGAAGAATCTTTGCAATATGAGGTTAAATTATAGTATGCTAATAGTCAATCAATGTTGAACAGTACACTTTCATACACTGAGTTGCCATACTTTGCCTGCTCAAAGCAAGTGGATTCTTTTTCATGCTTAATGCTTTTTCCAGTTCAGGCTTACCCCTGTCATGGCATGAGGGAACTAAAATATTCTTGACATGAGCTTTTCTTTACACATAGGTTGTGCCACAGTGCTTTGGAACTCATGCATGTACCTCCCTTCCTGGGAGAGTGACGGACACATTCCGGCATAGGTTGTGTGCAGCTGCGGTGAGAAGCTTGCGGAATTCTTGGGAACAAAGAAAGCTCTGTGCTGAAACTAGCTTAGGGGAATGGCATGAAGCGTGAGGAAATTTGCAGGAATCTACCAAAAGGAAGGGTTTGTCCAAACTAAATTTCAACCAGGAATAATGTAAATAAATCTAACTTGTGTAGGACATGTAATCCAGAGAGACAGCAGAGAGTGAAATGTACTCACTAGGAATGTAAGGGACCTGCTCCAGGCTTCCGACCTGCCTTGAAGGGCATGTGCTAGATGAAAGTGAAGTAGAGGCTGCCGGGAGGAGAGTTTTGGGCAACATTTACAATTCCTCCCCTTAGGCCAAGAAATTAGCTAGCTGACAGGACTTTATTATAAAACTACAAGTGACACCCAGCCGGAGTGGCTCAGTGGTTGAGCATCGGCCTATGAACCAGGAGGTCACGGTTTGATTCCCTGTCAGGGCACATGCCCAGGTTGCAGGCTCGCTCCCCATTAGGGGATGTGCAGGAGTCAGCTAATAGATGATTATCTCTCATTATTGATGTTTCTATTTCTTTCTCCATGTCTCTTCCTCTCTGAAAATCAATAAGAATATATTTTTTGAGAAAACTACCAAGTGATAAAAATCAGTCTCTTACCTTAAGTAGCTTACAATTTAGTTGATGACACAAGACAATTACCCTAGTTAAGTTCCCCTTTATGCTGGGAATCACAAAAACATGCATCTTGAATGGAGAGTATGCTCATTGGGAAGAGTCTGTAGCAAAGTCTGCGTTTCCAGAAGGTGGAACATCATCCTGGGAGTTCTGGGACTTTAGTTCGTCACTATATCCCCAGCATCTGGAAGAGCTCCTGCCATATAGCAGATGACTAATGAGCATTGGTTGAATGAATGGATTCATGAACAGAAGTGAAAGGGAGCATATGAGTACAGTAAGCAGGAGTCTTAGCCACTTGCTGGTTTTCCACCCCATCTCTAACTTCCCACGAGACCTGCTCGTGAGCAAGATCCAGGCATTCGAAGGCTGGGTTCTCTGAATCACTTTACTCCATGTGTGGGCCCATAAACAGCCCCCTCAGAGGCTAAATTTTACTTCAATTTAAGAAATGTCTAAGAAAAAAAGTCAAAACCATGTCTAAATATAGTACAGATATGTCTTCAAGGGTCCCTGGGGGATATCTGTATGTCTCTGCATAGTCTCTCTCTAACAAAAAGACTCACTGAGATGTTTCTCCTCCCAGAAATCTGGGGACAAGTAGCAAGAGGTCTGTGGCAGGCCTGCAAAGATAGCCCACCCGTCTTGCCCATTCCTCCACGTGCATGCCCCCTATCCAGTCAAAAGATAGACTATTTTCTCTCTCCTGGATTCTGGGCTGGTATTGCAGCTTGTGTTGACCAATAGATCATGGCAGAAGTAACTTCTCTAGTTCTGGGCTGAGTCCTTACAAGATCTGGCAGCTTCCACCTTTGTCTCATAAGCCATTACCATGTAAAGAATTCAAGTATCTTTCTGCAGAGAGAGGCCATGAGGGGAGAGAGAGGGAAAGAGAGAGAACAAAGGAGAGGGAGCAGAGGAGAGGAGGGGAGGGGAGGGAAGGGGAGGGGAGGGGAGGGGAGGGGAGGGGAGGAGAGCGGAGGATATGTTAGGTAAAGTTCTTAATATCAGATAGCTAGTCCTTAGGGGAACTGAAATTTGGACCCAGTTCTGTCTGTGTCCGAGGCTTCTGCACCTAACCTTGCCTTTTGTAGCTCTGTGGTATTGCACAATTATTTAATCCCTTGTAAGACTTAGTTCCCTCTTTGTATGTAATTGGATAGTTATAAATTCAGATTGTCTTAAGGATTAACAAAAATAATGTTTAGAAAATATTTCACCATATATATATATATATATATATATATATATATATATATATATATACATATACACACACACATAAAATGCACACAAAACTGAATGGCCACTATATTGACATATAAAAATCAGAGATTTGCAGCAATACCAAAACCAGCTCAGGCATTTAATTACAATTGCAAAATGATAAAGAACTTTACTGCAGTGAAGATGCATGGGAAAAGATAGCTACTTTCTCCAAGATTGACAGTGTGTACCATTTGTGGGTCGCCAAAGCTGCAGCAGTGGTCACCTGTGTGGGTGATAGGATTTGGATGAGTGAAGGTCATATCAGACCATCTGGAAACACAGTGGGCTCTCTCTAAGTCCATCCTTATATACACAGGAGCTTTCTGCATTAGTATGCGTCCTGCCAGGCCACCTCACCTGGGCCAGGTACCTCCTCAGTCTTGGAGTTATGCAATGCACTGTAGATCACGGGGTTCTGTATAATTCAGGCATAAGCAAAGTCCCCACTCAGACTGCACTTGAACCCTGCAAATAAGTACAACCTGTTTCCAACACATCACTAAACTCAGGGCCAAAAACTAAAACAAAAGCCACGTTTCAAAATTCAGTTCACTTTCCAAAAAAGTAGACTGACCATGTCCTATATAATGAGATGTGCTAGTGATTTCTTTAAACAAAAAACTGAAAACTAGAATTTATAACATCACATATAATTATAGAGTAACTAGAGGTCTGGTGCATGAATTCATGCACCAGTGAGGTCCCTCAGCCTGGCCTGCAGGATCAGGCTGAAACCAGCTCTCCAACATCCCCTGAGGGGCCCTGGATTGTGAGAGGGCACAAGCCAGGCCGAGGGACCCCACGGGTGCACAATCAGAGCCGGGGAGCGACGCAGGAGGTTGGCCGGGACCGTGGGAGGGCTCCAGGGCGTGTCTGGCTCATCTCATTCAGTCTGGATTGGCAGGACTCCAGCAGCAAGCTAACCTACCGGTCAGAGCGTCTGCCCCCTGGTGGTCAGTGCACATCATAGCAACTGGTCGACCAGTCGACTGTCTGCCCCCTGATGGTCAGTGCACGTCATAGCAAGTGGTTGAGTGGACTTAGCATATCATTAACATATTATGCTTTGATTGGTTGAACGGATGACCCAACACTTAGCATATTAGGGTTTTATTATATAGGATGAGGCTGATAGGCCACCTGTGGCTCTCGCTCTCCATAACTCACACACATAGATTTAACTTTCCACTGCTAGGAAGGTCTTCCTTCCTTTGCACTGTGTTTAAATATAAGAGGGTTGTAAAACTGTTCAAAGAACTAGATATTAAAACTTCTTAGCAAGAGCACTATTGTAGGTAGATATATTTTAATACATGTACATAATGATTTATAATGTTTTTTCTCTAATAGAAACAAAATAATGATTATTTCAGAAATTGTGGAAAATATAAGGAAGCAAAATGAAAAAAAAGTAAGGCACCTAAAAGTCCATAATTATTCAATAACTAATACTCTTTTGACTTCTTATTTTCTAGTCTTTTTCTTACAAATTTATTGATTGACATTATATATTTTATGAGTAAATATGAGTTTTTAAGAGCAAGAAATGTTTAACATGATAAACATTTTATCCTATTAAATACTTTTCACCAACTGAATCAACTACACTGACTTCTAATACAAGAAAACCAATTATATTTCCCCTTGAAGTGCTAAAGACCACTCATCATTTTAAAGCCTACAGGCACTAAATATTTTATTTAAAAAATAAAAATTGGTACCTCTTTAATTTTTAGACAATAATCTTTTGCAAATTTCCTAATCCTGCCCTTTATGTAGTTTTGGTAGGGGAAGAGAGTGGGACGTTTTATGTGTTCTTACTGGTTGGTAAGACCTATTTCCATAAAAGAATAATAAACCTTTGTCTATCATTTATCATAAATATTTTCCTCAGTTTGATGCTTGGCATTCTTCTGGTCATTTTTAGTCACAGAAATTTAATATTCTTACGTGTTCAAATCTCAGGGACTTGGAAAGAACCACGAATGTGAATGCCTAAGTAAATAAATCTTTCTAATCGGCACATTCCTAAAATAGTTTGGACCTGAGAGTGCTGTGTGTGTGTGTACGCAGGTGGCAGCTGGCTGGCCCCGGCCCCGCCTCCCTCGCCCGGCCTCTAAGAGGGTGAGTGGGTTTAAAACGCTTTTGCGGAGATCGCTTTGGGGAAAGCCAGGAGGCAGGGTAGGCGCCCTTTCTGCGGCTCAGAGGTGGACAACCTGGCGAAGGACCCAGTCAGAGAGCGAGCAGCGTCACGTAAAATGAGAGGAAGGCTTTTCAGGGCTGGAACATCTGTGACGGGCTCATTTTCGGTGTGAGCGCCAGTGGAGGAGCTGGGTGGGTCTGCGGAGCAGCATTTCCATAGCAGTGGAAAATTCATTTCATTTCATTTCATTATCGGAACTGCTCAAGCACCCCGATTCGGATCAGGGAACAGCTTCCTAAACCTGCAGGGAGCTCATTTACCCCTGCTGAGGCCCCAGCTCCCTTTCTTAGGGGAAGGTAGAGGCAGAGGCGGCTCACTTACAAATGCAGGCAGAGATACCTATGATTTGTATTGGAGGCACACGAATACGTCCCTGGATCTGCCGTCTCCCGCGGCCTTCGTGTCATCCGAGTTCTGTTTGATCCGGGCCTGTTTCAAGGCCGCTTTCCTGAGCCCCTCGTTGTTAAAAATCCTGCGCTCAGCGCATCAGTAAACGGTGCCTCTGAGGTGGCGCGCGGGGAACAAAGAGCATCGATTCTCGCAACAGCCAGCAATAAGGCAAGTCGGGTATTTTTCAGACAACAAACACTGATTGCGAAAACTCCTAAAGAATCCAGATGGCATTTACAGATTCAGAACCAAATTAATGGAGGGGAAAATAATCCATAGAACTGGAAGCCTTTACAACGGAAGTCATAAGACCTATTCCTTGACTTGCGGCTCTCCTGGGCTCAGAAACCACAACTGCCAGCGCCTGCTAACACCCTCCAGGCCAGGAGGAGGCAGGAGGCAGGAGGCAGGAGGCAGGAGGCAGGAGGCAGGAGGCAGGGGGAAGAGGCTAAGCGATGCCGAGGCCTGGGAAGGGGGCATACAGTGGCGAATGGGGAGAAGGTGATTGGGTGAGACTAAGACACAGGTAACAAAAGAGATGAAGCCAGTTAGAGCAGATGGGTGTCCAGAGGGCAGAGTGGCAAAAAGTGGGTGACAGCCTAGACAGTTCACTAGTGTGTGCCAGCGTGGCGGGAACCAGGGAGGAGGGCTGCTGAGAAGTCCAGGCGAGCGGACCCGGCCAGGGTGAGGGTGTTTAGAAAGCGTGTAACTCCACAGAGGGGATCTAGGCACAGGCCTCCATCCCTGAGTCACTGGCCAGAGTGAGGAAGCCAGGATCCCTCCCTCGGAAGGAGCACTGCGCAGCTTCCTCAAGCACGGACCCAGGCACAGGGACAGGAGTGAGGTTTCCATCAGAGAGGGCACCCAGAGAGAGCAGCAGCCCCTCTGCTCAGCACTGGCGGGGGCAGCTCCCGGGAGGGGTCCCCTGAGGCCCTCTCTGCTGATCTTGGGTTTTGGCTCTTTCTAGTTCATTCCACTAACTATAGGATGGGTCTTACACCCTCCAGGGTGCTATGTCTGTGGGAGAGAGTCCAGTTGGGATAAGGACAAATCCATGTAATAATATTATGGCCAAGTTGTGCTGTTTCTAGGGAGTTAAAATGGAAAATACTGAATGAATAGTATTTTATTACTTTTTAATGCCTGGCAGATTGTGCATATTTATTTGTTTTGTTTTTTAAACTAAACTTTCATGCAAGCTGATTAAATATTTCCAATAGAGCCCCGGCCGGTGTGGCTCAGTTGGTTGGGCATTGTGCAGTGCACCAAAAGGTTGAGGGTTCGATTCCCCAGCATGGCACATGCCCAGGCTACAGGCTTGATCCCGGTAGGGGTCATGCCGGAGGCAGCCAATTGATATTTCTCTCTCTCTCCCTCTCCTGTCTTCTCTCTCTAAAAATCAATATAATATATATATATATATATTTCCAATGGAAGAGACCAAATTGGAAATTTGTAGACAGGTACAAAGTGGAGGGGTAGGAATCAGGAACCCAGTGTGTACTGGGAGAATTTTAGCATTAACGTTCTTATGTTTTAAAGGGCATATTGTGTTTGGTACCACAATCTATTTCTTTCCTCCAAGGAGACTGCTTATCATGCCACTGTGCACACAGTGGGAGCTGGATTACCGCATGTTGCTGGACTAGAGATGGCTAAGGAAAATCAGGGAAATTGCATTGTGGTTAAGCCACTGGAACCAGTTCTGGTCCAAGGAACCTGGGTTCTGCTTTGTGGGATAAATGACTGGTCACAGATGGATGGCGGACAAAGACAAAAGCAAAACTGTGGCAAATGCCCTTGGTTGAACACTAACTACAGACCACTCGTGTGACCGGGTCACGTGCATTGTTTCATTTACAGACTCCTTATGAAATGGATGCTTTCCCCTCCATACCCACTTACAGAGGAAGAAAGTCAATCTCAGTATAAATAAGAAACACCCCAAGACCACACGGACAAGCGGTAGAGCCCGCACACAGACTTCTCTGACTTGGAAGCATGCTGCACCATCTACGGCAGCAGGTCTTGGCCGGGTAGTGTTTGTCACATGCAGTGTCAGGCTCAGCCTGATTGATTCACTGCTGTTCCGAACGTACAGGATCACATGTCCTGTCAACACAGCCAGGATACTTTATTTGAATTCCCAACCTTCAACTGATTCACCCTTTGCCCGCGTGAAATTAGTAAAATGGCTACATTAACATTTCTCTTAATGCTCTTTTTTAAAGAGTACATTTTTAAGCACGGAAATAATGCATTTAAATGTGCTCTATAAAATGTGCATTTGTTTATAATAGACCAAGAAAATTGCAAATGCAAAAGTACAAATTGTTTTAGACATGAGCAGTTTTTGTACTGATAGTACTTATAATGGCCTAAAATACACATTTTAGTGTATCTGTGCTGAGAAATGCAGTTTTAAATGTTGGCTTGTAATGTAGGCATATCAAAAAATTCTTATTAATTGCAAATACATCCTAGTTACTACCTGTTTCTTGAATTAGAATAATATCTACCTCATTTTAATAGCAACATCGAACAATTCACACATATGTAATTTATGAGTAGGAAGCAAGATGGAAAATAAACGTGCAAAATGGTAAGTCTGTTATCTCAAAAGACAAACACCTTTATTTTATGTACTTGAACAATGTGCTCATTGTCTGATCTGAACAATAAAGGTGGAGATGGGGAGAAAGGAGAATCAAAAAGGAAAATGGCAGGAAGGAAACAGAAGTAGACAAAGGTGGGAGTTGGGGAAATAACATTTATTTATCCACATGACAAATAAAAATGAATGAATTTTTGGCAAACATATTTCATTAAGGTAGAACTGTGTCTTTTTTACTCATGTATATTAGGCTTAAATGCCAGAAAAATGTTATTATTTGCCTACTCTCATTTATCAAAATCATTTTTTAAATGTAGTTCCCAGACATCCATCTGTGATAGCAGGAAATAAGCTAATTTTCTTTTTCTGTCTTTTTTTTTCAAATATGCTGAAAGATATTAGGTAAACTAATGTAATGTAGTTTATTATATATTTTCTCCACTGTATTAGAATACATGTAATTATTAGTAAAACTGAAATAAAGAAAAATAGAGGAGAAAAATCAGTATTCTCTCCACTCAAATAAAACAAAGCTTAACATTTTTGTGACTTTCCTTCCAGTCTTTGTTTCCTCCTATAACCTTTTGTGGGCTGAAACCCACATTTCTGCAAACTGTTAAAATATCCAGAGTTCAATAATTATTAGGTACATTATTATTATTTCCTCCCAGAATAAAAAAAGCAACAAAATGGTTCAGGAACCCTTAGTTCATGCACCTTGTTCTGAGTCCAATAGAAATGATGTTTTAGTCTAAACTGAGTTAATTTTAACCTTGCATCCCTCATTGCTTTTGATGTATCCAAGCATATGTGCGACAGGGCAGAGCTTCCATATACTGTTCCCAAGTCTCTCTCCCACGTGCCTTGTAATGATGATGGAGCCATGAAAGCAGCATCAATGAAGAAATCGCTCAATTCAGAGTGTCAGTGCAGAATAAATCTAATGAACCTAATGTCTCAGTAGGTAGTCATTGGTTCCAAAATAGGAACATAATACATGGGAAGAATTTTCTTCCCTGGAGACAGAGCCAGTAATATGTCTGTTTGGATTCCATTAGCTTCATTTAAAGTGTAAGTTGCTCCCTGCATTCCTTGGTCTTTTACCAAAGATTGATGGGCGAACAGGCTACATAGTCCAAATGAAGGGAAATGTTTGATCATCCTGTGGGCAATTCAGGTTCTATAGGAGCAGACTTGCATCTGAATGTGCACCTCCATGCTTCACTCCAACTTAAGTTCCTGCTGTGTGACTGCTTGAATGAGGACTCAGGAGGCCTCAGGCCTTCAGTTCAGTCAATCAGCCACTCAGTAGCCTGACTGTTATTGTCTCCAGTTGAGGCAGGAGAGAAGTTATTCTAATTTTAAGAATAAAGATTTTATATTAACTATAACTGATATAGTTTACAGACTTAAACATTATAGACTCAAACCAATCAGGGATGCTTATTTACATGTCAGCATTTGGTTCCTTCATACATCAACAGCCAACCCTATGACAGGGGAAGTGATGGGAGGTTTTGTAGCTTTGGCAACATTATCGCACAGAAGCGGTGATTTCTCCTCAATAGAGTAGTAGTTCTGGCCTGATGCTTTATATGACTTTTTTGTCTTGGGAAGGTGCTATTGCCTTGATCTTCCCAAAGACTGTGTAACCCCAGGCAGAAGGACATCTTCCAATCATTATCTCTGGATGGGCCTGATGTTCTTGTGTGTCTTCATACGTTTCCCAAAAGGTTGACATCTACTTTGAGCTTCTCTAGGTTCTAGTTTCTCTGCCCTACTTGTCTTATAGTTGATGTCAGTATTTTTGAAATGTGCACACCTATACTAGTATTTTAAAGAATTACCTGTCACATTACTGATTACTTTTTTGTATTTTATTATTGCTTTGGAATACAGAGTTATTCAGCATGCAGATGGCTTTCCTTGTTAGCCTTGGTTGATAATATGAAACTTTATGTTGACTTGTTCTTTCTTATCCTTTCCATTTCCCTTCAATAGGATCCTTCCCCTTGGCTTCAATTAAACCGATTGCTGTTGATTCCTGGACATTATTCCACTTCTGTAATCACTTGAATCTATATGGTTTCTACTGTTTTGCTTGCTAATTAGCCAATCAGGGTAATTCTCAGACAGTCTCTTCCTTTGGTGTTTCTCTAAGCATTGCATTTCCTTTAGTTCTCATTTATCCTTCCCTGATTCCTTGTATTCTGTTTGTGATCTGGATGATGGGATGGCAAACATGTTCTGTAAAGGACCAGATAGTAAATATTGTAGGCTTTGCTGGCTATGCAGTCTCTGTAGCAACTTCTCAACTCTGCCACTGTAGCACAAAAACACAATAGATGATATTTAAATGATTGGTTCTAGGGTCCAATAATATTCGGTATGCTTATTTACATGTCAGCATTTGAATTTAGCCTGAGGGTCACAGTTTCCCAACACCTGTTCTGAACTGTCAGCTGCCCAGTCAAAATTACTGTTTTCTCATAAGAGTTTTGGCACATTAAGAATTTATAAATGTTTACATGCACAGTTATGTTAATTATTAACCATAAGTAAAAGATAATCATATTTTGTGAATACTTAACATGTTCTAGGTACCACATTTAATACATGAATTATCTCATTTAATTTGGTCAGTGGCCTTATGAAATTGATTCTAAGGTTAGTCTTATTTTGTAGATGAGGAAATTGAGGCACAGAGAGGTTAAGAATCTTGATCAAGATCACCTGTGAAAAGGTATCTAAATAAGAAAAACAAATAAAAACTCATAGATACAGGCAACAGTATGGTGGCTACCAGACAGAAGGGGGAGTGGAGAGTAGTAAAGGGTAAAGGGGATCAAATCCTATCTAATAAAAGGGTAATATGCAAACTAACCATCACTCCGTCACAAAGATGGAGGTGCCCATAGGCACAAGATGGCAGCGCCCAGTCCTCTCAGCCCCGCTGGAGTCCCCCAATCCCAGGGGGGCGGCTGCTGAGAGCAGGCAGTGTGAGCGGCCTGGCGGAATGCTTGCTTTGTCACCGCGGCAACAACGCAAGCATTCTGCACCTGGTTGCGGATGGGCCTCTGGGTTATGGAGAGCCTCTGAGCAGTGGGCGTGGAGCGAACAGGCCCCACAGAGAGCTACTGGCGCACAGATTCGTGTGCAGGGCTGCTAGTATATGATATTGGAAGAAGATTTGACATTGGAAGGTGGGCATGCAATGCAATATACAGATGATGTATCATGAAATTGTATATTTGAAACCTATATAATTTTATTAATCAACTAGAAGCCTGGTGCACAAAAATCATACACGGGGGTGTGTGTCCCTCAGCCCAGCCTGCACCCTCTCCAATCTGGGACCCCTCGAGTGATGTCCAATTGCCCGGACATCCCTCTCACAACCCAGGACTGCTGGCTCCCAACTGCTCACCTGTGCCTTCCTGATTGCCCCTAACCCCTTCTTCCTGCCAGCCTGATCACACCCTAACCACTCCCCTGCAAGCCTGATTGCCCCTAACTGCTCTCCCCTGCAGACCTGGTCACCCCTAACTGCCCTCCCCTGCAGGCTTGATTGCCCACAACTGCCCTCCCCTGCAGGCCTGGTCCCTCCCAACTGCCCTCCCCTGCTGGCCTGATTGCCCACAACTGCCCTCCCCTGCAGGCATGATCCCTCCCAACTGCCCTCCCCTGCTGGCCATCTTGTGGCAGCCATCTTGTGTCCACATGGAGGCAGCCATCTTGTGTGTTGGAGTGATGGTCAATCTGCATATTACTCTTTTATTAGATAGGATGTCATGCAAATGAATTTAATTTAAAAAAGATATCCAAGTAGTGTACCATCAGAGACCACTCATAAACAATCCTTACACAGGAGCACATGACTCCAGGTGTGAAGACTATAAGCTCAATGGCACCAGGGCCTCAACGGCCATTGGAGTTTGTTTTAACTAGCTCTAATCAAAGAAGTGACAACACTACCATTGCTGACCCACTCCGCTACGATATTAAATGTCACTATCCTAGAAACCACAATAAAGCATTTTAGCCAAGATAATTCCTTTTTTGTTGTTGTTGTCTTTTGATTATCACAAGAACTGAAGGGAAGATGTAACTGTATTGAGAATATACTTATTCCAGGGAGCACTGGTATCTTTGCTTAGTTCTCCACTCACATGATCAACTCGGCAGCAAACCAGATTTTGGCAGAAATGTGGGGCTGAAGTAGCATGTCCTTATACTGAATCCCGAGTGGAAACAGCATGGCCTTACTTTGCTTTGTGCAAAGTAGATACAGCAGGAGGGACCAGTCACCCATCTGATATCTTCTAGTTGACCCCTTAGCCTCTGTGATCAATAAGTATGTACTTTAAAAAAATCGTAGTCTGCATAAGAAAGCTATAAAAAAGTAAAATAGTTTAAGAGCAGCCTGTGTATGGAAATGCCCTCAGAATTTTTGAGGAAACGTTTTTTATGTAAAAATGAGTAAAAGACTGAATGTCCTCTGAGCATCTATTATGTTAAAACTTGTATTTATTACTTAGTAGGTAACAGGCCCTGGTAACTGGAGCATAAATAAATATCTATTATACAATTCTTAAACACTCCACTGACATTTAAAACACCTGTCTTTTTTTTTTAATGTGTTCATGGTAGAAAATCTGAAAAATAAAAAAGGAATGAGGAAAAATTAAAATCTTTAATTCTCTATCAAAGATAGCTATGTTACCAATTCGAGGTGCTTTCTATTTCCTGTGCTTGTTCTTTATGTGGATCATTTTTAAAACATAGGTCATTTGATCTATGTTTGCTGTACCTACTCTCTCCATAGAGCATTTTTGGAATAGCACAGAATATAGCTTTACATCTTCTGCCATTCAAACGCTCATGTTATAGCATGAGCGTTTTCCATATAACTAAATGTCATGCAAAAGTACAATTTAAATTGTACAGTACGCTCTAATTCCTGCTCACCAGGTAACAGGATTTCCTTCTCACAATTATCTGGAACTCACTTGGAATCCTCATCAGAATGGTTTATTTAAGAAATAAAGAAAGTTGATACCTTTCCATTAAAATGGTTCAAATAAAATTTTGTGGGTTTAATTTTTGTTATCTGGAAAATTCGCTTATGCAAAAACGTATAGCCATGAATAAATGAGCTGTTAATGAATGCATATCGTGTCTGGTCCAAAAACGTCTGTTTACATGACAGGATAGAACCCCTATTCTTTAAATCATTGCAGAGAAATAGAAAGTGTGGTATCAATAAAGCTGCATTTTTTAATGAAAACCCAAAGGACTACAGGTCAAGCAAAAGGTAAGTCCATTACTTGGCAAAATTAATTAATATACATAATTACTGTAATTCAGATACTCAAGAAAGTTTTTTCAAGTTAGCATTTTTAATCTTGCTACTCTCTTCCCCTTCAAAATGCATACATGCACACAACACAAATACACACATGCTTACAAACACATACATGCTCACAGACACATGTCCAGATTTCTGGATTAGTCAATCAATTCTCCACTTTGCTATAAAATTTAATTATGATATTCAGTGACAGATATTTCTCATATCTTGTCACATCTAACTTGCACATGGTGCATCACATACACATGGTGAATTTTGTGCAGCATCGTAACCAGGCTTTTTATCTAAAGTCCCAATCAAAACATTTTGATCTTTCATTTAATATAAACAATAAAACCCTTTGCTTTACCTTTTTTGGTAACATTGTAAAACATAATCTGGAAAGTGGGTAGGGGTTGGTTTCACTGTATGAAAAGAACATCTTGAATCCTTCTGCCTCTTTTCCCCTCCTCCTCAAAGGTCCTTCAACTTGGAATTCAGCACAAAATCTGAGCCTAACTAAAATTCAATTTAGTTGTTAATCCCATAAGGGGATACAAGAGCTGCTACACATTCTGGCAGTCTCAAATATCTACAAATTTTTACTTTTAATAACGTTTTCCCTGTCTCTAATTTCCTGTGCAAGAAAAATTCTCTTGGACAATTACCCTCCTAATAGCCATGCCAGAATCAATTTCAACTTTAGCTATCTCAGAGAGTTCAGTAGCAGCCTGAGATTTCCCCCTCTTCCCTCATTTGTTTGTTTTGTTGCACAAGAAAATGAAGTTTCTTTTCTTATTGTCTTCTCAAATGCTTCCACATGTTGTTAAATGAGCACAGGACATACATGTTTTGGCATAACGCATTCGGACAATATTCAGATCGTCTCCAACTTAAAAATGGGTTAAGTTCTCCACGTCCTTTTATCACTTATTTGAAGCCTGTTAGTTACACATCTCTGCAGAGAAACAGTGGTAGCATTAAAGGGCAGATTCCAAGAAAAACGAAAAATAATGTAAACTAGAATGCATCAGTATAAAGCACTTCGAGCAACATTTTTTTTTTTTTTTTTTTTTTTTTTTTTTTTTAGTAGTGATTTTATTTTTTTTTATTTATTTATTTTTTTAAATTTCTTTATTGATGGCACCTTGCCACCAGTGATAATAAGAAATTCATTCTGAATTTCAGTAACAGACACCGGGAACACATCCTTCCCATTCAGTGGTTCCTCCGCAGGGGACATAAGGAGTGGCATGTGGGGTTAGGATAGAATGGATGACATAGACATAAATAGTCCCCATGCCAATATCTTGTTAACACTCTACAGCTTCGAAAGGAAACACATTTCTCCCGATAAATCACACCCAAGGGGATCCAAAATGAGAAAAAAAATGATAGGTTTACCCTGAAGAAATGGGTGCTCTAGTGTTCAATATATTCATTGGCTTGGTGTTTGTCTGTCAGATTTTTTTTCCCACTGAGAAGAGGGTAAACTTTTTTGGAAATAACTCAAAAAATGTAATGAAATTCAACTTGTATAGCACTGGGGGCTCAGACACTACTCTCAGATCACAGGAGAAAAAACAGCACTTACTCCCCGAAGACATCACCAGTGAGGGACCAAATGACAACTTCATGGCAAACAAGCAGCCAATCCAGTTCCTGCACCCAGTTCAGGCGGCTCTCCCCAATTGCCCCACTGTTACCTGCCGAGCCTGGATGAGGTTTCAGAATATTTTCCTAGAATGGTGCCACATTCTTCACATTAAAAAAGAATACATCATAATTCAATCAAGGTACTGTCACAACAAACAAGAATTACCACATGATCATAACAGGAGATAGGAAAAAAAAAAACAAACAAAAAACACACCCAGCATTAGAAAAAATTTATTCATGATAAAAACTCTCAGCAATCTAGGAATAGAAGAGAATTTCTTCTACTTGATCATAGTTTGAGAGGTTTTCATAGAACAGTGCCCAGAATTCACCCAGGGTCAGGAATAGGACCTGGTCCCGTCAGCCAAACTAAAAAACCTGGTATGATTCACAGGGCATTGCAAAGCTGCAAAACTCCTGAAACCGATAAAGGGCATCTACAGGAATGCTACAGGTGATATCATATTTAGTGATAAAAGACTCAATGCTTTCCCTGGAAGAGCAAGTAAAAGACAAGAATGTTGCTCTCACTGCTTAAATTCAACCTTGTTTTGGAGGTTCGAGCCAGCAGAGTACAACAAGAAGTAGAAATAAAAGACGTGCAGCCCTAGCTGGTTTGGCTCCATGGATAGAGTGTTGGCCTGCGGACTGAAGGGTCCAAGGTTCGATTCTGGCCAAGGGCACATGCCTGGGTTGTGGGCTCGATCCCCAGTAGGGGGCATGCAGGAGGCAACCAGTCAATGATTCTCTCTCATCATGGATGTTTCTATCTTTCTCTCCCTCTCCCTTCCTCTCTGAAATCAATAAAATATATTTTTTAAAAAAGAAAGAAAAGACATGCAGATCTTAAAGACAACTTTATTTGTAGACAACATGATATCTAGTTAGAAAATCTTATTGAATTTATAACACAAAAGACAATAGAACCATACATCTGGCTTGGGAAGCACAGACGGGCTCTCAGCGAATCTGAAGAGCAGGTTGGGTGGGTGTGAGGCGTTGTGAACCCTCCTCCTCTAGGCTTCACAATTCCTCTGCTGACTACTTAGGTACAGACTGAGTCTCAAGGTCCCCCTTTTTTTTTTACTTTGCTGTGGCCTTCCCAGAATTCATGAGAAGCACCTGGCAACTTTATCTTGCCAAACCTTGAGACTGCTGGCTTCTCTGCGTAGGTAGTAAAATGGCCCTGTTTTTCTTTCCTCTTTCCCCCTCCCTTTCTGCATTCTCTCGTTAGGGGAGTTGTTTTTAACCATTTGCTCTGGGGTCCTTGGCTGGGGAAGACAATAGTTTGTTAGTTATAAGCTGGCTGCATGTTGCCCACACTGTTTGGACTTGTTTTAACTTTCCTGTCTCAGTTTCCCTATTCCTCCTACCCTGGAATCCTGTAACATTATTAACTCAAAAGAATGTCACAAAGGCACAGTAAATCTGCTTTACCCACCCCTGTATAAAGAACTCTTAAAACTTAATGATAGGAAACAAACAAAACAAAAAAGATTAAAAATGGGCAAAAGGTTTGAACACAGATTGAACACTGAAGAAGATATATGAATGACAATAAACTCAAAAAGATGTTCATCACGAGTCATTAGAGAAATGCAAATGGGAACCTTTAAGAGATCTGACTACACATAAATAGAGTGGCTAAAATGAAAAAGTCTCACCTACCAAGTGTTAGCAAGGATGGGGGAGAACCTGAAGTGAACGGCTGGTGGGAATATAAAATGGTGCAACCTTCGCAGAACCGTTTGGCAGTTTCTTAATACATTACACATACACACACTATATGATTCAGCTATTCTACTCCTGGTATTTACTTAAGAGAAATTAAAGTGAGAATCCATACAAAGCTTGTACATGAATGTACATTGCAGCTTTATTTGTGATAGCCAAATACTGGAAACAAACCACACACCCATCCACAAGTGGATGGATAAACAAACGGTGGTGTAGCCATACAATGGAATACTAGTTAGTAAACAAACAAAAAATAAACAACATACTGAACATAAACAAATTTAAAGTGATTCTTCTGAGTGAAAGAAACAAAGGGGGAAAAGTACATACTAAATTACTCTATTTATGTAAGATTTTTAAAAATGTAAACTAATGTAGAGTGACAGAAAGCAGAACCGTGGTTGCCTGGGGGTCATGGGGCAGGAATGGTAGGGAGAGATTGCAGAAAGGTACAGGAACACTGGGGTTTCACAGGTATATTCATATGTCAAAATATATCAAATTGTATACTTTAAATATTTACAGTTTATTGTATGTTGGTTATACCTCCAAAAAGCTGTATAAAAACTACAAAATAAAAGTAATCACCAGTACAGTCTCTTATTTAATCCTCTGGGGAGATAGCCAACTGGATGGATAGTTCATTTTCATGAAAGGAAGAAGTATCAATATTCAAGAATGGTTTCTAAACAGATAGGAGGTTGAAGGACTATTTTAATTCTGTCCAACCCAGCTAGTTTTATCAAACTATATTGATCATTTTTCAATAATTAAAACTGGCTATTTAATGGCAACAGTGGAGACAAAAAAGCAAATGTAGAATTATATGTCTGGGCTTTCCCACTTCCGCTGTCAAGACTGAAGTCTCTGAGATTCTAGGCATCTCCTGCTTGGGAATGGGTGTGACTGGTGATGGAGAGACCTCTTGGACCATTCAAAGGTCCCAGCTGGAAAAAGGCATCTCTCTTTTTGGGTCTTTAAAGAGAAAACACAGCACTCTCACCTCCAGACCCAAACTCAGCATCTCATAATGCTCCCATTTCTCTCTCTGGTTCATACAACCCAGGCCACTCCTGTCTGCCCCTTCTTATCTCTTCAGCTGATACATTTGTAGAAAAGCTGTAGGTTCCAGTTCTTCACCCTGCATTGAGAGAGAATTGAATCCGTGTGTGGGGTCCCACCATAGCTATGTTCAAATCTTGCTCACCAGCACCGAGTCACATTTTAAATCAAATAAAAAATCTACACCCAATCTACAGGGTTATGCCTTTTACTACTTCTACCTCTCAAGGTGAGAAAATCCTAAACAAAACAACATACAATGTAACATTTTCCCTGGAAAGAGCTTTGCTCACCAATCAAGGGCAGGTAAAAATAAACAGTTTTAAGGTCTCTTCTAAACACGAAATGGTTGTCTGAGCTTAGGCAGGTCACAACTTGTCAGTCCTTGGTTTTCCCAGCTGTAGAAAAGAAAAGATTATACACAATGATCTCGAAGGCCTCATTCAATGCTATGCAGACACATATGTTCCCAGGCCTTAGTGAGTTTACAATCTGGTAGGAGTGTAAGACTAACCATCCTGAAAAAACAGCAAAGCGTTACTAGACAAAACACAATCAAGGGTTCAATTATGTGGTGCGGATCCTGAGTGCTGTAAGGATTGAGTGCACAGTAATTCCTGAGGTTGGAGAAACGAGTCCGGGCTTCATGGAGAAGTGGTGATTTCATCTGGGTCTTAGACATGACGTATGAGCATTGTAATTCCAGAATCCACTGGGGCAGTGGCTAATTTTCAGGGCGGAAGCTGTGTCTTCATAATTGTTGTACTTTTTCTCCCTAGAGCTCCGTGTCTACACCATTGATTTAGCTCCACATCCAGTTTATCTTGTCCTCTTTACTGAGGAATCATGCACGCTAGTCCAACCACGTTGTACTAAGTTCTTTCATAGCCAGGCCTCTGCTCTATAGTTCTGTACCCAGAATCATCGATTCTATCTCAACACCAGAGTAAATAGTACTCTTTATGACACAGCCCTTTCCAAACTCTTTTCATAGAATTGAAATAGAGTGTGTGATAAGGGTAAGATTCAGAGGCAAAGAAGTGATTAGAGAGAACTCTGAGGAGACTGGAGAGTAGGGGGTGGTGATGGTCGATGCTCTGTCCTACATATATACCACAAAGGCACACATATACCCACATATAGGCCACTCTTTGTGGTCATGGGCTGATGCAAGAATGGGAGCCTCAAGGTTTTTGGTAGTTTTATCCGTTTGTTTTATCTCTACCAAACTTCTACTCTGTTTGCTGACTTTTAAAACTCTTTCTTGACTCTTTATAATTGGGGTTCCCATGCTGAGGTCATTAGGAAATTGTAGTCTAGTGGTAACTTTGTCCATATCCTTCCCCCAGCATCCAGTATGGAGCTGGGTATAGATTGATGATTTATAAAATATCCATTTCTTTATTTGTCGCTTAAATTTAATTTTCCTTGGGTAATTGAAATGCTGTTGGCCTTATTAAATTACTATGGTGTCAAATTTCAGAGCATAGTTAATTCTGATTCAGCAATTGGCTGAGGCTAGAAGCCTCAATGAACATAGACCTGCCTGAACAAGGCAAAAATTGGGGACGTGATGGCTTAGGGGGCTTGAGTATGGCTTAGGAGGCTCTGTGCAGAGCAGGAAGGGACTGGTAGATTGCATTAATGACCCAAAACATTCTTCATCTCTTCCTCAACTTCTGACCTTTGCCGTGTGATTTTGCAATTAGAGTAAAGAGGTGAACCCTGTTTCCCCTCCCCTTGACTTTGGGCTAAACTTGTACTTGCTTTGGCCACTTGAATATAGCAGCAGTAACAGTGTGCCCGTGTCAAACCTAGGCCTTGGGACGCCTGGCACCTCCCCCCTTGCTCTGCTCTTGCTCCTGTGCATGGCCATGAGAACATGCCTGGGTGAGCCTGCTGGAAGCTGAAACATAGGAACAGAGCTGAGATACCCTTCATGCCAGCCAAGGCCACACTAAACATCAGATCCCAAATGTGTGCGTAAACCCAGCCAAGATCAGCTGAGCCCAGCCCATATCCACTGAATCCTGAAAACACGTGAGCCCACAAAATGTTCATCATCACACACCACTGAGGTTGTGAGATTGTTTGTTCTGCAGCATCACTGTGGCGATAGGTAACTGATGCAAGTGCTTCCCTGCAGCCATGGAAAGTGAGGCTGGTGTCCACCTGCATCTCTAAGTCACCTGGACACACCAGTGCGGGAGGAGTTGTCTGACTTCACACTCCTCAGCCTTATGGGTCTGTCTATTTTATTTGGAAGCAGAGTTGGCCTCATTTGGGCTGATAAAGTTTGAGAGGTTCTTGGGCAAGTGGGAGGCACAAATGTCTTCAAGGTGGAGATGCTGTCCTTTCTGCTGAAAGGGGGATGCCTTTTTAGGCTCAAGGGATTGATTAGGAAACAAATAAAAGAGTATGAGCATATTTTATAAGTAGGCTATGCCATTGACACTATGTTTTCAGGTAACTTGAGTGAATTAAAACAAAACCAAAATAACTAAGTCTAGTAGAATTCCCATCATAGATATGGTGACATTTGGATCTATTAAAATGTCTTGAATAGAACTGATCTATTCATT
Source organism: Eptesicus fuscus (assembly GCF_027574615.1). NCBI lineage: Eukaryota > Metazoa > Chordata > Mammalia > Chiroptera > Vespertilionidae > Eptesicus > Eptesicus fuscus. The sequence goes on along the minus strand of NC_072484.1, from coordinate 38,468,932 downwards.
CACACAAGTCTTTATTAAGCAACTATTATATGCCCAACACTCTTTGGGGTATTGGAACTATATTAGTGAACAAACATTCATTGAATAAATACTATGGCCTGGCATTGTGCCAGATACCAGGGAGTCCAGAGATTTTATAAAAACAAACACACCTTTTTTATTTAACCTTCAGGAGCCTGTATGAGGCAGTGGTGTGGATGATGGAGGGGCAAGGAGTCAATGAATAGTCTTAAATATTCATTAAAACATAGCCAAGTGCTATAAATAGGGTTTGAGCAAACTGTTGGGGGAGCACTTGAGGGAAGTTCTGTGTCTCTTTTCTTTGCTCCCATACAACTCCACCTCCAGTTTTGTGGTCAATTCCTTGATTTACTATTTCTCAGATTCAACCCTTCTTCCTTCTACTCCAGCAAGAGATGCTGTTTGGGCTTCGAAACAACAGACAGATATTGGTTAATTAGATCAAATATTCACAGCTTCTGGGTTACACTCCCAGATAACAATGTTTAACCCTAAAAGAGTTACCACTGAAGTTTGCATCCTGGAGTGCTGAATTTTGGGAGTGAGCATCTCAGACCCCACACTAGTGTGACTGCCTTTACCTTCCAGCACAGGGCCACACTGTTGGGTCCTCTTTCTTTCTTTCTTGGAAGCCTAAAGCTACTCCAAGTGTTGTATACATTCAATAAAAAAAAAACATTAAAAAAAAAACATGAAATCACCCCCCAGCTCTTGATAAACTGAGGAACTTGTCTGTTCAGACGAGGACCCGAGCTCTGCATTCAAACCTCAGCTCCACAGTGAGTTACTTAAGTATCCTATGCCTTGGTTTCTTAATATGGAAAAGGGGGAGTTATATTAGTAATAGGGTTGCCCTGAGGATTATAGAAGATAATCCAGATAAAGCTTGACACAAAGTAGGTGCTCACTAAATTTTAGGCATTTCTATCTCCTGACTTTGATCCTTGATTTTTACAACTCAAATTTGAGTCTAGAGCCTAAGCTGATTGTGTGAAACAGGAGAGCTGTATGGATGGTGTCCAAGATCCTCCCAAGCCCTACATTTTCTGATTCTAGGGGCACAGGATACTGCATCAGGAAACAGAATGTCTAGAAATTTTGCAAAATGACCACTAGGTGGCAACATGTTGTCATATTTACTGTCCCCACTGCCTAAGTTTGTAACAAGAACCCTGAGAGACCACATATGCCTTCTCTGATAATTAAGAATTTTATCACAAACAAAAATGGACTGGCTATTGTCATTATTTGAATAGGAATAGCTCCAATTAGTGGCTTCTTGTTTAAAAAATAACATTTTTTATTCACATGTTTGAATCATTTATCCTATATCATGAGAGCAACAAGTTAAGTATTCCACTCTACATTTACTAATCAAAGGCTCTTATGTATTTGATTTTTAAATGTTCAGGTTTAACTTGGTTGCCTGACAAAGGAAGAAGAATTTAAGGAATGTTCATCTACATTATTCAAAAATTCCATTGTTTGCACTCTGTTCATTTGCCATAATATTAACAACTTAGGGAGACAACTGATAGAGAAGTTTTTTCTTTTCATGGATTTCATATTCTTAGATTGAAGAATTGATAAAGACAAAAAGTCAGAAATAGCACATTAATTATGTGACCAAAAAAGTGTGGAATTTTTTTACAAATATCAGTAATCTCTCTAAAATGAACTTCTATTTTCTTTGCTTTTGCTACTGATTGGTAGTATATTTATTTGAGGAGGCATAAAAATGACTGAAAAATAAGTTGATGAATCTGGGAAGCAGCTATCAATGAGAGAGTGAGGCATGAACAAAAACACGTTTCTGAACAAGGGAGAAAACATTCCTGGTGATGCGAATTACCATTAAAGATCTCCATCCTGAAGGGGTTTAGGTTAATGTGTGAAACACAATTATATAATAAGACCATTTTAGGGAGACTGTTTTGGAAGTAGTTATATGATAAAATCTTATGTTACTTTATTTAATATATATTTGAGTACATTATGGAGACTTCCCTAATATATTTGACTACTTACTTACATTTACTATAAAGCATTAAATGGATGAGGGACAAATTGATATTAATGAATGAAGTTCCAGAACAAGTATGGGCCTTGCTTCTGAAATCTCACTGCCTAGAATAAAATAATATAGTCCGAATCTTTAATCTTTAATTTTTAATTGAAAGTCAATAATAATCCAAATATTGCCTGGAAATTAACCTCGGGCCTATTATAAAATTAGCATTCTCAAACTCATATTTTAAAGCAAGCTTTCAAATCATTTTTGTTGTTGTTAGTGATGATGCTGGGGTCCATGTTGGAAAAGGAGGTATACTGATTACAATTCACATTATTGAGGAAGGGTCATCCAGCAAAAGACTTCCATTATATTGAAAGTTACTCTGTGGTAGTGTGTAAATATTTGCAAATGTTATAGAGTAGGTTTTTATCTGTTTGTTTTGCAAAGAATACAGTCAATCCATGGGTTGTCTAAAACTATTTAAAGTATAGTTGCTGAGAGCTGGGAGCATAGCATAGCCTTAGCAAGGACAAAGTATATCATTGTTCATTAAACAAATATTTATTGACTTGGTGACACAGGACTTAGGAATTCATTGTTGATTCAAACAGAAATAATCTCCACCTTCACCATTGCTCATATATTCTAATAGGGAAACAGACAATAAGTAAACAATTATGATACATGTAGTAATTATGGGAAAGCAGGCTGGTGGAAATTTTGAAATACAAGAAGAAAGTTTACCCAGAGCACACACTGAAATTTAAGTCTACTAAATCAATGACTTGTACATATAGAACAAAGAAACAAAAACAAACCCATGTTGTTTAATATAACTAATTAATGATCTTTCAGATCATCAGCAAACATGTCGCACTACCAACTTGTTGGTACCCTGCTATCCTTCATGTAGCACACAATCTATAAAAGGAACTCTTTATCTGAACCCCACCTCACTGCTGAGTCACTGAATTGAACCTCTGGTGCAGACTCCATTGGCCCAGTCTATGAGTAATACTCTCCACTCTGGGTGCTGGCAGCAGGTGAAGTAGTTCTCTAGAAAGCCCAGACACTTCTGCTCACACGAGTGAGCTGTATGCTTCTTAAGTATCAATTGCATTATTTTTCCAAATCTGTTTATGTCAGCTCTATGCAACATTTTAGTTTTGTAATTTATTTAAATATACACACTGATGTAGTACAAAAATGAATAGTTGTTTTTATGAAAAATACGTTGAATGCTTTGAAAAGACTCAAAGGTGAGTTGCTAAAATACTTTTTCTCTCAAAATAGGTGTAGATAAGCCAATGAATTAATTAGTACAAACAGGAAACACATAGAAAGGACCTACACTTGGATTGTTTCATAAGTGTAAGTTCTTGCTCTCACTAAAAGAACTAAATTTGGACACTTTAGGCCATGCCTCTGTGAGCATGTTTATTTAGAATCAAGATGCCCCAAGATGATCCATTGGAAGTCAGCCACTTACTCAAAGACTTGGGCCCTGCCTCAATAAACTGATGAATAAATGTACACTTATGTTTTAAGTTAAAGTCAGATAAAGTATTTGCATACCATTTTTTATGATTCCACCATTTTAACCAACTTTTTGGATTACACTACAAATTTTCACTAAAAGATTCTTTAAAGAGTAGTCAAACATCCCCTACTTCCATTTCTTTACCCTTCTTACTCCTTAACCCCTTGACTCAAGACTTCAGCAATCTGCCCAGCCAGCATGGCTCAGTGGTTGAGCCTCGACCTATGAACCAGGAAGTCATGATTTCATTCCAGGTATATGCCATGGTCTGGGCATATACCTGAGTTGCAGGCTCCATCCCCAGTGTGGGGGTGCAAGAGGCAGCCAATCAATGATTCTCTCTCTTCCTCTCCTTTCCTCTCTAAAATCAATAAAAATATTTTAAAAAAAAAAAAAGAACTTCAGCAATCTCATACAGTTCCCCCATCAACCAGAACCAGTGGCCTGCTCTTACCTGTCATTCATTTCCTTTCCATTCCTAGTTCAGGCCCTTGCATTTTGCAGAAGCCTCCCAGCTATCCCACTGCCTCCTGTCTGCCTATACATTGATGGCAGATTAATCTTCCTAAAGTAGAGTTTGGTTCAGGTTGCCCAAGTCCTACCTGGAAGATCTGTGGGGTCTGGCAGGAGTAGGTTTGACAAAGGAGGGTGAGCAAGGGAGAGGAGCATGGGGAGAAGGAAGCATGAGGAGGGGGATGCATGGAGGGGCTCCAGAGCGAAGTTGAATGAACCATGTAACCAAATCAGAGGAGTGAGTAGAAAAATTCAAATTGTGGTAAAGGGGAATCCAGGAGACCTGTGCCATTATGTGAAGAATGAATATTTAAAGTGAAAAACCATAAAGGGAAATAGGATTGGAGGACAGGAAGGTGGAATATAGTATTGAATGTGGTCAGAGTAATAAGAAGACCCTAAAGAGCAAGAAGTAGGGCTGGAGTTGGCTTTCTCTGAGCTACTTGATGTGTGGTTTGGAGTTGGTATTGAGTTTCAGAGCTGTGGTGACTTTCCAGTCTTCTACCTATCTTAGAGGATTCCTTGCATGCCTTCTTGGTGGGACTGTTGACCAAAATGCTCTTCCTATGGACCAAATGATGAGCAATTGACACATGTCCGATTCTCTCTCTTGGAAATTTGAATCTAAGTGAAAAGAAGCAAAAGGTTGGAGTTGACTCACTCCAGCATCGGTGACTTGGAAAGACTCCCTCTAGGTCCTGCTCCTTGATCCCTAATCTAATAGAACTATCTGACTTCTCTTCTTCTGAGAGCTGGCTGTTCAGCTTTTCCTTTGATTCTGTGACCTCTTTCCAATGAACTAATCCAATGAATTCTGTTAGGTGCACAGTTTCTGTTGTCTACTACCTGAGAGCACTTACTAACCCTCCAGCTTCCATACTGGGGCTTTTCTATCCTAACATTCAATGATTCCCTATGATCTGGAAAATCAAGTGCACATTCCTCACAATGGAATTCAGGCCTCTAAAAATACAATAGCAATCCACTTCTCAAGTTTTATTTTCTACTATTTATCTACATGTATCTGCTCTCCAGTAAATCAGTTACCATCAGGGGTAAATCATTATGGTAAAGGCTGACAGTGAATCATGCCTCCTGGTATCCACGCCTTTGTGGAGTCCCTCCTGCATTGACTCTGGGCTGGGCCTTGTGACTTGCTTTGGCCAAGGGGACATTAGTAGATGCGACAGAAGCAGAGGATTGAAAAGCACTTGTGCATTGGAGCTTCCCCTCTTAGAACGTTGCTGCCACCATGTGATGAGATCCGGTCTAGCCTATTTGAGGCTGAAAGAGCATAACCACCAAGAGAGAGGCCCAGCTGTCCCAGCCCCCAGTAAGCCTGCAGCTGACGCCTCATGAGCACACCATAGGATCAGACCGCAAGAAATGACAAGTGATTATTTTAAGCTACTGCATGTTAGGGTAGGATGTCACATAGCAAGAGACAACTAAGACAGAAATTGTTCCCATCTCCCTCATCAGAGCTACATGCTCATGAGATACAGTTTTTATCTTCCAGCCACCAGTTTGCCCACCTGCTTCACTGCCACAAAACGTGGGTCTGGGTCAGCCCTTCCAGCTTCTACAGCAGAGTCCTCACTGCTCTTCCAGACTCCCCCATGTTTCCTTGCTGCTCCTCTAGCCTCTGCCTGCTGTCTGGTCACGAAGTCAAGGCCACGTGTTTTCATTTATTTGTTATGACAGCACCTGCGTAGCCAGTTTCCATCTCTTGTAAAATATCACCATCGTATTTTTAATGTGTTACAACATTTTTTAAAAATGAACCTTTCCTCCTGTACCAGATGGGGTTTCTCCCTCTTTTTTGAAACCCTCGCAGTACTCTGAGCCTCTTTCGTGGTATTAATGGTTTGCGTCATATTCTTTCCTGCCTTGTTGTTGTTCTCTAGGTAGTCTCCCATGCAGCATTTTACCGGATATTAGAGCAGTCGACTCTACAATCTCTATGCTTTGCTCCTCAAAACAGGGTCCCCAGACTGAAGGCAGTAACATCACTTGGGAGTTTGTTAAGAATGCCAACTCTCAGACTCTGCCCCCAAAATACTTAAACACAATCTGCACTCTACGAAGACCACCTCCAGGTGATTTGAAAGCATATTGAAGTTTGAAAAGCAGCTGCACATTAGAATTATCTTTGGGACATAAAAAAATATCCCAATGCCTGGGTACCACACAGATGAATTACATTACTTATAGTCTGGGTTGAGACCCACTGTGCTACAGTAGAATTGGAAGATTTAGCAAATAAAAATACAGAGCACACAGTTCAATTACAAGTTCAACAGTAAAGAACTTTTTAGTATATCTCAAATACTGCATGGGACATATTTACATTTCTTTGCTGTTGACCTAAAATGCTAATTTAACTGAGTATCCTAGATTTTATCTGGCTGCCCTACTCTCATGATTATATGGGACAGTAAGTTTTCAAATATCACTGTGCAGCAGAATCACTTATCAACACGGAATCCTAGGCCCCCATCCTCAGAGTGTCCGGGTCAGTGGAGCTGGGATGAAGCATAAGAATCTGGATTCCTGACAAGTTTTCAGGGTGAACGTGTTGATCAGGGAACCACTTTTGAGAACCATTGGTGTAGCATTAGATCTGTCTGAATGGATACCGTGGCTATCTTCATCAGCAGTAGTGAACATGAAAAACCTTATAATGCAGATGAGGATCATGATAGGGTCAAGTACCTTCGTAAGAAATAAGTTCCTCATTGGACATCATGAGCTTCAAGTGTACTGCTCCCTCCAGGGGCAGTCCAAAGCTTGGCTTATCTCTAAGAATATGACTCTAAACCAGAGCTGTCCCATAGAAACACAGTGTGAGCCACAAATGTTTTTTCAGTTTTAGATGTTATATTAAAACTAGAGGCCTGGTGCATGAAATTCATGCATGGGGCAGTGTCCCTCAGCCTGGCCTGCACCCTCTCCAATCCAGGACCCCTTGGGGATGTCCAGCTATGGGATCGAGCCTAAACCAACAGTCAGACATCCCTCTTGCAATCCAGGACCACTGGCTCCTAACCATTCACCTGCCTGCCTGCCTAATGACCCCAACTGCCCTCCCCTTGCAGGCCTGGTTGCCCCCAACTGCCCTCCCCTGCAGGTCAGTTCACCCCAAACTGCCCTCCCCTATAGGCCATTTTGCCCCCAACAGCCCTCCCCTCCAGCTTGGTCACCCCCAACAACCCTCCCCTGCTGGCCTGGTCACCCCCAATGGCCCTCCCCTTGCAGGCCTGGCTTCCCCCAATGGCCCTCCCCTGCTGGCCTGGTAGCCCCCAACTGCTCTCCCCTTGCAGGCCTGGCCACCCCCAACAGCCCTCCCCTGCTGGCCTGGTCACCCCCAACGGCCCTCCCCTTGCAGGCCTGGTTGCCCCCAACTGCCCTCCCCTGCAGGTCAGTTCGCCCCAAACTGCCCTCCCCTACAGGCCATTTTGCCCCCAACTTCCCTCCCCTGCTAGCCTGGTCACCCCCAACTGCCCTTCCCTGCTGGCCTGGTCACCCCCAATGGCTCTCCCCTGCCGGCCTGATCGCCCCTAACCACCTGCCAGCCTGTTCTTGCCTCTAACTGCTCTCCCCTGCTGGCCTGATTGCCCCTAACTGCCTCTGCCTCGGCCCCCACCACATGGCTTTGTCTAGAAGGAAGTCAGATGTCCGGAAGATGGTCAGTCAACCCAGTCTAATTAGCATATTACCCTTTTATTAGTATACATATGTAAATAAACAGGTGAATTGATGTTAGCAATATATTTTAACACAATATATTGAAAATCTCATTGTTTTAATATGTGACCATTACAATTATCCATGAGGTTATTTACATTCTTTTTTTCATAGCAGGTCTTTGAAATCAGGTGTTTATTTTATGCTTACATCACATCTCAGTTCAGATTAGCCACATTCTAAGTACTCAGTAGCTATGTGTAGCTAGTGGCTGCTTTATTGAAAGGTGCTGCTTGAAACTATTGCCTGACCCTGAACTTGGCCCTGATCCGGACACCTCACTCTTCTCTGACCACAAGCTTGGGCTAGTTCCCAGACTAGTTGTGCCCTGTGATTTTTATTTTTCTCAAATTCCTAGCCCTAACCTTCACCTTCTCATTCCTGTTCCCTTACTCAAGGGGAAAAACCACATGAGTGAAAATCTTAATGCCAACAATAATGAACCAGGCTTAAAGAGACCTTGTTGCCCATCCAGTGTAATGTGAAAGACTGAAATATTGTGTGAGTCTATTGAGTCCTTGCTTTGAACAGGTTTTCCCATCACACAGGAGGCTTACTAGGTATACTGGTTAATAATGCAGATATTGGTTAATAATGGGGATTGAACGTTCTAACCAGTTAAAAATGCAGATTTTGTAATCAAAGAAAACACAATAATTGCAAGAGAAACATCAAAAGTGCTTTATTCAAAGTAATGTCCATCGCTAGCTACACATTTCCCCCATCTTTCAGGTAATTTGTGGATACCATCCCAATAGAACTTTTCTTGTTTTGAGGCAGACCATTCAGAGACCCAATTTTCCACCTCTTGGTACGTTTTGAAGTGCTGCTCAGAAAGTGCGGGTGGGTTAATACTTCCCATGCAAGATCTTTTAACGTGTCTTTAACTGGTTTTGAAGTGTGTGATGGTGCATCATCATGAAGCAAAATTACTTTGCCATGTCTTCTGGTCCATTCTGGTCATTTCATGATCAAAGCGTGGTTCAAATTGATTATTTGTTGTCGGTAGCAATCAGTATTAACACTTTCACCTGGTTTTAGAAGCTCATAATACACCACACCTTCCTGATCCCACCAAACGCAGAGCATTGTCTTCTTTCCGAAGCGATTTGGCCTTGCAGTCCATGTTGATGGTTGACCTGGATCAACCCATGATTTTGTGCATTTGGGAGTCTCAAAATAAATCCACTTTTCATCGCCAGTCACAATTGGATGCAAAAAAAGACTTTCTTTGTGCCGTTGAAGCAACGTTTTATTGATGACTTTTCAATTTTCCATTTGTCTTTCGTTCAGTTGATGTGGCACCCATTTTCCTTCCTTTAAAATCTTTCCCATTGCTTGTAAACGATTGGAAATTGTTTGCTGAGCAACGTTTAATCTTTTTGCAAGTTGTTTTTGAGTTTGATACGCCTCTTCATCCTTGTAATTGTTGGTCTTCAAACTTTTTCAGTTGACCTAGACGTTCTTTGTCTTTCACATCGAAATCATCACTTTTAAAGCATTTAAACCAGCATTCACAAGTACCTTGAGATGGAGCATGTTCACCATAAGCTTCCCAAAGTATAAGATAACTTTCAGCAGCACTTTTCTTCAAAATAAAGTAATGAATTAAAACTTCCCACAAATGCTCTTTTTTGGCATGAAATTCGATATTTTTAAACGTAAAAATATCTATGATGTTAACACCTTCAGAAAATTTGACATATGAAGTTTTGAAGCTTGTTGTCAATACAACAAAATAGCATACATATCAAATTGCACATATATCAACATACGTGTAACTCCATCTATTGAAAAAAATCCGCATTATTAACTGGTACACCTGGTAATCAAAGTCTCAGTCCAAGAAGCCCTATTGAGGCTTTGTTTCCCCTAGTTTTAAAATCATAAGTGCCAAAGAGATAACACTTCTCTAAGATAGCTTCAATCCTATAGCTTCAATTTTCAAGGAAAGGAGATCCATATAAGTAACACAAGCAAAGGAGAAGAAAAATCACTGAAAGGTAATTGGCCGAAAGTCTTAAGTTCCTGAGTAAAAAATAAACAGGGTACTGTACTTGAAACCATCGTTTATATATTTTTTTCACATATCAGTGGCATATTTATCCCAGATTTGACACTCTTTTAGTTGTAAAGATGCCAAAGAGTTTAGTAATTCTACAGTTAAAAGTCAAAAATAAATTATTTATCAATCACATTGCTTTATGAGGCAGAAAAACAATATGCACTGATTTTCTGTGTATCAGTCCTATGTTCACAGCCTAGGAAGGTTCAGATAAATTTCAGCTGGGAGACGTGTGAGATCTGGACCTTGGTTGCTTTAATGGCATCTAGGGCTTTCTAAAGCTAGGATCACTGTTGTGGTCTGGAATTAGGTTTGAGGTCCTGAGACTTGGGTTAAATTTAACCTAGATCATCAACCAGATGAATTTTCGGCTACAATTTCAACTGTAAACAATCTGACAGGGTGATTGGCAGCCTCTCATTATAGAGGCGTACTGATTAATTAACACAGAGCTTAATTAATTTTGTAAGGCAAAGAACAGTATTTCTTTGCAGTGAAAATCAATATTGGAATACTTGGATCCCGTTCTTGGGGTTAATTTCACTCAGGTATTTAGCTCACTTTAAATTCACAGTTCTTAATAAATGTTATCTTCTTCCAACTATTAAGGTAATTGGGAATATTTATGACACTCTACCTGAAGCTATTTTTGGAAGACTGTGAAGTGTAAATAAGTATATTCTTTTATTCTTGCTTAGGTTTCAAAAGCATATTTCTATTATTGTACTTGTCAGGATGTTACACTACACTGTTAAAGGCAAAGATGTATGTAGAAACTGTGGGAACATCTACCCCCACCCCTGGGTTTTGGTAGGAATTATCTCAATGTTGTGCTCAATGGACATTTAAATCATTTTGCCATTGTCAATGCCTAGAGAATTATTTCCTTAAATATTGGAGTGAGTCTTTGGGGCTCCTCAGAAAAGAGTTTCTTCCTTTGGCATACGACTTAGCAGAGTTCTCTATTCTGAAAATAAACCATGAATGGGAGAGTTTCTGCAGCCTGCAAGGTAATTTTCTGGGAAGGCCTGAAGAAAGTCCAGAGTTTGAAAACTGGAAGGGCTGGGATCTCCCTCCTCCTGGGAAAGAGACATGATACCTGCCAAGAAGCTCAAGATGAAGACTGAGCCACAAGGCATCACTAGGACCATCTAAAGTCTGAGCTCAGGGGGACAAATGAAGATGCTCGCTTCCCTGAGGAAGACAGTGATGAATGTGGCTTTGGCCAGCTGGGCAGCACAGAGACACAGAGAGAGAGGGGACAGAGTGGGAGGTGGCCTTGTGAGAAGAGGTGCTCTAGGAATGTCCTGTAGAGGACAAGAACTTACTGTAAGCCCAGAAGCCCAGGAGGACTCAGGAGCACCTTCTTCTTTTCCTCTGCTAAACCAGGAGCTAGAGCACGGCTCCAGGGGCCCTAGAGGGGCACAGCGGAGAGAGCAGAAAGGAAAGGACTGTGCCCTGAGAGGCCCAGGGAGGACTGTGAGAAGCAATGGTTAGGAAACTGGTGCAGGACTAACTGATCTTCCTGTTGCACCTATAACATCTGTGAGAGATGTACTTTCCTGTAGCTTGCAGAACAATTCTAAGGTGATTTAGTAATTACTTGGTTAAGCCAACTTTTATTTTTTTATTTTTTAATATATTTTATTGATTTTTTACAGAGAGGAAGAGAAAGGGATAGAGAGTCAGAAACATCGATGAGAGAGAAACATCGATCAGCTGCCTCCTGCACACCCCCCACTGGGGACGTGCCCGCAACCAAGGTACATGCCCCTGAACGGAATCGAACCCGGGACCCTTGAGTCCGCAGGCCGACACTATCCACTGAGCCAAACCGGTTTCGGCTAAGCCAACTTTTAAAGTAAATTTCACTCCTTAAAGAATCTCTTTAGGGCCATAGAGAGGGGAGCAGTAACCCCTTAGTGCTCATGTGTGAGGGTGTCGGTGAACCCAAAGTCCAGGGAGAACCAGTGATGTGGGACAGGAGGAGCTGAGGTACCAGAGGGAGAATTTCAGGGTCAGCTGTGGACTCCTGAGGCCCCATGACTACTTTGTTACTGAAGCAGCTGAAATGTGACTCCCCAGGTGTCTGTGACCACTTGATACCACACACACAGGTCAAGTGCACACAAAGGGGACTTTCCTTTGCCAGTAAAGATAAGCTGTGACTTTGGCCACTCTCTGTTTTCAGAAACAAGATGCTAATTGATTTCTTTACAGATTTTAAACAGATTCGAACTGTTCGAACTGTCCTAAATATCTTCCTTTTTGATTTGTAATCATTATTTCACCATTCATTATCATGAAAACATACATATGTAAGTTTTAAATGGTTCCATCTGAGTCATATTAATTAGTTAAATAGGCTTCTGATCGAATCCTATCTTTATGGCATTATGAAATTTACAAAAATATCTGAGACTTCAAAGCTACATATATCCAGTTTTTCTCCCAATTCATTAGGTGTTTTTTTTTTTCTTAATCTCTTCTACATCCTCCTTCTCTTTTAGTCATCCCAGTATTTTATCTTCATACTCATCCCCTTAGTTATTTCATCCAGTTCTATAATTTTCCAATGCCTTTAATAATTGACATATTTATTTTTATACAATTATACCCAGTATTGAACTCCAGACTCCCATATAAAACTACCTCAATGTTAAATCTCTCTATTGGATATTTAATAGGTATTTTAGTCATAAAAGTTTGAAATGAAATGCTGCATTTTCCTCTAAATCTTTCTCTTTCTTTTATTAATCCATAAAGTAAGGGTTGGAACTGTAATGCTGTGAACAGGTTCAAGAAACAGATAATTAAAGAAAGTTCTGCTTGTTTGGTTTGGGAATATATTAGGTTTTCCCCTATTCCCGCAGAAGGAAAACAAAAAAGAACAGAACAAAATGAGCTGCTGGAGTATATTGACATTATCCTTTCCAACTGCAGATAGAACAAGGATAAAGGAAGAGAATAGGAACAAAAGGAAACTAAGACAACCCATCTCCACATTTAGGCTCTACCAATAACCAAAAACTTTGTCTAACATGACCTTCCCACGGCCTTGCTCTGGCTTCACATCCCTCCTCCAAACATAGAAATACCTGGATGAAGTATTTAGAATAGGCATCACAACTCCCATACCTTCCTCCACTCTTGTCTATGCCTCTTTCATGAGGGGGAAGGGATCACAACACAGAGGGAAGTGATATTATTATTCTAGCTACTGCTAAGTCAGAGGGGGTGAAGCTTATAGCAGAAAGAAGGGTTATAAAAATCAGAACACATCAAATCCAAAGGAATATACCAAACTGTGTGGCCTCCAGCTGGTTTAGGTTGGTTCATCTACTAGTCTACCAGATGGTTATGGTAGGCAGCTTTTCTGATCGGTTGGTGCCACTGCTCAAACCAGTAGGCACGTATTTTGAATATTACCCTTGGTTATGTCATGGTTTCTGTATCTATTATGTGAAAGGAGCTTTACAAAAGGTGCACCTGTTCAGACAGACTTGTATACACAAGTAGACACTCATATATTGTTCATAAATATTTGCTAAGTGTTCTACTGATGAACTCATAACAACAACCAGAGTTTCTTTACCTACAATGTAGGCTGCTAATAACTCCACATTCTTGTTAATCCTGAGAGGTTCCCAGCTTCCCTCCATACAAGATTTACTAAAGTCACCTAAGTAGTAGTACATTTGCAGAACTATGAAACAGTACTTCATACCGATTCAAATTATGCTTTCAGGTCAAGTTCTCCATCTCCCCCAGAAAAGTGCCCGTAAATCTCACCCTCCCCTCTAAGCTTGTCAATTTCCTCTGGGGCTTACATACAAATTTTTTCTCTTAACTATTATTACTTTTAGCAACTTTCTCAAAAAATACTTGAAATATAGAAAATCGCTTAGCTCTGTGGTACTGGGCCATCTATCCTGTGTTTACCTGGACTGTAGGGGTACATATCCCTCTCCATGAAGTGTTAAGCCCAGGAAGAGGGATGACAGGATCTCAGAAAGCAGGACTGAGCCAGATCCCAGCTCAGAGGAGGAAATGTGGTGTTTATGGGACCAACTTGCAAATGCAAACATGAGCAAACCAAAGCAACGTAACAAAGGATCCTCAGCCGCTGGATTTCTCCAATGTTTAAAGTTGTTATAAACATCCATGGCTAAGTTTGGAACAGGTTTGTCTATAAACATGCATTTATCTATTTAATAGAACCACAAGGGTAACTTAACCAAAACTTACCTAAGAAACATCAATTTTCACCTCTCCAATTGGGGCCCAATCCTCAAGCTCATCACACACACACACACACACACACACACACACACACACACACCATTTCTTTTCCTCTTACTGGGTTGGGACTCAGTAATCAGAGGACTCCCAATAAGATTCTGAAAAGCCCTCAGATACTGGGGGAGGCGGGCTGCAGTTTTCCAACTCTGTCCAATGTGAGATGGGTGCATCAAATAACTAGTTAATTAACCCCCCCCCCCCAGACCCAATACTTTATGCACTTTCTTTTTTTTAAATATATTTTATTGATTTTTTACAGAGAGGAAGAGAGAGGGATAGAGAGCTAGAAACATCGATGAGAGAGAAACATCGATCAGCTGCCTCCTGCACACCCCCCACTGGGGATGTGCCCGCAACCAAGGTACATGCCCTTGACCGGAATCGAACCCGGGACCCTTGAGTCTGCAGGCCGACGCTCTATCCACTGAGCCAAACCGGTCTCGGCAGAATACTTTATGCACTTTCAAAGGAACTCAGGAACCAACCCAAAAGAGTTCCCAATGGTCAAAGCTAGGACAATTTGAGCAACAAAATAAATAATGTAGTATCAATTACAGCTCAAAGTATAGATATACTTGAGTCCATACTGGCACAAGTAAATGGTTGAATAGATGAGTAAGTGGGAGAGAAGGAACAAATCTTCCTTGTAGAGTAATTGCAGGTAATATGTGTAGATACCCCCACCCATCCAGCAGGTGGAGTTTTATTCACCCCTCTCTCTCCCCCCGACCCCCCAACCTCCTCTCTTGGATGTGGGCTGGATTTAGTGACCTTCATCCAAAGAAGAGAGTATGACAGAGAAAAAGAGTCACTGCCTTGGAAAAACCTGGCAGGCACTAAGTTGCCATTCCCAGTACTGGGTCGTATTGTTATCTTGTGCCCTCACAGATGCTATGGTGAGAAAGGCACTTTACCTCCGTGGTCTTCCTTCACCAGATTCATCACCATGGTCTAGTCAGGAGGCAAACACCAGACAAAATCAAACAGAAATAGCTTAGCAGAATAGCTTAGCAGAATTCTTCAAAACTGTCAAAGACCAACAAACGAACAGAAACAAGAGAGGCTAAGAAACTGTCACAGACTAGAGGAGATTAGGAGACATGACATTAAATGCAGTGTGGTATCCCGGGGAGGGGGGCGGGGATCCACAGAAAGATGTTAGGGGAAGCTAGTGAAATGAGAATTAAGTCAACTTTAGTTACTTGTATGGACAATGCTGATTTCTTAGTTTTGACAAAGCCTCCAGGTAATGACAGACATGAACATTAGGGGACACTGGCTGAGGGGTTTAGGGCACTCTGTGCTGTCTCTGCAACTTTTAAGTGAATCTAGAATTACTCCAAAATAAAAAGTTTAATTATCAACAACAAAAACAAAAGTTTATGAACTTAGAGTGCAAACAGAACCTTCTTTATAAACTATCCCCCTTATATCTCTCCTGAGAGGTGTGCGGTGTTCGGGAGCGCTGGGGTGCAGGCAGTGCGCCCCGGGGTGCGTGGAGCAGGGAGTGTGCTTCTGGGCGCTGGGCGCGGCGGGAGCCCAGGCTCCTCCCTGGAGCCACCCGGACGCCGGACTTTGCCCCGAGCGCGCCCTTCCGGGCGGAGCTGATCTGTCCCTCGGGAGCTCCCGAGGCCCCCCCAAGGCCACCCAGCGGGAGATCCCAGGGGAGGAGCGGCTCCGAACCCCGCGCGCCCTCAGCGCCCTCCAAGGTAGGCGATCTGCGGCCCCCAGCGCGCGCCAGGTCACCCCCAGGCGGGCGGGCATCCAGGTGCCCTTGAAGCCGGTTCCACCAGCGCAGCTCAGTTAACCAGGGTCATGTCCCTGTTAAGGGGCCCTTGTGAGAAGAATACACCTCCAGGTAAAGCGGTCTTCTGTGCCCTGATTCCCTAGGTCAGAAGTGTCTGCTCATCCGAGAAGAGAAAGGAGCTTCCCCAGACCTCCTATCCCCCAAGCTCCCCTCCCCCTCCCCTGAGCCAAGGTAAGTCCTCCTTAGCCCGGTGAACACCAGATTATTTCGGTTGCCAGAGGACCCCGCGGTTTCTGTTGTCAGGGACAGGGAGAAAGCCCTCTGGAAAACTTGCTGTCACCTGTGAATCCCCAGGTCGGGGCTCTGGCGGGTCACTGCGCCCGCAATTAAGAGCCCAGACAAACGAATGAATGAAGGTGGTTGTCTTGCCCTTCATTCATTCCTGCTGGACTCTGTAGCTGCAGGTGTGCTGTGGTGGGATGGTAGAGCTGGAAGTTCCACAGTCCTGCAGTTGTGCAAAGGCGCAGTGTTCCCTTCCAGAAAGGCTAGTACAGGACCGAGCAAGGCTGGTTTTTAGATGAGATGATGATATATGGCTGTGGTTTTCAACCCTCTTCGTAATGAAAAGAGAAAAATACACACACAAACTCTCTCTCTCTCTCTCACTCACACACACACACACACACACACACAAAAAAAAACAACAACACACACACACACAGGGGTGGGCAAAAGTAGATCTACTGTGCCATCGTGACATTCTTTTGAGTAAATAAAACTATTGTCATAACCTGCATGTCTTTTTCCATAGGAACAACTATTAACCCACTTTTGCCCATATGGAGTATATTTGCCTGTAAATATACTATATAGATTGGAAGAAGCAATTAGCCCCGGATATAGCTGAAACTGCCAGTTCACCATTACACTATATTGTTTTATTTGAGGAATCCAAACCTCCTTTATTTCTTGCTATATATAGACTAGGTGACGCAGAGAAATGCAGAGGGGAATTACTGTATTCTGCATTTGCAAGAGGGGGGAAAAGATAGTCTGTCCTTTTGATTTTACCCAACGCTATTAAATATTCAGCTCTGCAGAAGTCTGGTTTTCCAGAAATTTGATCTGAGCTGGAGTCTCAGGTACCCGGACAGACACAATTGGTGCTGTTGTTTCCTGTTGCTGGGCCGCCCCCTCCCCCGGCCCTTACACTCCTGGACAGTGAAGGTCGCTGACACAGAGGAATGCTTGCCTGGGCAGGGAATGCCCTCCCTGGGGCCCCTGGATTTACAGAAAGAATGAAAACAGTTTACACTTCCTGGGACCCAGGCAAACTTCCTAAGAAGGAGCCCATCTTTGTGATTTGCTAAATGACTTCAACCTGTTCTAACTACAAAGAGGCTTTTGAGATAAACAGTCACTATTTCAGTTGTATTATTTATTCGCCTTGATGGTCCATGAATCAATACAAGCATGTTATGGGTTACAATGTGCTGGACATCGAGTGGGCTTAATCCAAGTTCCGGCCAAAGATGAAAAGTAAGCTAGATTTGGCTAAAACTGAAAAGTGAACTGTGTGTTTATTTGTCTGGGATAAGGACAGAAAAGGAAAAAAAATAAAATTGTAGATTTCGGACGGAATTTAAAAGTCTTTAGAAGTAGTTGTTTCAAATCTTTTGAACTGAGATATTTACATGAAAATCACATGACCATGTATTCATTGAAAAAAGTTCATGATGGCAAAAGGTTACTATCAATTTAATTACACGTTTAAGTGAACTTACATTTTACAAGCATGAAAATTTACCTGCGGTTGGAAAACAAGAGCCTGTATGTGTTTCCATTCAGTTTTAGAAAATACTTGGTGTGTCTGGGTTTCCGGCTTATTAATGCATCCATTGAACCAATATTTATTGAGTGCCCCTCCTGTAGGGCACCGTGTTCTGTGTTGGAGACTCAGGAGGACCCAGCCCTGTGTAAATAATGCATATTCCTGTCCTTGTGGAATTGACACAACATTGGAATCCTCCAGGCCACCGAGACCATAGATTAGGAACCACATCAATGATCATCACTTTTGACTATGATTTAAACCAGCTTCGTTTCAAACCACATAGTGTCTTACACTGATTTAAATAATTTGTAAAGGAACTTGTGTATTATTCGGGTCAGTGGTTTTCTTTCTTCTTTTATATTTCAAGCTTTTATTTAAGGGCAATGATCCAGAATGATTTAGATAGTCCTCAAAAGCAGTGATCCACTCCTCCAGCATGTCTATTCCCAACTTTATCGTCTTCCATCACACACTATTATTTGAAGTTTTTGAAATCCCACACCCCGTGGAACTAGTGTAGAAGAGCCTCAGACCAAGCCATCTGCTTGAATGCTCCTGACATGCTCCTCTAATTTTGCCATTTCCATCTCATCATCCCCCGGTTTCATGTCCAATAAGACAGAAGACTTGGCCACAAGTGCAGGTTTTTTGGCTTTCTTTGACTCATGCTGCCCAAGGTGTTCTTCCCTTAGCCTCTTCCCTTCTTCACTTTCCTCCTCCTCCTCAGAGCCAAAGAGATCAATGTCATCATCACCTTTAGTATCTGTAACTCCACTCCCTGTGGTGTCTTCCACATCAGCAGGGCCATACTCGTCCAAAGCTGTCTTCACTTCGGGCAGACAGGAGTGAAGGACTTGATGTGATTATACCAACGTGGGGGATGATACATATCGGCAGGTGGTAGGCTGGGGACTGCTTCAAATACTGCCACGTCTGCTTGTGATGGCACAGAGCCCTCGATGGATCTGGCTCTTGTCCGCAGGTAGTCGTTGAGCACCTGGAGACCAGTGTGCCTGTTCAGGCCTCCAAAACCTCTGGTGTTGGCTGATTCAGGAGTTGGGCAGCCGCAGAGGAAAGAGGTGCACAGGCAATCAGTGACAAGCAATAAGAAGGGGGGAAAAGTGGTTTTCTCTTTTGCTTAGATTGGGGAAGAACTTAGGAGTCAGGTACTCTGGGTTTAATATTGAAAGGTGAACATGGTGGATGGTGCATGCAGGCAGGCTAAAGAGCCATCTCAGATGGTGATTAAAGAAAATTGAATTTATTTAGGGAAAGGGAATGGGGGATGGGATATCCAAAGGGAAGGGCTGCCCAGCACCGACATTGGGTCAGTGATGGCAGCCAAAATACACTTGGGACAGTGAAACAAGGAAGGGCATAGACAAGGCAACAGGAGAGTGTAGGCTGGGCTGCTCTGGCTCACTGGGAAGTCAGAGAAAAGGGGGCTTGGAGACAGTTCAGGGGTAAGTCCAGGATGAGCTGCCCATTGTTCCCCCAGTTGCAAGTCTCATGGGCTCCCTTAGAGGTTGTAGGATACGTGCCAGTGGGGGAATGGCAAGGGTGTGCTCCTTGGAGGAAGAACGCGCACGGGGTCCTTTGCTTTGCAGGTGGAAATCTTAGGGGAGGTCTCAGGGAGGGTCTTAATAGAATATTCATCAGCATTCCAGGTGTGCTCTTCTAGGATCCTGGTCTCTACTGATGGATCGGTGCCAGGATGGAGTGGGGGGAATGGAGGGTGGGGAAGGTGAGGGGGTGAGGCGTAGGTGGGGAGGACATTAGTCAATGTAGCTGGTCCTGAGGTAGCCACAGTGCCACTTGTTTGGTTTTGCTGATTTTCTGGACCTGGAGCGGAAATACAGCTGGGGCCTAGATGTTATCATTACAGAAGAAAAGGTCACATGACCAGTGATGCTACAGAGAGGATAGGTTACCGTGGGGGCAAGGTTCTTGTTTTCCCAGTTTTGCCTCTAGCTAGACATTCCTGACCTTTCTGCCCCACAGAGTTTTTGTACCTGCCCATCGTCCTGGAGGTCTAACATTCTGTGGAGCTGTCTAACAAATATTATGAAATATTGAGATATTAAGCCTAAAATAGCTAAATATCAATTTTATATAAATTTAATAAAAAACTAAACTTTTAGTACTTGATGTCAATAAGTTAGGAGGAAAAAAATGAATGAAAAACTTCAAATTGAGAAAATTCTATGCATCAAATTATATTTTCCTGTATATTATGACAGTAATTATATTTCCTCCCAGAGGTAAAGAGTAACTTTATTCAAGCCATTCTTGCCTCCCCTCTTTTTTCTGCTCTTTTTAAAAAACAGCTTTATTAGAGGTATAATTTATATACTGAAAAATATATTCAAGTGTATAATTCAATGATTTTTAGTAAATGTACAAAATTGTACAACCATCACCACAATCCGGCTTTAGAACATTTTTATTATCTAAAAATGACCCCACATGGCTGTCTGCCTCACTGACCCTCAGCCCCAGCAGCCACTAAAATGTAAAGTCTCTTTACATTTGACTTTTCTGTACACTTTATACAAATGGAATCATACACTATTTGGTCATCAGCATCTGGCTTTTCCACCTAAAATAATGTTTTTGAGGTTCATTCAGGTCGTAGAATGTTTCAGTGGTTGGCTTGTTTTTATTGCTTATATTCATTCTGCTGTATGGTTGTGACTCATTTCTGCAATTACATTTAGGTGGTAAGACAGACATGTTGGTCTAAGCTTTCTTGGTAGCATAATTTGAAAATAACTGATGGGAGCCAACCTCTTACTTATATTTATGAAAAATATATTCCTGGTATGGATTGCCGATCTTTCCAGAATGTGACATAACTGTGATCTTTCTGTGATAGTCCCATGAAAATTGTGAATAGTAAACCTCATGCTGATAGAAAGAAGCCTCAGTCATTCAGTCCTTTTTAAAATGTTTCTATTGATTTTTTGAGAGAGAAAGAGAGAGACAGAGAGAGAGAGAAATATTGATGTGAGAAAGAAAAACATCAGTTTCCTCCTATACACCACCCTGATCAGGGACTGAACCACAACCTGAGCTTGTGCCCTGACCAGGAATCAATAACACTCAACCAACCGAACCGCTCCAGTTAGGGCCATTCAGTCATTTCGGTTGGGCTTGGAAGATGTTTAACTCTTGACATTAATATTTGTAAAGAAGATACATCTCCTTTGCTACATTTCATCCCAAATGTATGCATTTAGAATAAGGAAATGTTGATGATCCTTAGACCTAACAGTAACAACTGAATTACTCTTCAAAATATGAGTGCTTCTTGGTAACACATTTCAGTGGTAACTTAACATAAAGCATGAATCATCCATACCCTTTAGCCAATAATTAGGAGGGAGAGTATCTAGATTTATAAACTTTTAGTTTTATTATTCTGTTGTTTCTATGACTGTGCTGAAGAATGAAACTGATATACCTGTTCTTTTATTTACAAAATCAGGCACTCGTTTGAGCTCTTTCTAGTAGATCAGAGAAAATCCAAAACAGAAGAAATGCCACTCATTTTTTTTCTGTTTTTTTTTTTTTTTTTTGGGGGGGGGAGCTAGACAGAAACTGTAAATGACCCAGGTTCCTATGAGGTGGTGTTGTTTTTCTGTGTGTTTCCTATAGAACAGAGCAAATAAGAACCTCCTAACACTGCATAGGCATTGACCTTGGGATACCCCTTTTAGCAATCGGGAACCTTGAACAGCAGTCAATCACAGCTGTTTTCTCATACACCCCATTCACCCTGCTCTGTGCCAACTACTGAGTGGCAAGTTCATTTTAGGAGGTTACACTTGACAGCTTATGCTTACAGATCTTCTTAAGGCAATTTAAGTAGTTGAGGAGAAACCCTTCTATAAAGAGTTGGCAGAATCTGTGACACTAAAGAGAAGACAATGCATATGTCTTTGAATGTGTGGTATAGCTGAAATTGCAAGTTCCTATTTGGGGTGTGGGGGAGAATTCACTAACATAACTTGAAGATCTACTGTATTGACAACTTAGAATGCAAAGGATTCTATCTTTAAACTTCTAAAATTTGCAAACAAGAGACTCTAGGTTAAATACTACAGTTTTCCAAAGCTGACTGTGCTTCCTTGGAGCTCAGTTTTTCGGTTTGAAATATCAAAACAACTTGCTGAAACTCCTGGGTGGGAACACTACTCTTTTGATGATCTGTGTGTAGATGAATTTATCAGTCTCTGTTGGTAACATCTTTTTTTTTTTTTTAAACTTGGTCAGGGTTTAAACATTTCCAGGACAGATGCATTTTTGTAGCCATACACTGCCAATTTCATTTCAAATGTCTCCTAAGAGTCACATACCAATCGCAGGAATCTGTCTTCATCCTTTTCACTTTCATAGACTTTTTTTTTTTTATGTTTTGACTTTTTTTTTTTTTTATTTTTTTAAATTACTTTATTGATTAAGGTATCACATATTTGTCATCAACCCCCTCCCCCCGTTCCCTTCCCAAACCCCCCCACACGCATGCCCCCCTCCCCCTGTTGTCCGTGATCACTGGTTAGGCTCATATGCAAGCACACAAGTCCTTTGGTTGATCTATCTCCCTTGTCCCTCCCCTCCCCTACCTTCCCTCTGAGGTCTGACAGTCTGATCAATGCTGTTCTTGTTCTTCAGTCTATGTTGTTCATCTTTTCCCCTAGATGAGTGAGCTCATGTGATACTAGGAATACACTTATAGGAACCGAAAATGAGACAAGCAATAATAGTTATGCTGAGATGCAAATGAATCAGTCTGTAGTGAGTTTCTTTCTGGGCCAACAGTTCTTTTGAGTCCCAGTTTCTATGTCCAACAGTTGTTTAAGTGTTCATAACAGCAATGATATTTCAGTTCTGGATGGTGGGCAAATGGTGGTAATGCAGGTCCGACCCTCTCTGGTTTGGTCCTGGGCAATCTGCAGTGACGCACAGCTGCTGACTGCTAGTATGGCAAGGCATTGTCAGCGTCTTCCATCTCTGGACTGTTTCTCTTCTGACTTCATGGCTGGAGCACTCCTGTCAGTTCCTCTCTGTTGCAGGAATCCACATGTCTTGGAGTTGTTTTCTGAAAATAAACAAACATATTCTCGACCAAAAGTTAATAAAGGAATATTTTCTATAAATTTGACTTGCGATCCTTTTTCATTTTTTTGCCCAAACAATTTTCCTTTGGCTTGTTTTGACACCATGTATGTTTTACCTGTGTGACTTGCTGTTAGCATTACAAATGAAAGTTAATTTTCTAGAGTAAAAATTTTCTAGATGTAATTTATTTGCAGGATATTTTTCCTTACATGATATTCTTCTACTATCCCCCCTTTTTTGGTTTAAATATTGGGAGGCTTTTGGAATTTTTATGCTGTAATCTTGATAGCTTTTAAATTTTACTTTTTTGCACTAAAATGTGGCTGCTTTAGGTTCATTATATGTTACACAATTTTAACAGGAGATGAGCTATCAATAAAAATTTTAGTTAACACTTAGTAACAGCTTTTTTGTCCAGTACAATTGATTTTTCTAGAGTATTTGCTTATTTTGATTGGCCAATTTAAATTAGTCTGAAAACTTGACTACTATTTTACTGTCAAATTTAATACTCTAACAACCATCTTGTTTTACCCTGTAAATATAAGTGGAGAGGATTATTTGCCTTCTTGAGTAGGCCCTGAGCATTCCTGGTGCTAGGCTGGATTTAGATATCATAGACCCCAGTTCCCCGGATCATGGGTGCAAGACATCTCCATCAAGTCTTGTTGCAGTGAGAGGGCATCTGTTGTCGGCCAAGTCTCTGTTACCT
This sequence comes from Eptesicus fuscus, assembly GCF_027574615.1. NCBI lineage: Eukaryota > Metazoa > Chordata > Mammalia > Chiroptera > Vespertilionidae > Eptesicus > Eptesicus fuscus. Next base: position 38,445,316 of record NC_072484.1, on the reverse strand, counting down.
GGGTCCCGATTGGAGCTGGGCATGTGAAGCTGAGCAGCCATGGGGGCAGGAGATCTCCTTCAGCAGGGATGAGGGTTCAGGCCCCTGCAAACTTGGCAGGGGTGAAGGTCTGTGCCCCACCTCTGTTGACCCCCAAGTTCTCTCCTGATGGCCCCTATGCGACTGTGCCTGTCTTAGGTTGTTCCTTCCCTGAGGAATCTTACTCGTCTCTGGCTAACCAGCCATCCTCCGGGGCCAAGCAGGGTGATGTGAGGTTTAGTTCTGTCTCCTTGGTCGCCTATGCCCCCATGGTCTCCACGCCCAGCACCTGCCTTGGGATCCCCTCACCTGCTGGCAGGGTCCCAGCACTGATCACATATCTTGTGGAACCCAGGTTTCTTCTCCAAGGAGGCCCAGCTCACCCCACTGGGCGAGAGACAGATTCATGGTACCAGCCATCACGAGGTTTCAACCTTGGCATGAACAGAAGCTCAGGCAACAGCTGTGGACAATTGGATTGTGAGAAGCGGGTCCCTCTTGGCAAAAGGGCAAGAGGGGCCAATTTAGAATGCTCAGGTGCCTTCCCAGGGGGCCCTCTACACAGTGGAAGGGATTAAACCCTTTCATGTCCTTTTTAAATTGCTGCCAGACATTCAAAGAATTAGTTTGTAAGTTTGTTTGGGGTAATTGTATAATATGGTGTTGTAATTCTAAAATATCTAGAGTTGTGTTACGTTTGTCTCCAAGCACCAAACAGATGATTCCCCCCCCCACCCCCACGGGCGTGAGGAACTATTATAAGTAATGGGGGTGATCCAAATCTGGGAAAAATTTTAATGACAGTGTAGAATAATATCATGTAAGGATATTCTTTGTTCTAGTCCATGGCAATACCCTTTCAAACTGGCTGTCTATTTCTTTTTGTATAGACAAGGTCTTAGTTACATTTTCTGCACTTCTACTGCGGGCAAGTAGTGATAGTAGTGACATCCTTTCTTTGGTGTCCACACAAGCCAGAAACCTCTCTTTAATTTTACACACAAAGTGGCATTGTTTTGATTTTGTGTCATACAAAAGGGAAGCTGGGTGGAGACCCCTGTGTATTTATACTTTCTAGACTTTGAAATTGGCATGGGCACGCTTCTCTGGAGGAAGGTTCCATCAGCATAGAGCTGTAAGCATCTTCTCATTATTTTGATGAGCTCACTCATCATAAAATTTGTTGACATGATCCAGTATAAGGAACTTGGTTTTACCAAAACAGAAGCTACTTCTCACCCTTGTACTTTTTCTGTTACCGCCTGGATTTTGGTGGGATGCTGCCCTCAGATCAGTCTGACATCTTCCTAGAGCTATAGGGTGGGTAGAGCCTGCCAAGCACAGGGTCCCTGCTGCTTCAGGCAGTGGCCAATCTGAGCAGACTCTGTAGCCATTGGCCGGATAGCCTACATACAAATGGGCAACTTCGAAGAATGATAACATGCTGTGCATCTAGAAAATGATTAGAAAAGTGATGGATAGATAAGACACGGAGTTCTAGTTTCATGAATTAGATTTAAATCTTGTTTCAAATATTCTTACATAGTTTTTCTATATTTCCTCCTACTTTTCCACTTTAGTAAATAAAAATTATAATTGACTTTCTTAAGATGTTTAGATTTCCCTTGTTTCTATCACCATATTGAATGCCAGGTTTTACTGACTATTCTTATAGCAGCAATAATTCTACTATGAGCAGCCCTGTTACCTGCTTTTTAACGATCCTGATTCCACTGCTGGTTTTTTTTTTGTGTGTTTTTTTTTTTCTATATTTACTTTTTTTGGGGTCAATAATTTGAATGGAGAAAAGAAAATCAAGCTAATTGTGGCTTCCAGTTAGTTCTGATAAAGTCAGTGAAATTCTTGGATTCTGAAATCTGAATTGTATTTTGCTTTTTTAGGGTACTATTGGATTATTATTTTTTAAAACAAAAGTATATACATTCACCCTTTTTTAATGTAGAGTTCTGTAGGTTTTGACAAATGGTTCCAGTCATTGAACCACCATCACCACGAGGACATAGAACAGTTATATCACCCACCTTCCTGCCTCTCCCCCGCCCAAACAAATGGTTCCAGTCATTGAACCACCATCACCACGAGGACATAGAACAGTTATATCACCCACCTTCCTGCCTCTCCCCCTCTCCTTTGTAGCCAGCTTCTCTCTCACTTCTGTCCCCAGGTAACCACTGATCTGTTTGCTGTCTCCAAAGAATTTTCTAGAATGTTATATAAATGGAACTAAAGGATATGTATCCTTTTGGATTTGGCCATCTTTAGTCAGCATAATGCATTTGAGATTCATCCATATTGTTGGCCATAACAGTAGTTTATTCTTTTATATTGATGAGTGGGATTCACCTGTTGATGAATATTCAATTTTTTTCTAGTGTTTGGCAATCATAAACATTGTGTTTTATGGGACATAAACTTTCATTTCACTTGGTAAATACCTAGGAATGGGATTGCTGGGTTGTACAGTGTGTGCTTAACTTCATAGAAAGCTACCCAGTGTTGTCCAATGTGGCAGCACATTTTTCATTCCCACCAGCAACAGACAGGAGTTCCAGCTCCATGTCCTCACCCACGCTTGGTATTGTCTGTTTTCCCCCCTCACTGGGTAATTTTTAAAACTAAGTAAATTACACTGAAGCTAAAATATTCCAGGATGAGTTTAGAAAGTTATCACTATTTTATATATTCCTGAGTTTTCTACTCAAAGTATTTTATAAAGCCACAAAAGAAATTTTCCAAAAGGACACTTTCCTTGTAAATGGTACAAATGATTGAGATATATGGCAATGACATCTGTTTCTTTTTGTATTTTTTTTTTTCAGTGACAAATCATAAGTGGCTTTTGAAATGATTGTTAATGGAAAAGCTCAAAGCAGGAGGAATAATTGGCTGATGGGAGAGCGATTGAGTGGGGTCAACTGAGTGTGTCCTTGACACTGTCAAGTGATGTCCTTTTAACCTATGTCCACAATAAGCCGTGAATTTAAGTATTTAGTATTCCTTAACTGCGTATTATGGGTCAGATACTCCAGTGAGCACTTTTTATGTGTTAGCTCATTTAATCCTCATGTAACTCCAAGGGGAAGTCGGCATTGTCATCTGACATTTTCAGTTGAGGCCTAAGGGGTTTAAAAGGGTTCCCAAGGCCACCCAGCTAGTGTGGAAGGAGAACAAAGTCTTGTGGGCAGCACCTCGTCCAAAGCCCCTGTTTTTAAACCATGAATCCATACTCCTTCTGTTTGGGGGGTAAATCTATGGGGACAGCACTGTCTGCTCAGGTTCCTGAAGGACATACCTAGGAGCTCACATCAGGAGGTACTTGACTATTACTCAGTGACTTGCTTTGGAAAACTCTGATTGCTAAACTAGCTTGGGCTCAAGAAACTGGGCCTAGAAATCCATTCAGAATTCAACAGGAGGCAAAGTGGTAAGCTGGAAAGGACCAGCGGACTCATAGGTTGTGATCCATGACCATTATGAAGTATCAGTCTTCACTTGGTTGTGTTGAGCCTCATTTCCTCATCTGTGAAATGGAACTAGTAACACCAACCTCTCAGGGTGTTTGTGAGGATTATTAAAGGGAGTATACCCTAGCCTTCATGTGATGGGCATGCAATAGACCCTGGGCCCTGCTCCCCACCTCTCCAAATGGGAAGGGATCATGTGATTTCCCCTGCCCCTCTTTGCAGTTTAGTTGCCATATGGGCACTGGGTGAAATCTTCAGCTGTTTTCCAAAATTCTAAATAGATAGATCATTTCATTACAAAGAAACCTGGATTGGTGATCAATCTATCTGGGTTCAGGTAATGAGGCCAATTTATGACCTTGGAAAACTTAAATCATTTGTCTGTGACTTGGTTGCATTATACATACATATACAGGGATAGAGGTAGAGATATATGGATAATAACTATAGATAGTGTATTGTAATGATTAATTTTGAGAGCATATGGAAAATGATTTCTTGGTAAATGACACAGTACTTTGTCAAGAATCTATATTTGTAGATTGTGTTTGTACCAACATTTCAATCCTTCCCCCCACAAACTAACTTGCTTCTGTTTTATATGTAGGAGCTTTGTATAGCACTGGCTATGATATAAATATATGTGTATGTACAAATGAGTAGCATTTGCAAGTGAATACAATCAGTTGTACTTTAAAAAACTTACATTATTACTTGAAAACTTATTACTTCGGCTTAGTGTTAACATGCATGTCTTTTGATATACTGTGCATCACTTTCCAGGTAAATTGCACAGTCACCTGAGATTTAGCTAGCTGACACTTGATGTCACCATTGTGCTGTGGAATGTGGATGCAGAACAGGTATGCTCTTTAATACTCAGGAGATTGTCTCTTCAGGAGTTTGGAGATATGTGAGCTTACCCCCCACCCCCCTCATATAACCTAATTATGCTTATAGCACTTGTATGGTATTACTCTTTCAGTTTCTAATATCTAAGCTCTATATAATAGTGATCAAGAATGAGGAAACAATAGTTAATATTGTTAGCTCAGAACTGAGAAACTGAAAACTCAGAAACTGTGTCCAAACCAACCAGGGCTCTTGGTTGCAAACCTAAGTAATTGACTCTGGCTAACTTAAGCAGAAATGGAATTTACTGGAAGGATGTGGAATAGCATCCAGAACTGATGGGAAAACTTGCAACGATCAGACTTTAGCAAGAGCAGGATAAAGTCCTTCTGGCATTGCCACTGGTCACTAGATACTTCCACTGGCCTTCCTGCCTGGGCACAAAGCACCACCCTGTGCCAGCCTCCTTCCCTTCCCAGAATAAGAATGGGGTTTTCATTGACTCCAGCTTCCACATGCCTGATGGCCAATCCCTTACTAGCATTTCCAGGTGACAGTCCTCCATGGGCTGGGTCTAGGTGTTGTACCTGTGCTCCAGCCCCAGGGAGGGAGGAAGAACAGGTATGACACCTTTTCCTGCAAAGACTGTACAGATGCTGATTCCGTATATCTGGGAAGGAGGGTCAAGTATTGAACAACCCAAACATGCCAACCATCCACCATGGAGCTTTTCAGTCATCAATCATGGAAATGAGTTGAGAAGACCACTTAGTCACCTGGACTTTATGGCCCCTTCTCTTGCCTGACCTGGAGTTAGCTGCACTTGCCTTGACTTTGTTCTACCCTGCTTTTCCTTGAACCCTGAGGAAGCCTTACCAGCCAGGAGGAGACCTGTTTTAAGTGGCTGTGGTGACAGCTCCTTATGCACATTGGAAGTCTTAAATTTCAGGCTATTAAAAAAATCCCTGCTACATTAAAAAGAAAAAAGAAAACATGGTAGGCTACACTGTGTTCCTTGTTCTTAGAACACTGAGCAAACTCCAGCCTCTGTTCTTGCTCCTCCCCCCACAACCTGCAGTCCTCTTCTCCCTGATGGCCACAGGGCTTCACCTCTTTTATCCAAGACTTTTGCTTAAATGCCTTCCCTTCCCACCCCGCGCCTCCTTTTATTCTGTTCCCCTGCTCTGCTTTTCTTCATGACATTTGTTATCACCTCCCATTATTTTCTCTCCATACTACTGTTTTGTACTTTCAGAATCTCTGGCTCACCTCTTATCACAGCTGGCCACAGCTCTTATCACAGCTGTATTTAATAAACACTTAATATATGAATGACTGGATTAAGGGCTAAGTGGAGGAAAGAAACACCTTTGTTAGAATCTCTAGAATATAAACAGTGTCTGTGTTAGTGTCCTAAGGCTGCTATGATAAAGCCACAAACGGGGGCTTAAACATAGTCATTTCTGTCTCACAGTTCTGGAGGCTGGAGGTCCCAGGCCCTGTTGGTGGGATGGGTTCCTTCCAAGAGCTTTGAGGGAGAATCTGTTCTGTGCTTCTCGCGTTCCAGCTCCTGGTGGTTCTCTGGCAGCTTGGAGTGCTCTTTGGCTTGTAGAAGCACCACCTTGATTGCTGCCTTCCACTTCTCCGCAAAGTGCAAGTCCATGTTCATTCTTCCCCTTTTTATGAACACACCAGTCATATGGGATTAGGGATCCACCCTACCCAAGTATGAGTTCATCTTAACCAACTACATCCACAGTGACCCTATTTTCAAATAAGGTTACATCCTGAGGTACTGAGGGCTGGGACTTCAACATGTAAATGGGAAAGGGGACATAGTTCAACCCATAACACTGCCTTACATGTGTTGATTGTATAATGGGTAAGACATTCTTCTGTAATTAAACAGAGAATTAGGTTTAGTCACATTATTCTATAAAGTGATGTGTTGCTTTATCACAATTCATAATAATGTGTATGAATTGCTTTGTAACTTGTAAACTATTCATTAGATGTTAGCATAATCAGTTGGGATATTGATGGATTATTGATGCTTTCTCAAGAAAGAACCAATACAATGGGTTTGCTGGTCTTTAGATTCCCCCAAACAGAGTTTCTCTTATAGCCCAGCTCAATCTGCAGACTGTTTAAAATAGTACCTGGTTCTTCTCTACCACTGGTGGTTTCATATTTTATTTACTCATTTGACAAACATGTATGAATCATTTATTATGTGCTAGGCACTGTTATAAGTGCTTGAAAAATGTTAACTCAAACAATTCCATACAGTTTATTTGTATTATTAATTATTCATGTTATTAATATTATCTGAATGTTACTAACAAGGAAACAGAGGCATAGAGAGGTTAAGGAACTTGCTCAAGGTCACACCTCTGCTGAGTGGCAGGGTCAGGCCATGAAGCTAGATAGTCGAGCTCCAAAACTTTTCTTTGTAGAAAGCTCTTTCTTCACCGAAGTCTCACGGAAAAAATCAGTGTGAGACTGAACAAAGCAGCGCTTCTTTGGTTCAAATGAGAAGCCAAAGCCCGGCCTGCTCAGCACCTCCCCGTCCCCTGAGAGTCCTTTCTGCACCGCTTTGATCTAGGAAATAACACCTCTTGGAGGGATGCCACTTGTAAGCTGTCTTCAATCCACTCTAGCAGAAAACAAATAAAATTCGTTTCTCACTTTAATTAACTGATTGTGTTTTATGTTGAAATTTTTATCTGCCTAATCTACTTCTGGCAGAAATAAAATGCTAAGATGGATTTTCCCCAGGAAGCTAATGCCATATGGCAATTTGGACTTTGTGAGCTTAAGTTCCCCTTGGGTTTCTTTATACAAATCAAGGACTGTGGTTGAAAAAGTTTTCTGAACCAAACAGAGAAAAGGAATTTGATTTTATATGAATAGAGTTGGGTATAAACCTTGCAACCAGCTGCTTATCTTCTGTGGTCATCAATAATATAAAATAATAGGAGCAGCAATATTAGCAGTTACTCTCCATTGACTGCCTTCTACAAACAGGGATTTTTAAAAAAAACTTTGTTTTTACAATTCGAGGCGTTTCCACCCCTATTTTACAGATATGTAAATTGAGCCTAGGATTTCATGGCACTTGTTGAAGATGGCCCAACAGTGAGTGGAAATAACAGTGATTAAGGAGCTTGCATACCTTGCTATTAAGAATAAATGACACAAAAGAAAATATATTTTGGATATAAAACATGAGGCCCATCGTGGTTTTCAAATTATGAAAGACTGAGAGAAATCAGTGAGATCCATTCTTAAGAGTGATTACTTCCTATGATGAAACACCTCCTGTCATTTGTTAATGTACCTAATGCATAACATGGTAAAAAGAAAACAAGAAGGTAAATCCATCAAATGGGACTATAGATCCAGGGGCAATGAACTGGAGAACCAAAAGCAACTCAGACCAAATCGATGTTTTGCTTGCCTCTGTTTTCCCACTGGTTTTGCTCCCACTCCTTGCCACATCCTAACCTAGGATTTTTCCGTATAGGAGCAGATTAAACATTGCTTGTCACATATTTTCTCTGTCACAGCTACTCAACTCTGCTGTGTGTAGTGCTAAAGCAGCATAGACACTACGTAAATGAATGGCTCTGGTTACAATAAAGCTTTATTTAAGGACACTAAATTGGAACTTCATATAATTCTCATGTGCCATGAAATGTTATTCTTTTGGTTGTTTTTTTTTTAATGGTTGAAATTTGAGAACCATTCTTAGTCCATAGACTGTCCAGAAAGACAGGAAGTCAGCTTGGGCTCATGGGCCTGGTTTGCTGACCACCACTCTGGCCTGCCCACTCCACCTCCGGTTTCCAAACACATTTTTTTTTTCTTTCTCTTTAATTTTTATTGAATTTATTGGTTAATAAAATTATATAGGTTGCAGATGCACCGTTCTATAATACATCACCTGTATATTGTGTTGTCAAAGTCAATGTCTCCTTCTGTCACCATTTATGCCCCCTTTATCCTCTCCTACCTCCCCACACCCCCATTCCCTGTGGTAATCACCACACTGTTGTTCATGAGCTTTTTTATTTGTTTTTCTTTGTTTTGTTTAGTCCCTTCCCTTTTTTCCACCCAGCCCCCAAGCCACGCCCCTCTAACAGCTGTCAGTCTGTTCTCTGTATGGATGAGTCTGTTTATATTCTGTGAGCTTATTTTGTATTCTGAGCATTTTGATGTTGTTTTGAACTGGGAACTTAATCCCAGAAGAGACTTAAGAGGACCCAGTAACAGAAGTACTTCCACTCAAATTCTGTAACTGCAGAGCTGCAGCTGCCAAGTCAACTGCAGTCTAAACAAATAGAAGTCAGCGTGGCTGTCTGAGAAGATTTAGAATAAAATGGAAAATTCTTGGCATACTCCGTCAATTTCATCGAAGATTAAAGGATAAATGCAAAACTCTGCATTATCCCCCAAAGC